>NC_140962.1:27080247-27147747 GCF_056783735.1 Eptatretus burgeri
ACAACTTCGGAAATACCGCTTCCAAATGCCTGAAGGCAGCGGACTCATGATCTCGTGCCTTCACAAATTGCTTTATGAGCCCCAGCTTGATGTGGAGGGGTGGCATCAAGATCTTCTCCTGCTCAACCAGCGGTTGCCACTTCACGTTCTTCTCGCCAATGACAAAGCCCGTTCTTGATGGCCAGTCGTTCGTTTCATGATGTCTCGCTGTAGCTCGGCTATCCCAGTAGCAGAGGAAACAGGGATGTTTTGTGAAGTCGCCTTGCAAACCTGTCAAAAAGCCAATCATCTTAAAGTCTCCAATCACTTCCCAATCATGCTCTTCGTACTTCACCAGGCGCAGCAGGTGCTTCACATTCTCATAGCCTTCCTTTAGCTGAACAGAGTGGGCGATAGGGATGCTTGGGTACTTGTTACCATTGTGCAACAGCACCGCCTTCAAGCTTCTACTTGAGCTGTCCACGAACAGTCGCCAGTTGCTGGGATCATACAGGAATTCAATTTCTTCAAACAAGCCGTTGATGTCGTGACAATAACACACTTTCTCATCCAGTGTGAAATACTGAGAGAATATGTCATGACGTTGTCTCTGTTTTGTTACCCGACAGTTCTCGTCCAACAACTTACACTGTTTCAACCTGGATGTCAGTAATTCGGCTTTTGATTTGGTGAGTCCGAGGTCCCTGATAAGATCATTGAGCTCCGCTTGGTTAGGGAAATGTGGAATAGCCGGGGTATCATCTGCAACAAAGACATCGTCGTGGGCATCTTCTGTTTCGCTGCTGGAACTTGTGCAAGCATCTTTCGTGATCACCGGAGGAGGGTTGGGAACTGGAATCTCCTCATAATGCATCACCAGACGAAGAGATGATGGCAGATCGGTGTAGTCGAACACATCCGTCTTCTTTCCCCTGCGGTGACACGTCACTACCACCATACAAAAGTAGCAGTTGTTTGAGTGATCTGTTGGTTCCCGCCAGATTTTTGGCACGCCAAACTTCAGTTTTCGTTTCTCCCCTCTGTACCACGACTCCAGAGTGGACCGACAGCTTCCGCAAACCACGTGTGGCGCCCAACTCTTGTCCTGGTCCCCTAATTGAACTCCAAAGTACGCCTTGTAAGCCGAACAGAAGAGGTTCCCTTCAACGATGCTGTACTTGACTGACTTGACATTCAGAAAGACTCCGCAGACATAGCAGAAGTTATCAGGATCATGCTTGCAGGAACCTCGAGCAGAAGCCATCATGAGACAATATTTTTTTCATAAAAGAACAAATATAATAAGACGAGTTGAAGGGAAAGAACGGAAACAAAATGTAACACATATCAAATGACTACTTGAATGAATCATATAAATCATACTTGAATAACCGACTTGAAAAAATCATATTTTTTTCAAAATAATTTCAAAATATTTTCTAAATCACAAAACGATCAACAGTATGCTATGTTTTACTTCTGATTCGCATATCCCTGTGTGTTTCAACGCTGTTGTATAGTTTCATTAATGTTCAAATACATTTTTCTGCAATTTTCTTATGTAAATATACAATTTTTTGTTATTTTTCAAAAAATCGGTGTCATTTCCTTAATAACGATTAGCGACATAAAATATATGCTTTTTCTTCATTCTTACGACCAAATAAAAGATAAACAACCAAAAAATTCACTCAAACAAACTTTTTTTTTTTGTTACATAATGTAATCGACAATCACCATACAGATGACCATCCCATTGAGCCAAATCTGAATGTTCCCGCGACTCGCCTGCAGTAGATGGATATTATTCTGTATACCTGCTGCAAAGTTCTTTCTTGCTTGAGATAGTTTATCCTTACCTCGAAGCTTTCATGGTGTCTGCCCATCGTTAACTTGTCTGTCAAGCATGAAACAAAGATGAACACATCCAGGTATGATGTTTTGAGTAACTCAGTGGTTGCGCATGTAAGGTCTTATTGCATTGTGAGTGCTGCTTGGGTTTTTATCAACATCAGTCAAAACGTCAACATCGGCCAAAGGTCAACAACTTAGGTGAAATTTACAAAATCCTCAATTTTCCTCCAATTGAGTTGAAATTTGAAGAGGATTTGCACATCAGTTCATGGAATTCAAACAATAATTATTTTTGAGGTCAACATAGACCAAAAGGTTAAAATAGGTCAAAGGTCAACAACTTCAGTGAAATTTCTAGAATCCTCAATTTTCATCCGATTGACTTGAAATTTGAAGAGTATTTATAATTCAGGTCAATGAATTCAACCAATCAATTATTTTTGAGTTCAACATGGACCAAAAGGCCAACATAGGCCCAAGGTCAATAACTAAGGTGGTATTTCTAAAATCCTCAATTTTCATCCGATTGACTTGAAATTTGAAGAGTATTTATAATTCAGGTCACTGAATTCAACCAATCAATTATTTTTGAGTTCAACATGGACCAAAAGGGCAACATAGGCCCAAGGTCAACAACTAAAGTGGTATTTCTAAAATCCTCAATTTTCATCTGATTGACTTGAAATTTGAAGAATATTTATATTTTCAGTCACTGGATTCAACCAGCCAATTATTTTTGAGGTCAAATTTGGTTTATGGATTTTGCATGTATCGTGCTCTGCACGACGTCTTCTTCTTGTTGGGTCGCCGAAATAGGTGACCCTTATTGTCAGTAATTCTGTCTGTTTGTTTGGATGTTTGTTTGGATGTTTGTTCGTTTGTCATCAGCAGAATTGGTAGTAAACGTGGGCGGATTTTAACCAAACTCGGGTGGTAGGTACATCTTATGACCTCGTGCTTTGGAAATTGTGATGGTTGCTTGGGATGCTTTGGTTCCGGAGCAATAACCGAAAAACCTTCAAAATCGGTACCGTTCACGCGAAATCAATTCTGAAAGCCATTATCCCACGTAGGGTTATGAAATTTGGCACGAATGATCTACAGGTGATGCTCTATCAAATATATTCCTGTTTTGTGATATATGGAATAGTTTAACCGCAGCACCCCCTACAATTAGGATATGCGTGAAAATTGGCTAAAATTGAAGGCCCCCTAGCGACCAGGTGAGTGCATCGATACGAATGAAACTTTGCAGGTTCATGGGACTCAATGAGTACTACAACTTTGCCTCAGGACATATTGACCGATTTCGCTTAGGTCAGGGGGTCAAATGTCAATTAGTGCAAAAATCGATAATATGCGAGAGCTGGAGGTGCCTTCGCACCAAATGCTACTCCTCCTCGGGCTATGGTCGGATGGTCATGAAAATTCACACTAATCGTCTGGAATACATTGTGCACGAACAATCGAGCCGGATTTTCGATTCAGATCTTTGTTCACCCACAGCACCCCCTCGAACTTTGGGGATTTCCGATTTCAAACTGCATTTTCAGTACTTTTCATTCAAATGGATACCGAGTAGTTCTCAGTAGATGGAACTGGATGAGATTTGATATGCATAATCTTAAGGTGATTCCCTATCCGCTATATGACATCCATTTTGCTCTATATCTTATAGTTTCCATGCTCGGTGACCCATCGCCACCTTCCGGCTTGTTTCTTTGTTTGTCTGTCTGTGAACGGGATATCTCAAAATGTTGTGGATGGATTCGGACGAAATTTGGTGGACCTGTTTGGTGTGTCACAAGAACAAAATGATTCGAGTTTGGTGACAATCCGGATCCATACACGATTAAAAAAAAATTGTGACGCTTCACCATCGAGAAATAGGGTGACAAACGAAATGTGGCACAATATCTCAAAAAGTAAAAGATGTATTCGGACAAAATTTGGTGAACCTCCCCCTCGAGGGACGAGCAGAGAGGAAGACTTTAACTAAGCCTGATGATGCTTCCCTGCCTGGCAGCTTGCTATTTACACTGTCATGGAAATGACTCATGGACTTGAGTTTCACTGGAGTTAAACTAAAGTTTGCTGGAGTTAAACTAAAGTTCGCTGGAGTTCACTCCAGTTAAACCGCGTTTGAGGCCCTGTCCTCCATCAGTACTTTTCTCTCTGCACCTGCAGCTGCATACCACGTGCCACGTCGTGGATCCATCTTCAGTGGGTTTTCACTTCTTTCAACCGCGGACAACGATCATCGAACCCCTTTTAGTGAGCAGCTTATTCTCAAGAGCACTGGCCATTTATGACACCTGAGTCACCGAGTGGATCATTTTATTTTGTGAACATAATGCCGAATTGGCTACTGGTGAAATGCTATTTCTTGCTTCTTAGTAAACTTGTGTCAGTATTCATCTGCACTCAACCTTAATAACATATGGGACACCACTCAGACTGGACAAAGTCATTAACCTTTAGTGGTGAGTAAAATTCGACAACTTGATTTTTCTCTAGATTCTTCACCATTGAGAAATGAGGCCAAAAACGATATATAGCATGATATCTCAAAAAGTTGTGGATGGATTATGACAAAACTTGGTGGATGAGTTGGTTGCAAGACAACAACAAGCCAGTTGGATTTTGGTTCAGATCAGCAGATCCAGCCTATCAGTGGGATACAAAACGTAAACCGTTCAGCCAGGTGGAGGTATGCACTCCACTGAGAGCTGTTCAAGTTACCTCCCCCGCCAAAGGAGGACAGAGGTTATGCTTTCACCCTGTTTGTGTCAGTGTCTGTGAGCAGGATATCTCAAAAAGTTATGGACGTATTCAGACAAAACTTGGTGGAGGAGTTGTGTAGGTGGCAAGAACAAGCCGATTTTTCCTTCACCTGTGTTTCTGTTGATACATCCTTTCCTCTTTTGGACCCCAATCCTGTAACCTCTCTGATCTTTTAAAATATATATCTTGTTTTCCCATTCTGTTGTAACATTCTGTCTCCATGCATCCCTCTTTGAAAGTTTTTTTTTTTTCCCAGATTGTCATTGGAAGTCGTCATTTATCCGCTTCATGTCCTCTCTTTATGCAGTTTCTCCGAGACCTAGATGAACTACCAATCAAGGCTAACGAGCTGCATTTGCCTGGAGCAACTGGTTTTAAGGCACCAGTGATTCACCTATTACCTCTACACCCATCAGTGAGAACAACCCCGCTCCAAGAAGGCCGGTGCGAGGCCAGACTGTAAGAAGCTGTTTGAGATGCTGACTAATCAGAGTGTTTTCTGTACTGTACCTTGAGAGCTTAACCTCACAAAGTCACTCCGTGGCATCACAGTCCATGGGGGTTAGGTTAGGTCAGGTCAGGTACAGGAGCATGTGCCAAAACAGCGCGTTGCTGCGTCCACTTTCTGCTGATACTCCAGGGACCTCTGTCAGGCCATTCCCAAGGCAGATGCCAGGCCCATCCCCATCCCCCTGAGATGCTGATCTACCTGCTGAAATCATGAGGCACGTGGTTGGCCTGTTGGCCTCCTCCACTCACGAGGCTCCCTCACTGAGAGAATCTGGTGAGCAGGATCAGCATCAGGAAAATGAGCCACATGTCCATACAGCCACAGCTGATGCGCACGAACTATAAAGGTAACAAATCTCATCGGAGTCTCTCTCAGCAACCGCTCGTTGGACACAAAATCCGACCAGCAATAGCCAAGGATTCTCCGAAGAGACCTGGTACCAAGGAAGTTAAATCTCCATCTCAAATCCTTGGTCTGAGTCCAAGTCCCACATCCATAAAGCAAGACTGGAAGCACCAAGGACCTGAAGACTCAGACTTTTGTCCTCCTGCACAGGTACCAGCAGCGCCACACCCAATGATTCAGTGAATCCATGACTCCCCAGGCCCGACCCAGACATGTACTGACCTCTGGCTCACAGCCAGCGGAGACATGAATATCACTGTCAAGGTAAAGGTACAGACAAGATAGCAGCATCGAATATGTCATTGAAAGCCTGGATCTTACTTTTGATCCAGGAAACCTGTAATCCCTGTGGCTCTGACTCCTCATTCAGTGCTTTGAGGGCCCCCATAATGCTATCCAGCGTCTCTGCAAATATCACTGCATCATCTGTGACATCAAGGTTAGAGATCCTGACATTCGCAAACGATGCACCGCAGTTTGACCTCTCCAACATCCTCCTCAGAATACACTCCATACAAGCGCTGAAAAGTGTGGGGGCCAGTACACATCCCTGACAAACTCAAGTAACACCTAGAAATAAGTCAGAGATGGAACCACTACATCTCACAACACTCACCAGAAAAGTACAGGTGAGAAATCAGATTGATCAGTTTTGGTGGCACCCCATGAAGTAAAATCCTCCAGGAGAAATCCTGATTCACTGAATTGAAAAGATCAACATAAGCTGTGAGCAGCCTCTGCCAAAACTCTCGTCCACGTTCGGTGAGGACCCAAAGAGCAAGGATACGGTCAATCGTTGACCTCTTTGGTATATGGCCCGACTGCTCTGTGTGCTGGTGCTCAAGCAGATGGTGGCGAACCCTCTCAATAATGATCCGATCAAAGACCTTCCCGGCACTGAGAACAGCATCACCCTTTGGTAGTTGTAGCAGTCCTGGCAATCACCTTTCCCTTTTCAGAGAGGGACAACAAGGCCCCTCTTGCAGTCAGGTGAGAGGATGCCTTTGCTCCAGACAAAGCACAGAACTGGATGCAATGGCACAAGTATAGAATTTCCACCTGCCTTGAGAAGTTAAGCATGGATGCCACAGATCCCAGGGGCTTTACCCCCTTTCAACTGGTTCACCGCAGCATGTGTCTCCACAAACTTCCACAAGGTTCACAGTTGAATAGAGAGTCAGTCCCCCTCCCTCCTCGCTTGTATGCAGCACGAGGCTGTGGGTAGCATCATTGGCTGAGGGCACGGCTGTGCCGCTGATGCAATGCCCCTATTACCAGTACACTGGTACTCATTTCACTGACCTCAGAAGGATGACAGACTGAGTCAACCCCACCTGATGTGAATTCAACAGCCAGCAGTAGCTCAAACTCAGGATCTGAAGACCCCAAGGCAGCCACCCCAACCGCTAAGCCAACACCAGGGTCGAACGGTCAACAATAGGAATAGTTACACCCCTGACATCCAACTCAACAGCTTGTGGATCAGCCTGAGACAGCCGCTCAAAGTAACCAGCCCAGCAGTAACCCTTCACTTCAGACTCCTCTGTCAAGAGCTCACCACGCTCAGCTCTAACTGCTATCCACTGAGGGATGGCCTTGGAGGAACACAATGCACAAATTTCTCTGTAAGCAGGATGATAATCACTTGACCACAGGTGATGCTCTACCCCTTCATAGATTCTTTGCACATAGGCCTCCTTGTCCACCCTCAGAAAGTGTACAGTTGTATGCCTCAGCGCTCTGAACAGCTCAGCTCTGCTATTAAGTCTGGCACTGTGACTCTGGTCAACGGTATCCAGTGTCCCCTGGGAGACAAACTTTCTCTTTGCCTGACAGTGGGTTCCAAGACATCCACTGACAAGATCATGGTTGGTTGTATTAAAGGCACTCCACAGCTCTTCAGGATTCCCCAAAGCACTCAGAACCCCCAAATGCAATACCTCGCAAATTCTCACTCCGCCTGTTCGCAAACTCCTCAGCTACCATGTCACCTTTGAACTTGCCAATATCCAGCCTAGGCTGTGATGTTGCCATTCTCCTGGATTTGAGCTGCAACTTCAGAGTGGCTACAACAAGCCTGTGGTCGTTATTGTGGAACTGAACACTCCGTAAGATCCTGTGGTTCTGGATCATCATCCAGCGACCATCAATGAGCACATGGTCAATCTCCTTTGCCACACCACCAGCGTTGGAATGACAATTCTGGTGATGAGGCTGTGGGTGTTGAAACCATGAACCAGCCACCCTAAGTCCATGACTTCTTGCAAAGTCAAGGAACTTAGTGCTATTCTGGTTCACAATTCCAGACCAATGGGGACCAACACACACGTCTCATAACCATCCCTATAATTACCAGTCGATGCATTGAAATCCCCAAAAACGTGAAGAGTATCTCGCCTGGGGCACTGATCAACCACAGATTCGAGTTCGGCATCAAAAGCGTCCTTCACAATGAGATCACTCACCTCAGTTGGAGCATATACAGGGACCAGGGAAATGACACGCAAGGACTGACAAATCCTCAGCCTCCGAATACGCTCGTTGACTGGTGTGACCTCAATTATCATGGGAGTCAGCTTATTGGGCAGAGCTGCAGTAACTCCTTTGGCATGGTAACCATCAGAGTGACCAGACCAGTAGTAGGTGGACCCACTCGTCATGATCTCACCACTATTCTGTCTCTGAATCCCAGAGAGTTCTGCAATACCGACATTCAAACCCTTTAGTTCAGATGATAGCAGAGACAGGTGATCGTCCTCTCTTACGGATAGGACATTCCAGGCACCCACCCGAAAGGACCGCCTCAGGTGTCCTTTGGTGGACGACATCTCAGAACCACCCTGACACACACCACTGCAACCCGGCCCTGGAAGATTTCCCTGTGCTTTTCCTCCTATCATCAAAGAATGGGGGTCCCGAAGGCTTTGCCCCAATCCCGTCATCCGGTAAGATTCCCAGCGAAGGGCAGCTGCACAGGGGATACTCCGACAGAGTGGGTTATCAAGTTTATTTTGCGTTTTTTGTGCGTTTTGCGGAATGACGTATTTTACGGTGGCCAGAGTGCAAATCCAAAAATAGGTAACCTCCCAGAAAAAACTCAACTGCAGGAGGATGTCCACAGACATATTTTGGCACCAGATATTGATGGCTGTTGGCTAACAAGAAGCTCCTCTGCCCTTCGACAGGTTTTGTTTTTAATCCTTTTGGTTGTCCACATCCATACACCCTCCTCACCAGGAAACCTGATGGGGGAGACGGTTTAGTTGCTGACAACCTGAACATGAAACAGGTTAGATCAGGTTTGTAAGGTACCTTTAGCAAGTCACTGATCTGATCTGGCTTGGCCTGACAATTAGGGGGGGGGGTCAACTGCACTCAGTTAATTTATTCATGTACATGCATGAATTATTTACTTACTTACTTCTATAAATGTTACCATCTCAACGAAATACATAGTTACTTATTCACATAAACGTTCCAGTCTCAACAAACTACTCATTATTCATGTGGCTATTTCAATATAAAATCTTCACATCCCATTTATTTGAACCCAGATCAGCTTCAATGTACGGTGTCAGACACTAACACACATATGCAAACGAATATACAAAGACAAACACAAAGAGAGAAATACAGAATCCACAAAGACAGATGGGCAAGTTGCTTACCGTTTGCCAAGCACATCCCGTAATCCCTTGCTTCACCTGCCAAGCAGCTTGACATGTGTCTTACAAACCGGTCGATAAAGCATGAGTCACATTTGCTCTACGGCGAGGATACGGCGGCCGTACCCCCCCCCCCTCTCTGAATTGACAGAAACGTGCGGCAGTCGCAGAGTTTCTGAGGTGGCCTCAGGGTGGCCCTACGCCGTATGGCTATCTTTTACAGGCCGTCAGGGTCTCCGTGGAATTAAAGCACGGAGTTATAAACTTTTTTCATTTCTAGGTTGGCCGTAGCAATTCGACAAGCCGTAGCCATGATGTAGATGTGTTCCACGTTGACCGTACGTAGGGCGTACGGTGGGCTTGTGTTATTCGTGCGTTTTCTGTAGGCTCTTATCAATGAAAAATGAATTTTGCCAACCCCCAAAAAATTACAGCGACCGCACTATTTCCACGGTCGCCGTAGGGTAGGCCTAAGGCGTCTCTGTGTTCATCGTATGGTGGCCTTGCGGTCTGTGTGACTACCTGTGGGCAACGCAGGGTCGACGCACGGTTCCCCTACGCCCGCCGTGCGTCCTACGTAGGCCTCCGTGGCAGTCTGTGTCAACCGTGCGCTACCGCTAGAGATCGGAGTATAGGTATTTGCCACCAGTGTTGGGCACAAAAGCGATAATCCGAAAACAGATAATTATCGAAGTTTACTTTTTTATCGGAAGTTAACTTCCATTTATCGTTATCGGACCAGTTAACTTCCGATAACTCGATTTTTTAAGTCCCATAATGTCCGTTAATTTTTTGCTGATACCATTTTTATCGTTTCCGGGTCGCATTTCGCCGAACTAATTAATTATTATCAATGAGGATAAAAATGTACATGATTATAGATTACTTGTTTTACAAGATAATGCTGAATCAGGCCGCCGCATGAAGAAAAATGGAAAAAGAAGAGGAGGAGGAGGAAGAAGAAGAAGAAGAAGAAGAAGAAGAAGAAGAAGAATAAGAAGAAGAAGCCTTGCAATGGCGACTTCCTCAGCCATGCGGCTGCTGCTCTGCAGGTACTGGGTTCGGTCAAGGTTGGGAAACCTGAAAAATAAAAACATATGTGATTGCTCCATTGTGTGACCGTGGAAGCGACCGCCCTATAATTGCTGGTGGCCGTATATTTTTTTAGACCCTAGGGCCGCCGAGCCAAATGTGACTGAAGAATTAGTTGTTGACGCGCAGTGTTGTAACTCTCGTTCTTCATTGTTTTTCACCAGAAGTGTTTTTAAAACGTCACATGGAGGTGATTTCTTCCTCTTTTTTTGGTGACAGAAGTGGTTATTACAGCGCGGCGACATCACGCTGTTCTACAATTGGCTATTCTGTCCTGTGTCTTCTGTCACACTTATGGCCACGTACGTCCCTTTGATCTGAGGGCGATAAATAGAAATTTTTCCAACGTCACAACTCTTCCCATCATGCATGCTAATTCACCGTGTCTACATTTAAATTTTATAACTGCAAAATTGTTTCATTATTCTTAACCGAGACTTTTACTGCCCCCAGCCGCGCGATATCGAAGTATTCGCTTGTTGTTGTTGTTGTTGTTGTTGTTGTTGTTGTTGTTGCTCGTCTCTCCCCTAAGGGGATGAGACAATTGCAGTGTGTGTGTGTGTGTGTGTGTGTGTGTGTGTGTGTGTGTGTGTGTGTGTGTGTGTGTGTGTGTGTGTGTGTGTGTGTGTGTGTGTGTGTGTGTGTGTGTGTGTGTGTGTGTGTGTGTGTGTGTGTGTGTGTGTGTGTGTGTGTCTCTGTGTCTGTGTCTGTGCCTGTGTGTGTCAGTCACATCTATATGTTTTCACTCTATAAATGGTTTTCTCTGCTCCCACTTGTCGACCAATGCGAAACTTAAACATAAGAGGGACTCCTCATGGAGAATATTTTTACTTGAAACTCTGACATCATGGCTTTATAGGTCACAAGGTGTGACCTCCTTGGGGTTTCAATACGCTCCTTGGGGTTTCCTTCCTTTTAATGTACGTATGTTGTTTGTGGTGCAGAACCCAGCTCATTCTCTAACGACTGCAATCTAAGGTTACGAACGATCACACCAGTCGACTACTACTCGAACGGATCTTTGTCACTTGGGGTCTGTGACTTATGAGTGGCGTTGCAGTGATTGCATTAGCAGCGTAATGTTTCTGAAACTTGTATTTCAAATAAACAGATACTAAGTCAAATGAGGAAGTTCACCATAACATACAATGTCCAACTCCGATTCCCGTGTTGAGTTGTGTCCACCGCCCAGTGTCCCAATCCTGCCGGCACAACTCACGCATGTCCACCTTGTCCTCTGTGGCTGTTGAACGATTGAATCTTGTCGCCGTGTTCCCTCTCTCTCCCTCTCTCCCTCTCTCCCTCTCTCCCTCTCTCCCTCTCTCCCTCTCTCCCTCTCTCCCTCTCTCCCTCTCTCCCCCTCTCTCTCGTACGCTGGCCCATTCAGGATGATTGAAGAGCTCAAAGGAATTCCTTCCCAATACACAATCTTAATGAGTTTTAATCAACCTGATTATAATCTGCTCCACGCGTTCAACAACGACTCTGAACATTAACACCTCGTTCACTCATCAGTCAAATCGAGCACGGGGACGATCGAAAATTACGGCTTATCGCATGTCACCCGTCTCCCGACACCTCACTCTCGCGGGTTTATATCGTAACACAGAACAATCTCGTGCCTTCCAGTCACTGTGATTCTCGTCCATTCTGGAAGTTTTGTCTGAGAACGATCCAGCATCACAAATCTCACCAGGCAGTTTACAGTCCAATACTGCCATCCACAGTCAAAATTACCTCATTACATCAAACAGTTTGTAATTCAATTTACCGATGTGTGCGACAGCAAACTTATAACATGTAAACGACAATTTTAATCATTAATTTACAAGCATTTACTAATGGTTATTCACAAATACCACAACATCCAGCTCCTAACGGACAAATAAGCCCCACCTTTAGATAAATATTCTTGCAAATAGATTTTATTTACAACATTCAGTTAAGATTAGAGGGCGCAAAACAAACCAAAAAGAAACAATCACAGTCGACTCATACAATCAGCTCCCACATTCTCGGATCCCTTGATGTCTTGAATACAGAACCAATAGTTCTGTAGAAACAACACCCACCGCATTGTCGTCGCACTGTCAATCTTACACTTCCGTTCGTATGACAAGAGCTGATGATCAGTCTGTATGATGAACTCTCATCCCTGGATGTAGTTCTGAAATTTAACAGCAAACGCGCTAACGAGACTTTCGCGTTCTATCGCCGAGTAGTTCCTTTCCCGGGGCAGAAGTTTCTTTCTGGCATACATTACAGAAAAAACTCCATCCTCGTACTCCTGCAAAAACACCACTCCGATTCTGACATCAGATGCATCCGCTTGCATGATGAATGGTCTCGCAAAATCAGGCATTCATAGTACAGGGGCCTTGCAAAGAAGGTTTTTGATCCTTTCGAATGCCCTCTGTTGGGGTGCCTCCCACATAATGTGGTTGGGCTGACCCTTTTGGTGAGGTCAGTGAGGGGCACAACTTCATCTGCATAGTTCGGTATGAACCTCCTATAGTACCCTGCCAAGCCCAGGAATGATCTAACTTGTCTTTTGGTCGTTGGGACCGGGACATTTCTGACGCAGGTGAGTTTCTCCTCCTCCATCTGTACCTAACCCTTTCCCACTCAGTGTCCCACAAACTCCAGCGTGTGAAATCCAATCTTACATTTGAAAGGCCGAAGAGTCAAACCAGTTTCCCTTATCCGCTCAAAGAATTGCCACAGTGTTATGACATGGTCTTCCCTTCTGACTGTGTGCGCAATGATGTCATCCACGTCGTGGTCGATGTTGCGGAAATTTCGCAGCATCTTCCTCATCATTCAATTAAAGGTGCCGCTGAGTTTACCAAGCCAAATGCCATCTTCTTAAATTGGTAGCAGCCACCTGAGGTGATGGATGCTGTCGTTTTCTTTGAGACCTCCTTCATAGGGATCTGCCAGTAACCCTTGCTCAGGTTGATCTTGAGAAAATACCGATCTCACTTCAGCTTTGCCATGATAGCTTCTGGGTTCCCCATGGGTTCAGTGTCAAACTTTGTGACCAAGTTCAGTCTCCTAAAGTCAATGAAGAAATGGTTGGATCCATCGTTTTTCCTCAGAATCACCACTAGCGAGTTGTGGGCGGCTTTTGATGGTTCGATTATATTCTGCTTCCAATATAGTTTCCACTTCCTCCTTGATCACAGCTTGCATAGCATACAGCATTTGGTGCTGCTTGACTCTGACTGACTAGCTCATTCGTGGTGGTATCAATCTTATGCTCCAGATTGGTAGTACCTGGGATTCTGGTGAAGATGTCCGCAAACTCCTGGAGTAACTCCTGGACTTCCTTTCTCTGTCTTGCTGACAGATCCTCGTTGATGTTGACATGGTCGTGCGTCTCTCCGTCAGCCCTGGGTCTCAATTCCAGCAAGTCTTCATTCACCAAGACACGTTCTTCATCACCATCCGGCTCTAGTTCAATGACCGCCATACCAGCCACATCCAGCTGTAACGTGACATCAGTTGCATTGTCAGCTCTCTTATGATACAACTTCAAAAGGTTGGCATGGTAAATTTTGGTCTTGCCTTTGACACATCTTGTAGTCCACCCAGCTGACTACTTCCTGGACTTCATGTGGTCTTTGCTATTGAAGCATAAACTTGTTGTGCTCCGTTGGTAGTAGCAATAAAACTGTCTCCAACCTTGAACTTTCTGTCTCTGCTTTTCTTATCATAGAAATGCTTTTGACTACACCAGGACTCCGGCATTCGTGGGGGATACATTCCGGGAAAACCCCGCGAATCTTGAAACCGCGAATGTGGGGGCATTGTTTCAATGGGAAATGGGGTGGGGGGGGGATAGATTCCAAGGATTTCCCAACCCATGAAAAATCCACGAATGTTGGGGTAAAATCCGCGAGTGTTTTGTCATTGTTACAATGGAGACAAAGGGGAGAACATTATCAATTCGCAGCGGTTCCTGGTTCATGAAAAAGGCCGCAAGTGGCGACACCACCAAAGTCGGGGGAATTGGTACAACGGGGACAAGGGGGATAACATTATCGGTTCGCGGCAGCTCCTCGTGCAAAGGAGAAAGTTTTTAAAGTTGAAAATGTTTTCGACCATGAATGCCTGATTACAATTTCATTAATGATGCTTACAAATAATTAAAAAACGATAACACCAGGTGCCATTTCCAATTTATTGAAGAATGCATTTTAAAGTCCCTTAACATACGCACCTTGGGGTTTCCTTCCCCTGAATGTACGTATGTTGTTTGTGGTGCCGAATGCAGCTCGTACTCTAACAACTGCAATCCAAGGTTATGAACGATCACATCAGTTGACTTCCACTCAAATGGATCTTTGTCAGTTGGGGTCTGTGACTTCTGAGTGGCGTTGCAGTGATCACATCAACAGCGTGACGTTTTTGAAACTTGTATTTCAAATAAACAGACACAAAGTGAAATGAGGAAATTCACCACTACGTACAATGTAAAACTCCGATTCCCGCATTAAGTTGTTTCCGCCACCCAGTGTCCCAGTCCTGCCAACACAACTCACCCATGTCCATCTCGTCCTCTGTGGCTGTTGAACGATTGAATCTTGTCGCGGTGTTCTCTCTCGTACGCTGGCCCGTTCAGGATGATTGAAGAGCTCAAGGGAATTTCCTTCCCGATACACAATCTTAATGAGTTTTAATCAACATGATTATAATCGGCTATACTCGCTAACAACCGCTATGGATATTAACGCCTCGTTCACGCATCGGTTAAATCAATCACGGGGACGATCGAAACTCACGGCTCATCGCGTGTCACCTGTCTCTCCACACCTCGCTCTCGCGGGTTTATATAGTAACACAGAACAATCACGTGCCTTCCAGCAAATGCGATTCTCCTCCAGACTAGAAGTTTTATCCGAGAACATTCCAGCATCTTCACAAATCTCACTAGGCAGCTTACAGTTCAATACTGCCATCTACAGTCAAACTTAGCTCATTACATCAAGCAGTTTTTATTACAATTTCCTGATGTGTGCGACAGTAAACTTATAACACGTAAGATGGAACCATCAATTTTAATCATTAATTTACAGGCATTTACCAATGTTTATTCACAGTTACCACATCTCGCTCCGAGCTGACATTGGCATTTCCAAACCACCAGAAAAGGTAACATATTTGAGAGTAAGGATACTTCTAGGTTTGGTGGTATCAATCAGCGTCTGTAGTTGCTTGAGAACCTGAAGTTATCCGCAATACAGGGCCAGAGGTGTGGGAAGAGCCCGAAGAGCTCTTTGGGGTCTTAAGGTGTTTCCTGGGTCACCTCGCTGGGGTCTGAAGCCACCATATATTTTGGCCTGCTCAACCATGCCTTGACTTGGAACAGGTTGCACCGATTTCTTAATGATAAAGTTTTTTTCACATTCCTCACTCATACTCATTATCAAATGCCTGTTCCTTTTAGCTACGAATCGCTGTATAGATTACTTTTGTAAGTACTATAGTTTTCAAATTCGGAGCTTGGAGTGATTTCATGCATAATGTGGTACGATTTTCCATGATCTACTTTCACAGGCTAATTAAAGTATTAATATAAACCAGTTCCTTTCAGCTATATGATTTCATGCATTCACTCACGCCCTGTCCCCCAGAGGGACTTCTTTCCACAGCATCTGCCAGATCTGTGTCAATATTTTCAGAGGTTTCGCAAGGTGCTCGACAGGGAATCAAAGCAAATCTGGTAAAAAAAATCGGACATTTAAATAAAAATGTTATAACGTTTGTGTTATACATTTGCCCCAAGCGTTTGCCCCAAACCAATGTACCACGTGACGTACACAGATGTGCAAGCAAAATGGCGGATTTTCTGCAATATTTATTTCTGATTGAACTTTGTGATGTCTCCAGGGTTTTTCAACATTACGCAGCAACTCTTGTGGATAAAGTCATTTTATTTCATTAACTCCTATGTGCGCGATGAAGACCGGCTTTATGTTTAAGGGATCCTTCATGTTATATACACTGACATATCTATATATATATATATATATTGTTGTAGATTTCCGCTGCGTTCGGCGTGCAGATGACCGCTTCAGCCAAATCGCGGTCGCGCGCCCACCGAAGGCCGCAATCCAGTCGTGGCTTTCCAGACCAACCCTGGGAACCAGCCACGGATGCCTCAACGCATCATAAACTAGTCAATACTCTTGTCCACGTGCTGCAGGGTCAATCGCCGAATTGTCGATCTACCTAACTATTCGTGCGGACAGAAATACCGAGAGTTTATACCTCGACGGGAACGTGTACGGACACGAGCCGCATAAGCGTGCCCGTTCCGTGTGCATAGCCGAGCGGTTTGATATCGCCAAGTCCCGTCGGACCAGATTATAGCTTCTATCGGCTTAATTAGCCAGTTAATTCCCGATACGTGCCATGGCAGGCAATGCAAGGAAAATGACACAAACGAGCAGGTGAATATTTGAACAATGGGCATTTATTTTCAACACGTAAGCAGTCAATGGGAGGATGGGGACAAGACACGAGCAAAGCCTACAGCCGAGATCTATACGATAATGTACAAGCATGTACTTAATCACAATTCTACTGAGAGACAAGGCGCCACAGATTTTCATACAAAAACCCAAAGGAAAGAAAACGGGCTCACGAGCCTTTATTTCCAAACTCGGGAGCCTGGTTGACCGAGGGCTCCGAGAGACCAGGCTGGTTACCTTGCCGCCCCTTGGTGGCGACTCAGTGGTCTTCGTTTTCCTGGCTCATTGCCAACGTGGCAGCGGCTTGAATGGTGACTTGGTTGGTCGGACTGGTGGCGCGCCCGACTCTCCGCACTCCGCTCTCCGCGTCGAACCGTTGGCTTGGTTGGTCGGGCTGGTGGCGCGCCTGACTCTCCGTACTCCGCTCTCCGCGTCGAACCGCCAACGATCTCCCCACCTGACAAACTCTCCACCCGACAAACTCCGACAAAACTCTGACAAAACTCCCGCGCACTCTCGGCGTCGAAACGCGCCTTTTTATAGCCCCGAGGGGTGATTTTGTTGTAGGTTTCGCCACCCGAAGCCGGCGCTTCCCCCTTTCACCTTTGAACCTTCACCCCAGGCTGGCCCCGCCCCTTTCACCTCTGATTGGCCAGTTCCCTTCACGGCAGAGGTAGTTTTGATCCGATTATGGTAATCAGCCGTCTTCACGGCTAGTTTGCACACGGACGTTCCGATTGGCCAATTTCTTCCTCGGCAAAGCCCGTTTTGATCCGATTACGGAAATCAGCCGTCTTCACGGCTGATTTGCACACGGACGTTGGAATGTGGTTCTTCCTGTCGGCGCGGCGTGTCCGCATCGACGGCATCTTGCCGCTGTTGCTGAGGCGGGGCGCGATGGTGTCGCGATGTTGATGGCGCTGTGGTGGGGATGGCGTGGTTGTTGAGTTGTTGGCGTTGTGGTGGGGATGGCATGGTTGTAGATTTGTTGGCGTTTGTGGTGGGGATGGCGTGGTTGTAGAGTTGTTGTTGAGAAGATGTTTATTTAAAATAAAAGATAGAAAAAGAATAACGGCTAACTCAAAGATGCACAGCCCCGCACACAAACAAGACCCGTTATACATCGGTGGGGGAATCTAATCTGAAACACGTACTTGTCAAAATAACTGATCTTTGGGGAACCTGAATGGTGTTCTGTGAATTTCCACCACCGTAACACTACCCCCTCCCCTTTTTACAGACTCGTCCCGAGTCGTCAAATTTTCGTGTGCTTTCATGTGTAAGTTCTCCCCTAGTACGATTTACCTTCGGATCCCTGAGTGCGACATTTGGTGTATCCGTGTCCCAAAAATAACTAACCTCTGGGCTGTGCAGCTAACTAAACAAACTCACTCATTCGGACACAAATAAAATTGCCGGTGCAACAACAAACATGCAGGGGGAGCAAAACTTATTTACACTTAACTTATAAATTTACACTAAACCATGGCCCAGGACTGATGGACTCTGTGGGAGAGAAGGCATGGCAAAGTTAGGAGTTATGTGAGGGTGAGCGCTCCGCAGCTGAAGGTCGGATGTCCTCAGGGCCTGATCAAAAGGTCCCCCTTGAGTTTCTTCCTTCTTTCCTACCCCAGCTGCTGGAGGCAACTCACCCTAACCCGGCATGCCATATGCCATCCCACACGCCATTTGAAGAGGGTTGCCAGGCTGCCCAAATGCAGTCTCTGGCTCCCTGTGCAGGAACAAGAAGGTAGCCGGCTGCCCAATGCAGTCTCAGGGCTCCCCCCTTAACATGAACAAGAAGATAGCCGGCTGCCCAACGCAGTCCCAGGCCCCCCCCTCGCCCCCCCTTGACATGAACTGGATGGATGATGCAGAAACACAAAACGGTGCACGGGCTGCACCAATGCAGTCCCCGTGTGTGGCTGCCTGCAGAGCAGTCCTTGCAAAACACGCTGATCCTGTCACACATGGTAATGGATGGACACAGGGGCAAATGCAAACAAGGGCTAGCAGGCATGGGGTTGTGGCAGAGGCAGGCAGACAAGGCATGGCGAGGCAAGGCCAGAACAGGCCGCTGTAGCACAAACAAGCCGGCATGTGAAGCTGGCCGGCCTCTGGTCTCGTTCTTGAGGTTTGTGGAGGGAGTGCGGTGGTGGCGGACACTCCGAAGGCGGGTTCGGACCTTCCCTACCGTCTCCCCCAACCTATCGCCTTTGCCTGTCTCTCCATACCCACTCCCTTAGTTTGTAACACAAAACCAAATTTAGCCCCTTTTTATTTTATTTTCCCTTTTTATAATTTCGTTTCCCGAACCCCCTTTTTCGTCTTTGTCCGGCTAACCTATCATGTCAACCTAGCCTACTCCCAACCCCGACGTTCCCTTCCTGGAGGGGAATAAGGGAGAGCTAGCCTCCTGTATTGAGGCCCAATAAAGCCTCAGAATGGCCTCCTCAGATCTCAGCGATCTTACCCAAGGTGGGTCCAGTGGCCGACAACGAGCAAAAGGATGGATGGTGCGTAGGGGTACATTTTCCCGTCTACCCTAACATTTATTAACCTTAAACTACCCTGGGGCTTTCCAAAAATGCCTCTCACTTAAACTATTGGTTCTACCAACCAAGATTCCCGTTGCCTGTGTTGGTGTCCTCACAAATTTGGGCATTGCCCTCAAAGTTTCCCTTGTGCCCTTGCACGGTTTCGTGGCTGGGCAGCGTGGCTCACTTGGCAGGAACTACCCTCTGCCGAATCTCCAACTATGGCACCCTGGGCCCTGAGGCTGTCTCCGAGCCTACCAGCTCCCTAAGATCTGGGGAGTGCCCTCCCTGGCTACTCCCCCTCGACGCTCACGTGGCAGGCTGGCGCCATGGGCCCCTTTTCCCCGGGTGCCCGTGCCCATGACACTGCCCATGCAGCCATTGGCGCTCTGGGTCCCGCTTCATGCGGGACCACCCGTGCCCACTACGCTATCCCAGCCCCTCTTGGGCCCTTGGCCTACCGCGGCCGACTAGTCCGGTGCCCACTAAGCGATACTCACTGTTCACAGCCACGCTCCAAGCACGTCAACAGGACTCCTGCACCCCTCCAAACGGGGTTCGGGCCGACACTCGCACCAACAGAAAAACAACCTCCATTTTGTCAATTTGGCTAACCCACGAACTAACATTACTCTGACCCCGGGGTCCCTTGGGTGGGAATCACTCCTCTCCCGAATCATTCATCGCACCATGCATACCACATTCACCCCATTCACACAGGCCCACTGGCCCTCACTCATTCATCAAGTACATTTTCCATTTTCGATTCATTTCATCGCTCCAATCACTGAACACTGCCATTCTGCTAACTAAATCCCCTAGCTAACTCGTGCTCCCTCGTCATCCCTTAAACTCAGAGCACACCCTTTTACTCCACCGAGCTAAGCTACGTCCCCACTGCACATTCAAAATCTGTCCTTGTTTCCAAAAATCCCATTTTCCATCCTCTAAATCTAAACTGAAATCCCTCTAACTAATCCAATCCACGGGCTCCATGAAGAACAACCCATGTCCCCATGAAGCCGGTCTAACTACACTAATCCTTCCCGCTAACTAGTGCGCTTCCTGTGCCCTTGACAAGGGGGTCTCCTTCCCCTTGCCTGGGAATCATGTTTACCCGAAGTGGTGAGGCTTGCTTTTCTCTTTTTTTCTCTCTCTCTTTGCGCACCAGCGCGGCAATTCACAAACCGCGCTCTTTTCCCGAGACATCATGGCAGCTGTTCGAGCTTCACGCTCCTCGTCCCTTCCTCTCGGATGGTAACATCCGGCAGGGATTTCCCTCCTGCCGGATTCCAACCATGCGTGCAGGCATGACGTCACTGCACATCACAAGCAAGCCTCTCGCAGGCTGCACGGAGCTTTACACACACGCTTGCCTGGAGAACCCGTCCGATCCAAATTCACAATCTCCAGCCTAACTTCTGCCCGTCCGCGAGGTCGGCTTGTATCCACCGCGGGTGTTTCCGGACCGGATTTCACTCGCGTAGGCGTGCCCGTGGCAGCCTCGTGCGAAGCATGGCACGGACCTCGCGCGCGCTGCTGTGCAAATCCGGTGCGGTTCTCAAAATAGCTACGGCCGCTACACGGCCATTGTCCCTCGTCTGGTGCCGTCTCTGTCGCCATTCAACGCACGCACTCCCGTGTGCCATGACGCTTACACACCTCGCCATGACACCCGGATATGCGGTTGTGTTTTCCCGCATACCAACCGCCATTTCCCTCTCATACCGCGACCTCACACACGCGGTTCCTCTCACACACGGTGCTTCTCCCATACACACGTTTTCACTCATGCACGCCATTTCACTCACGCTATGTGTACGTTTCAACACGCTTGCTGCACTCACACCTTTAACCACACACACCGGGACAATCCCGCTGGGGAATTGCACTACCACAAGGGCTCCCGGGCCTCCATACCCCCAAGCTCCGCGTGTACCCGTTCACAGCACTCGCCCCGCTAACCTCGCACGGCACGACCGAACCCACCTGGTCGTGATCCGCTTCAAGGGGGCATATTCCCTCCCCTCGTTCCTGGATGAGGCTATCCTTCTGCTCGCACGGGGTCATGACACATTCCGCTTGCTCACCCCCATTGTCCTCCACTACTCCCACGTGTGTGTGCTCATCAATTATATCGTCCAATTCACCCTCTATCTCCCGTGTCTCTGTTTTTATTTCCGTTATCTTTGTTGTTCTTTTCTCTGTTATTTCTTTTAATTCCTGCGTCATCTCCTCGTATTTATTAGTTTCTCCCTTTATTATCCGCGTCTCTGTCACCATCAATTTCTCCGTCATCGTCACCTCCACATGTCTCACCCTACACGTGGTGACAGCGTCCCTCGTCACGACCTCACTCGTCTCCATTGCGGGACTGACACAATCCACACTCCCCCCAGCTCGTTCGCTCCAACATGTGGCGCCGCCATTTTGTGCTCCACCGTCCGCATTTCATCACGCGCAACCGCCATTATGCCCTTCGTGCCCACTTGCAGGCAGCCGAAAGAAGAAGATATATATTTGCAGTGACAGCCCAGCCAACTGTGCCAACTGTTCCTTAACAATCATTGAATTGGAGTGTTTACATGAGTGCTAAAGCCACCTAACGAGGGCCGAATGTCGATAGCGGTACCGCGCTACACCATTCTGAGCGAATCGTTCACTCACTGCGGACAATTTTGCTGCGCCACATCATTCAGAATGAGTGGTCCGTTGAACTGGAAGTTATGCCGTTCAGACAAAAAGAATGGCAAACGGCAGCTGAGGTGAAGTGCACGGTGAGGACGGTTCAAAACAGGCTCTGAGGGGCAGGGCTGAAGTCGTGCAAAGATCGAAAAAAGCCCTTCATCAATGAGAAGCAAAGAAGATCCAGGCTGAGGTTTGCAAAAGACCATAAGGATTGGACCGTAGAGGACTGGAGTAAGGTCATCTTCTCTGATGAGTCCAATTTTCAGATTTGCCCAACACCTGGTCTGGTGGTTAGATGGAGACCTGGAGAGGCCTACAAACCACAGTTTCTCACACCCACTGTGAAATTTGGTGGTGGATCGGGGATGATCTGGGGGTGCTTCAGCAAGACTGGAATCGGGCAGATTTGTCTTTGTGAAGGACTCATGAATCAAGCCACGTACAAGGTTGTCCTGGAGGAACACTTGCTTCCTTCTGCTCTAACAATGTTCCCCAACTCTGAGGATTGGTTTTTTCCAGCAGGAAAATGCTCCATGCCACACAGCCAGGTCAATCAAAGTGTGGATGGAGGACCATCAGATCAAGACCCTGTAATGGCCAGCCCAATCTCCAGACCTGAACCCCATTGAAAACCTCTGGAATGTGATCAAGAGGAAGATGGATGGTCACAAGCCATCAAACAAAGCCGAGCTGCTTGAATTTTTGCACCAGGAGTGGCATAAAGTCACCCAACAGCAATGTGAAAGACTGGTGGAGAGCATGCCAAGACGCATGACAGCTGTGATTGAAAATCAGGGTGATTCCACAAAATATTGATTTCTGAACTCTTCCTAAGTTAATACATTAGGATTGTGTTGTTTAAAAATGAATATGAACTTGTTTTGTTTGTATTATTTGAGGTCTGAAAACGCTGAATCTTTGTTGTTATTTTGACCAGTTGTCATTTTCTGCAAATAAATGCTCTAAATGACAATATTTTTATTCGGAATTTGGGAGAAATGTTGTCAGTAGTTTATAGAATAAAACAAAAATGTTCATTTAACTCAAACACATACCTATAAATAGTAAAACCAGAAAAACTGATAATTTTGCAGTGGTCTCTTAATTTTTTCCAGAGCTGTATGTATATACATGTATACAGTATATATACATATATATATATATATATATATATATGTAATTATATGTATATGTATATATGGATGTAATTATGTATATATTGTTGTGGATTTTCACCCGTTCGGCGTGCGGGCGACCGCCTTTAGCTCAATTGTGGCAGTGCGCGCCCAATCTGGGCGATCCCACCGAACGAGCAATCTCGTCGCAGCTTTTCAGATCAATGCCAAAACCCAGCTACGGGTGTTGTTAACCACACCATAAATCAGCCAACTCTTCTGGCCACGCGCTACAGGGTTGATCGCCGAATTGTCGATGTACCTAATTATTCGCGCAGACAGAAATGCCGGGGATTTACACCTCGTAATGAAAAAAGCCTGCACGAAAACGAGCCGCTTTCAGCAGCTTGTTCCGTTTGCGATTGCCGAGCGGTTTTATATTGCCAAGCCCCGTCGTACCAGATGTACGTTTTATCAGCTATTAATCAGCCAGCTACTTATTCCGAACGCAATTATGGCAGTCAATGGTAGGAAAGGACGTAATGAGCAGGTGACATTTCAACAATGGGAACATTTATTTCAAATGCACATATGCAATGAATGGGGGGATGGGGGACAAGACACGAGCAAAAACCTACAGCGATATCTATTTATTATGTACTTGCACTTACAACAATTCCACTTTGTAGACAAGGCGCCACAGACTTTCATTCAAAAACCCCAGAAAGGAAAGATAGAACTGGGCTCGTAAGCCTTTAATGTTCCTCGGAGCTGGGATGACCAAAGGAGCTCTGCAAGGCCATGCAGGTTACCTTTGTCACCCTTGAAGCGACTCGATGGTCTTTTTGTCGGCGACCCTCCATATGTCTCGGTTGTCAAAGCGGCAGCTGTTGTAACCACGGCTTGGTTGGTCCAGGGCCTAGCAGCGCAGCCTGGTCGATCGGGCCTGGCCGACGACGCTTCAGAGGAGCGAACGGGCCTTGCTCTTTTTGAGTTGATGCTCTTTAAGAGTCCGCTCACTCCTCAGCATCGCTCGACCGACTCGGGGCTCGATCGCCCAGATCGTTAAGTTGCTGGCTGGAGACTTCTTTGCTGCTGGAGACTTTGCTGCTGACTCCAACAGCCAACAACGACCAACCACTTGGTAACTCGACTCCCTCCACCGACCAACTTCTGACCAACTCTGACCAAGGAGACTCTCGGCGTCAAAACGCGCCTTTTTATAGCCCCGAGGGGAGGGGTCGCCCTGGGCTTCATCGCCCAAAATCAGCGCCCTCCCTTCTCTCACCTTTGAACTTTCACCCCCGGCTGGCTCCGCCCCTTTCGTCGTTTTGATCCATTTTGCAAGTCATGCGCGGCCGTGTTTGAAATCACCCTGCCGCTGCGAGGATGCCATCGTGTTCGCCTGTGGAGATGTTGGTTGTTGGGGATGTTGTTGTTGGTGAAAAGATGGCGGCACCATGGAGATGCTGGTGAGGAAATGTCGGCGGTTGTTGAGATGTTGTTGTTTGTGATGATGTTGTTTGTGGAGATGATGGTGAGGAGAAGTTCGTTTGGTTGTGGAGATTGGTGTTGAGGAGATGTTGGCAGTTGTTGTGAAGGTGGTGAGGAGATGTTGTTTCAAATAAAGATAGGAAAGAATAACACTACCTCAAAGGTTCACAGCCCGGCACACGAATAATTCTCGTTATACATCGGTGGGGAAATCTAATCTGGACACACACTTATCGACATAACTGATCTTCGGGGAACCAGAATGGTGATCTGTGAATTTCCACAACCGTAACACTATACATTCATCTTTCATTTGCGACACGTTTCGATCTTGTGCTCAAAAGCCTAATTAAAATGATAATTAGTGCTAATTAGTGGCGTTCTTAAGCTCATTAGGCTGAGCTAAGCGCATTCTTAAGTTACGGATTCCGAAAAAGTGCCGCATAAGGATTCCATATCCCTAAAATTACACTTGTGCTTAAAAGTCTCAACAAAAGCGAAATTTGGCACCATTTCAAATGGGTGCCAAAGGTCTTAGACTGACCTAGAAAAACTTAAGAATTGGCTTTTCTAGGTCAGCACTGATGGTCGTTTGCTTTCATATCGCTGAAGCTTTTGTGCTCAATAGTCGAATTAAATGTGGCCTGGCTCCGAAACTAATTATTCCCATGAAGTTCTTCATCATCACTGGTTCAACTTTGGCATTCTTCAGCTTCCAGGATATTTTCACTTCAGGGTTTGAGGTCGTGGTATTTAGTCATTTTCTTGATTTCTGGTACGTTCGTCCAAAATCACCAGTATTAACACTTCAATTCGCAATGCCTTCTCTGTTTTTTTTGCACCTAAGTGTGTTATCTGGTCACAATACTTTGTTTTCGATGTTCACACCTGATGGGATCACAAGGTCATCCATGAGCGGTACTTCAATGTTTTCAGTGATTGCTTTTGGTTCGTTTTGCCACAAATTTTCTGGAACTGTAATCTCAAAGATTTTGCAGATGTGCCAGCGGATTACTTTACAAACTCTGTTGTGTGGTTGTGTGTGCAGCTGTTCTGACACGTTTTTTTTGTTTTTTTTCATGTTCGGTCATTAAGCGTCACATATCATTCTCTTTGCTAACCCCACCTCCACCCCTCACCTGTCCTTTTTTTAACCTCCTCTCCCCCGCCCTTTTCTCTCACTCTATCCTCTCCTTGCTCCGCCCTCATAAAATGCAACACTCTCCTCCCACACCTCTGTCGGTGTGTGTGTGTGTGTGTGTGTGTGTGTGTGTGTGTGTGTGTGTGTGTGTGTGTGTGTGTGTGTGTGTGTGTGTGTGTGTGTGTCTCGTTCTCTCTCCCCCTCTCTCTCTCTCTCTCACATGCATCCCTCCTTCCTGCAGTGAATAGCAACATTTGGTGAGGTGTCGCACTCCCCTTTCTTCATCATATCTGCCTCCCCTTCCCCCTCTCACCCTACACCTGCCTCGTCTCTCTCCCTCCCTCTTTCTCCACCTTCACCCGCCCCTCCACTTTATTGACCCATCGACGAAGCAACGCGTTGTATTTGCTAGTAGAGAATATTTCAATAACCCACAGCAGCAGAACAGTTTCTCCAGAAGTCTCTTTAGCAGTTTGGCTTCTCCCTTTAAAACACTGCGACAAATTTTGAAAGTCCCATCCAGGAAATTTAATGACTAGGCAGCAAAAGCATTATCTTTTCAGTTTGTTAAAATGGTAGTCTCAATGATCCGAAGACTGCCTCAAATGTGACATTGCCAGCCTCACGTGTGAACAAGTATAAGATAACAATACTTGATAAACCTTCATATTATTCAGTGCATTATAGAATGTCTGCACCCCCTTATCGAATTTTTCACCTTTTGTTGCCTTTTAGCCTGGAATTAAATTGCATTAAATCAGACTTTTTCTACATTTATTTCCAGATTATAACCCACAACTTCAAAGTGAAAAACGAATTTTACAAATTTCAGAAAATTAATGAAAAATACAAAACTAGAATATCGTGGTTGGATAAGTGTCCACTCCCCTTATAATATAAATTGTAAACTAGAAGGTCACTCGGTCGAGCACCAAACTCCGCTACGTAATACCTGATCCACGAGAACATATCGGACCCAATACATGTTTGAAATATTATGCCATACATTACTATATCGTTTTGGGCCCTATCTCTCAATGGTGAAGAATCACTTTGAAAATCAACTAATTTTCGTATCGAGATCTGGACTCAGATCTTCACCAAAATCGTATCAATTCGGCCCTGCGACAAACCAAACCTGTCCACTAAGTTTCGTCCAAATCCGTTCCCAATTTTTTGAGATATCGTGCTATATATCGTTTTTGGCACTATCTCTCAATATTTAAGAATCACTTTTAAAATTCTAGTAGTCGGATCTGGATCTTCACCAAAATCTAATCAGTTCGTCCTTGTCACACACCGAATCTGTCCACAACTTTTTGAGGTATTGTGATATATTTTAGTTTTGCCCTTTCTCTCAATGGTGAAGAACCACTTATGAAATTATCAGATCCGAATCCAGATCCAGATCTTCACCAAAATTGAATCAATTCTTCCTTGTCACACACCCAACGTGTCCAGCAAGTTCATCCGGATCCGTCCACAACTTTTTGAGATATCCTATACACAAACAAACAGACAAACACAGACAGACAAACAAACAAACAAACAAACAAACAAACAAACAAACAATCAAACAGCCAAAGAGACAGAAAGGGGTGAAAACATAATCTCCTTCATCTTCGGTGGTGGAGGTAATTAGCTCACGTGTAACCAATCACCTTCAAAATCACACACCAATTTAATTGTCCTCCACTTGTGTTCAATTGTGGTGATTCTGATTATTTCAGAATAAAATCAGCTGTTCCTGTAGGTTTCCTCTGCTGGGTAGTGCATTTCACAGCAAAGATTCAACCATGATTGCCAAGGAGCTTTCAAAAGATCTCCCGAATAAAATCGTGCCAAGACACAGATCAGGGGATGGGTATAAAAAAATATTTCAAAGGCCTTTAATATCCCCTATAGCACAATCAAGACAATCATTATGAAATGGAAGACATATGGCACCATCAAGACCCTGTCGAGATCAGGCTGTCCCTCTAAACTGGATGCCCAATCAAGGAGGAGATTGATCAGAGAGGCCACCAAGAGCCCAATGGCAATTTTGGAAGAGCTACATGCCTTTATGGCAAAGACTGGTCACTGTGTGCACGTGACAACAATATCCCAAGCACTCCACAAGTCTGGCCTGTACGGTAGGTTGGCAAGAAGGAAACCATTTCTCAAAATAGCCCACGTTGAGTCCTGTTTGAGGTGTGCAAACAACCATTCCAGAGATTCTTAAGCCACGTGGCAAAAAGTTTTGTGGTCTGACAAAACCAAGATGGAACTTTTTGACCGAAAAGCAAAACGTTACGTTTGGCGCAAACCCAACACAGCACATCACCCGAAGAACACCATCCCTATTTTGAAGCATGCTGGTGGCAGCATCGTGTTATGGGGATGTTTCTTATCAGCAGGGACTGGGGCACTTATCAGGATAGAAGGGACAATGCATGGAGCAAAATACAGAAAAATCCGAGAGGAAAACTTGCTGTCCTTTGCAAGAAAGCTGAAATTGGGACGGAAGTTCACCTTTCAGCATGACAACGACCTGAAGCACACAACCAAAGCTGCACTGGAGCCACTGAAGTGGCCAAGGAACAAAAAGATAAATGTCCTTGAGTGGCCCAGTCAGAACCCCGACGTAAATCCAATCGAAAACCTGTGGCATGACTTCAAGATTGCTGTCCATCCACACTCCCCACGCAACTTGACTGAGCTTGAACAATTTTGTACAGAAGGAATGGGAAAATATTACCCAGTCAAGGTGTGCAAAGTTGGTAGAGACCTATCCCAGACTTACAGCTGTAATCGCTGTCAAAGGTGCTTCCACCAAGTATTAACTCAGGGGGGTGGAAATTTATCCAACCAAGATATTCTAGTTTTGTATTTTTAACTAATTTTCGGAAAATTGTAGAATCTGTTTTTCACTTGGAAGTTGTGGGTTTCGATGTGGAAATATAGGTGGAAAAGAATGATTGAACGCAACTTCATTCCAAGCTATGAAAGAACAAAAAGTGAACATTTTGAAAGTGGGTGTAGACTTTTTACAGGCACTGCAACTGCATAATGCGTTCGAAGTTTCTAGAAACATCCATAACGCTGTCGTTTTATTTTCACACTTGTGCAAATGAGTGTGCCCTCATAACCTTCAAAGATGGTAATCACTATATTTACAAGCTTTATGGACACAGTCAGTGCAATGAGATGAATTTGCACAATGGTAATAAGGGTCATCTATTTTTACATAGTCAAACATCTAACCTGGGTTCGAATCCCGACCCGGCTACGAACTGTCATCTTGGCGTTTCATCATTACTCGGATGGGTGTTAAAATGGGTGTCTCTTCTGCCGGCATTAATTGGTGGATGTAAAAGATTCCCATGGTGCCCGTCGTGAAAAGTAGGCAAGCTATCGCCAACACCAAGGCCAAATTCCCAATTCCTGCTGTAACTACTTCATCGAATGTTAGGCCTGGCCAGCCGGTTCATGAAAGACTTTGGCCAAAAATTTCCCCTTGACCAACCCCCCAAGAACGTGGGAATAATTGTGCCCGTTAAATAAATAAGAACAAGTCTGGAGACGGCGATGGTTCACGAGCAATGTACACGGTTCGCCTTTTTTATTTTTTGACCTTCGAGGGGACGCCACGGGCAAATTGGCGGGAATCGGGAGAAACGTAAATGATGAAAGTTGTAGTACTCAAAGAGCACTACTTGCATACCAACTTTCATTTGAAACAGTTGAAAACCCTAGGAGCTCGATGCCCAATTTATTGATTTTTTTTGACATTTTCTAAGTTCGTGACCTTGTGACCTTGACCTTGGGACGAAAATGAAAAATCCAGCTCCGTGGAGCTATGCAGGTGCCATTGGGCTAACCAAATACCGAAACCCCTGCCAGATTCAACAAACCCCCTCGGAGAAGATGTAACTTGAAATCGGCTACCGCCTAAAAACATATTTTTTGGGCGTGGCTCCGCCCATAATGGGCGCAGCACGCCCATTCTCAGGAAAACACAACTAGATCATGATACAAACCTCCCACCCAAATTTTATCAGGATCGTATCAAAACCCACGGAGCTATGCTCGGGACAGACAGACAGACAGACAGACAGACAGACACCCATAACGAATATAGTGGTCACTTACTGACTCGTGAACCAATTACTATTGATTTTGAAAGCTTTCAATACATGTGACAAACTTCTGGTTCAAAAGAAGCTTTTAATTTTGATCCTCATTTCATTTTCCTGTATTTTTTATTGAAAACATGTCTTAACATCGCTTAATCTTCTGGTTTTTTTTTTTTCAAAAGTCGCATTGCATGCAATGTAAATCTGTTGGAAGCACCATTCTCGATGTAGGACTGTCGGAGTGTCAGATTTCATGAAAGATCAGTTATTGGTTTAGAATATATGTTGTGGCTCGTTTTTTTTTTATCACATGGGAGCACCATGTGACCTATGTGAATTTGTGATGTTGTTACAATGCACAAAACCCCCTTTTATATGATCACCCGAATGCCAAACAGAAGTGACTGCACATGGAGGAAGGATGCTGTATAACGGTAGTTTTATTGTATTTTGGAAGCGATTCACGCTTACAGTGGCTCAGTTGGCACGATGTTGAAGGACCAATCACCTTAAATGCACAATGACATTAAAGCATTCTTGCCATGACTGTCATCATCACACAGCATTCCCAAAGGAGAGGATGAGATGTTTGCAAGAATGGTAATGCACAAAAGCATGAAGCATGTTTTATCATAACTGTGATGGCACGTCCGGGTATCAAAAACCAAATCGTGTCATTGAGAAGAACAGAAATGCAAGATCAGATGAGGTGGCAATGCTTTCCCAATCCCACGTGAACATTAAGCTGACGAGTCTGAGGTCGAACAACTTGAGTTGTACTCGAGTCAAACAGCTGTAAGCCAAATCATTTTGTGCTGCAAAGATAATATTTGATATGTCGAAGGGATATATAAGCTGGAGAAGTAAAAGTAAGGACAAGGGAAACTGGAAGCAAATTTTATTTTGACACTCCCTGTGGCATCCAGCTTGGATTTCCACATTGTTGTTTTTTCCTATGATATTCCTGATTTCCTATGTAAGTGGGAATAGTGGGTGGCCCTTGGTAGTGAACTTTACCATGATCTTTCCCTTCATGTTGGGGGGTTCCAGATGGCTGCGTTGTAGGAGCAACGCTATTCTTGATATATAACAATGATCATCTGATTATTTTGAAAAACTGACTGTGCCATTGTATTGATAACTCAAACCTGTGCAGAATTATACATCACTTGTGAAAGGCCAGCATCTGCTAAATCCCATTCATCAGACGTGGGCAGGATAAGCTGCTGATCAGCGACTTGGAACATGACGTTCAACATTGGCAAGTCACGTGCTCTGACATTGTCTTTCGACAAAAATCGGCAATCAAACTATCCAATCCACTTCTCTTGACAGCGATTGGAGAAGGTGCAGTCGCTGGAACTCGTTGACCCCACTATCTGCTATTATCTTTCATGAGGGATCATATCTCCAAGCTGGTATCAAAGGCTAGTTGTCTGGGTATTCTCCCTAGAGCTAAGGGATTCCTGTGCCACACGGAGCTCATCAGAGTGCATAAGGCTTTAAGAGTATGGTTCTCGACTCGAGGTTGGTGCTCCTGCTTCCCAACTCCATCCTCTTGAGGAGGTCGAAAATGAGAGACCTTTTGCACAAATGGAACCTCAAGACAAGAGGTGGATTCCCAGGAAAGTTACTCTCCCACCGGTGACAAGTTGGTGAGCTCTTTATTTTATACAAGCTTACACTGGGGCTTTCTCCTCCTATCATCTCCTACATCTGCCTTCTTCTAGCCAGCTGGCGAGTCATCCCAGGTCACACACATGCTCCTCAAGATGCCTTCACCTGCTCCCCCTCCAAAAGTTCAGGATAGCTGGCCAGCTGCATTCATTCATCCCCTTATTCTCCCAACTGTGGAATTGTCTCCCTGTGTCAATAGTCTCCTCGTCTTACTTCAGTCTTTCAAATGCACCAGCCATCCCAACCCAACTGTATGTGCTCACACATGCACGTCTGCGGTCTCTTCTGCATTTGCTGATGTTTTCCCATTCTGTTCCTCTGGAGGCCATTATTACGTGTTTTGGTGTTATTCCTCTTTTCCTCTTTGAAATAGTACTCCCACCCCTCCCCCTACCTCTCCCACACCATTTGATAGTCCGTAAACCTGCTTCCCCTTAAAATATATCTCCTCCCTTGACATGGTGAGTTTAAGAGCTGAGAACATTAGTGAGCTGGAGGCCTGTGAACTGTTAACCTAGTAGGTGATACCTGGAGGGAAAAAAGTCACATAGACACCACTTGCATCCAATGAAATGAGGGTAAAGAAAACCAGACATATAGGATTGAAGGAATTTAAAGGCTAAGATTGTAGCTTTAGGAGCCAAGAATTAATGATCTGCTGTGTTTGAAAATGTAAAGAGAGCTCGAGGTATGAGTTAATGGTGGAGGGGAGGGTGAATGGTGAATAAACAAGAAAGTGAGGGGAGAATAGAGAGAGACAGAGAGACGGACACAGACAGAGACAGATGAAAAAAGGCAAGGAAATAGAGAGAATGAGAAAGGGTGGGGAGATGAGAAGAGAATTGAAGAGAAGAGATGGATAGAAAGGGTGGGAGGGATGGTGGGGGGGAGAGAGAGAGAGAGACAGGTTGAGTGATTACCCGTATTATGGCAGTAATAGTGCTTGTATGATCGGTGTTTCCGCAAGATTGGAAATTAAACACACAGAGAAAAAGAGGCAAGGAGAGTCTGCAAGGGTTGAGATATAAGGAAGGAAGGAGGGAGGCAGATGGCTACACTACGTCTATATCTGTTCGAGTTACACAATGTCAGCTTGTGCATCTGTCTCTGTCTCCATCTTTATTTGTCTATCTTTCTTTTATTTGTGCTTTTCCCTAACTGCTCCATCAAAGATTATCATGGCTTTTCATCTGAACTTGTCGACAACAATATTATTTTATGTTTGATTCCGTCAAATGTATTAATGCTTTTCAGCTGAACAACATCAGTTCTATATTAATCAGTGTGTGTTAATGATGAGTATTTTAGCTTGAAACAATATATATATATATATATATATATATATATATATATATATATATATATACAGGGTGTCCCAAAAAAATATACAACTTTTCATCTGCAAAGAGGATGGTCATAACATATATATTTCTTAAAGATATATGGCTGGATAGAAAGCTGAAAGGTTGAAGTATATTGTACCAATGTCAAAATTGCCACCAAAATTTAAATTTTGGTATCGAATCGTCGTTTTCTTTGAGACCACATGTTCGATGTAGGCTCCACGTTGTCCGATCATTGCCTGCAAACGTGTTGTCATGTTCTCCATTACTTTGGGAAACGTTTCCTGAGGAATGTTCTGGATTTCTCGGTGGATATTTTCCTTCAGCTGATCAAGAGTCTGAGTCCTAGTGTTTCCATAGATCCTGTCCTTGAGATACCCCCACAAGAAGAAGTCTGGAGGAGTAAGGTCAGGGGAATACGGTGGCCACTCAACGTCTTCGTAGAGGGAGATAAAGCGGCCCTCAAAATGTTGGTTGAGAAAACGCCTTGTTTCCCTGGCTGTATGGGGCGGTGCCCCATCCTGCTGGAACCACTGGGTTCTCATCTGGATCAGGTTGTTTCTCCTACGGGCCTGAGTACGTAGCTCAGGCAGATAGAATTCCTGAATCATTTCACGGTAGTTCCTCTGGTTTACCGTGCAAGTGCGTCCCTGGTCATCTTCAAAGAAGTATGGACCAATTATCCCATACCAACCAACCGCCAACCACAATGGTGACTTTGAGAACAGATCGAGGCACCAGTTCAGTTGATGCATTACCAGGATTTTCAGTTCCCCAGTACCGAAAGTTTTGCTTGTTTACCTCCCCGGACAAGTGAGCATGGCATTCGTCCATCATGTGAAGGTTTTTGAGGAAGTATGCATCTTCCTCCAACTTTCCTGAGAACCAATTTGCAAAGTCTAGTCGTTTGCATTTCTGTTGATCAGTAAGCAACGTTTCCGTTTGAATGTCTTGGCGAAGGATCCTCTGAACGGTGCTCTTATGAATGTTTGTCTCGGCAGAAAGTCGTCGAATCGATTTTTTTTGGACTCTGCACGACCGCCTGTCTCACCATTTCCACATTTTCTTCACTACGACCTTTCCTCTTCCGACCACTGTGACCCTTGTGAAGGTCACAGATGGTTCCCACATTGGTAAACTTTGCGATGGTGCACTTTATTGTCCGAAAGTTTGGTGCATGGCGCAAGTGGATACCGAAATGTCTCGAGTAAAGACGTTGCACCTGTATGACACTTTTCGTCTGGTGCCAAAGTTCAACAATTTTCGTCCGTTGTTGTACGGTCAGTCTTGGCATTTTTCTGGTGCTTGCTTGGTATCAAAATAAACTTCAGTGTCTCTGCAACAAGAAATGAAGCATTAGTGACAAAATTACTGCTTTTTTAGGATCAAACGAAGAATTTTAAAAGTTGTATATTTTTTTGGGACACCATATATATATATATATATATATATATATATATATATATATATATATATATATATATATATATATATATATATATATATATATATATATATATATATATATATATATATATATGTATATATACATAAACCCACCTAACGATAATGTGGTAATGTAACGATAAATGGCCCAAGGGTGTAGAAATATACACATACAGTGACCTGCAAAAATATTCACCCTCTCCCAATAATGCCACATTTAGATGAATTATGTAGTTAAACAATTTTTCCAAATTAACGTTTTCATTCATAACTGAAGAGATCAAACGAAACACTGTTATAGTTGAAGGAGGTTACATGTCAGGAATACCGACAAAAACATGTACAAATCAAAACTCACTGGTTGTAAAGGTATTCAGCCCCTGAGGTCAGTACTTGGTGGAAGCACCTTTTGCAGCAATGACTGCTATGAGTCTTTTTGAGTGGATCTCTACCTTCTTTGTAGAGTGAGGTGGTGAAATCTTTGCCCATTCTTTACGTGAAATTGCTCTAGTTATGGCAAGTTTGATGGGGATCATCGATGGACTGAAATCTTCAAGTCTCACCATTAATGTTCAAGTGGGTTCAAGTCAGGACTTGGACGGGGCCACTCAAGAACATTTATTTTCTTCTTATTCATCCACTCCAGTGTGGATTTACCTCTGTGCTTCAGATCACAGTCCTGCTGAAATGTCCTCCTCGGTTTCAGATTCATGGCTGACTTAAGCAGGCTTTCATCAAGGATTATCCTATTGCTTTGCACTGTCCATTGTCCCTTCTATCCTGACAAGCTTGACAGTCCCTGCTGACGAAAAACAGCCCCATAACATGATGCTGCCAACACCATGCTTCACAGTCGTGATTGTGTTGACTGGGTGATGTGCAGTGTTAGACTTGTGCCAGACGTAACACTTTGTATTTAGACCAAAAAGTTCAATTTTTATCTTTTCTGACCACAAAACGTTTCTCCACATGACTGCAGTGTCATTAAGATGCCTTTTTGCAAACTCCATACAAGCTTTTAGATGCATCTTTTTCAGTAATGGCTTCTTTCTTGCTACCTCTCCATAAAGGCCAGCCTTGTGAAGGGAACGAGATATTGTTGATTGATGAGCACTGAACCCCCCCCCCCCCATCTCAGACATAGAGCCTTGCAGATCTTTCAAAGTCATTGTTTAATTTGCAGTGACATCCTGAACCAGTTTCCTGCTTGCCCGGCTGCTGCGTTTGGATAGATGACCTTATCTGGGTAGAGTCTGAGTGATATACTGCATGTCGTCCACTTCTTAATGATGGATTTCACCAAACTCAAAGGGAAAATGAGTGACTGACATCTTCTTATAACCCTCTCCTGAACGAGGCTTCTCCACCACTTTACGTCTGACTTCTTTGGAAAGCTCCTTAGTATTCATGTTGGCCTTGTTGGTTGACCAAGTGAGTTGCACCTTAAAACTCTTTCGATAAGTAGGAGAGCTTAATTTTTAAGTTAAACCACCATTTTCTCTGTTAATCGAACTTATTCACATTTTATTTGCATTTTTTATATTTATCATTTTGGAGTAGTTTGTGAAGACTCCATATATTAACTTTGATTTGAAAGCATCATGAAATATGCTCAGGTGGCATAAAAATGTGAAAACTTTGGAGTTGGGGGTGAATCCTTTTGCAGGCAACTGAACAAATATACATATACACATGTAGTGTATTTGCGAGTTTTTTTTTTCTGTGAAGCCTTTCCTTTGATTTTTATACAATTCCATACCCCTGGGCCAATTGCCCTTGAAATTTGCTCGACTGCATCATTGCAACACGTGCTTGGTCAACGTCACAACAAAAATTTGCAATTCTTAATCAAATCGATGTCAGAACAAGAAATAATGGTGCTCTGGCCGATCGGCAGGGAGAGGGCCGGAGCTTGGCTCACATGCATCGGCACTTCCTTGTTACGTTCGGAGGTGAATTATTTGTCAGGAATCAAACCAATTGCTTCTATTTATATTCCATATGCAGAAAATAAATGAATATACAAATATTCCACAGTCTCCACGGAACTACTCCGAGTGTAAGTAGTCGTTGCACTATGCGATACGAACTCAAGCAAGGAAATGAGCCCATTTTGGCCCATCATTGCCATGTTGCACTCCTGGGTTAATTTTTTTGCTACAGCTCTAAACAGCGATATTCTTGATATTTTTTCTGAAGTACAGTATAAGTAACCCGATCATGAATTGCTGACCCACCTTGTATATTTAAAGATATCAATTTTATATTATGTCCATAAAACTAAGGCTCGGTCTGTTGTAATTGGTCATGTTCATGCTTGGTTGTTCTTAAACTTTATTGTTCTCGTGTGATATTCTAGAGAAGTCTGTTGCTCTTGAGTGAGTCTTATTAATTAACGTGGTTGTGCATTGTGATGAAAAAAAAAATAATGTTAGATTTTGTTTTATTGTTTGTATTGCTATAATATCACTCCTAATACAAACGTCACACGTGTTAATCAAAACCATCATAAGACATCATAAACTTAATATAAAGCACTGATCACACAGATGTTGATCTAGAGTTAAATTCGAATCCCATACAAATGTTTTGAAAAAGTTCGATATGTAATTTCATTGCACATGTGTTAACCTCTGCATTTTCACTTCTAATTCCACGACCTTCTATTTTAACATAACGCCAGTTCCTCTCATTTTCCCCACCTGCTCTAAGCACCTCCTTTACGTTTCTAGAGCACCCTCTACCGGCATCTTGACATTCTAAGTCAATGGCACGTGGCCATTCAGTGTGTGACGTGATTGACATCTCAATGTCTGCACCAATCGTGTTTGATATGATCTGTTATATTGAGGGTAGTGCACAAATAGAGCATGTATAAGGATTAATAACAGCTGAATACATGCACTGTGGATCATAAACATAAAATGCATTTACATGGGACATTTATACACCGGCATGAGCATATTAACAGTCTACAAGCTAGGTTTCAGGTTAGAGCATGGAAATCCTGATAAATAATCTGGGGTTGAGCCACAATTTGAGGGTCTGCCATGTTTTGATGTGCTACAAAGAAAAAGTATATTCATGAAGACAAGTATACACATCTTGGCTTCCAACAGATCAAAATGATTGTGAAAAGATCTGGTGCTCCACTCACCTGACATCTATTGATCAAATAAAATAAAATTTAACAAGCAGCTGGGGGTTTTTTTGTTTTGTTTTCCGAACTGGACCCATCAGCATGTCGAATAGCAACCCAGACCAAGACCACAGCTTGGACACACATAAATAGACAAAATAATTGAGTCAGATTAGATCAACATGCTCATGTGTTATTTAAGCATGCAAATGAGGACGGAGCAAGACCGCTATCTGTGGTCCCTGCCACCATGCAAGGTAACCGTAAACTCAGACCATGGATAATAAGATGGATTATCCCGTTTGGCGATCCAATTTGAGAACGTAACTCATGATGCTGTGATCTAGGGTTAAAATCTCCTGTTTCGTGTTTATTTGTTCATTTTTTTCGAAATGACCTAATAACTCTATTGTTAAGGTACACCAATGTCTCCTCATGCCCTTGCCCAACTTATATTAAATTTGGAGGATAAGCTCTTCAATGAGCCTTAAATATATATATATATATATTTTTTTTTTTAAGGTTTTTTTTCACAATGATGAAACATTTCCAACGGCGTTTTATGTCTGACTGTTTTCCTTCTTGGAGTAACGTGTGTGTGTGTGTGTGTGTGTGTGTGTGTGTGTGTGTGTGTGTGTGTGTGTGTGTGTGTGTGTGTGTGTGTGTGTGTGTGTGTGTGTGTGTGTGTGTGTGTGTGTGTGTGTGTGTGTGTGTGTGTGTGAAATAGATAGTCAGTGAAGTCCTCTTGTGGATGGAAACACTTCTAATTCTAGGTGACAATTGTACATTGTCCTTTTGTCTTGTATCCCACGGTATTGTCCTGTATAGAGCTCAATATATCATCGCAGGACTCTGAGTGGGTTCCAGATGGCACTCTCTCGGTTCCATCTCAGAGATACAGAATACACAAAAAGAGAAGGCAGACAGAAATGACATGATCATTATTATTGAGCAATCATTAAATGCTTAAAAGAAAGTAGAAATAATGATGAGACAGTCGGTTGTTCTCCTGCATCTCTATTTATCTCTCTGAACCTCTTTATCCCTATTCTCTCATACTACCCCCCCCCACCTTCCCTCTCCCTTCCCCCATTCTTCTCCTCCCGTATCCCCCTCCCACTCCATCCTAAATTGAGGCAAAGTGGGACGGAGTGAGAGAGAGAGTAAGGCTGACAGCCGTTCTGTCTTTATTGGCAGAAATGAGGGGGAGGGTTGGGAAGAGGGGGAGAAAGAAGGAAAGGAAGGAAGGAGGGCGAGTGAGCAAGAGAGAGAGAAAGAGAGAGAGAGAGATCTATAGGATATTACTGTGGACCTCAACCTAAAGAAGGACAGGACAGTTAAGGGGGAATTACCAAAGTTTACACCAACAACAGTCTTAAACTATGCCTTTTATAACCACAAAACTGGAGGATATCTTGAATGCAGGGGTACCAAAAGTTTTTTTAAAAATCAAAATATTCTTTACCAGCTAAAGTTGAGATGCAAATATAAACACAATTACAAGAGGTTAAAAAGAAATATGAAATAGAGATCTCTTTATAGGAAACAACCCTTGAAGGGAGGTTTGCAAGCTCAACAATTCCAGCATCAGTCTTCGACATGATGTGTCGGGCTTCAGCAGCAGTACAAAATGAGCTTAAAATACAGAGCTTACAGGGAGTCTGTATCCTTTTTGAGACCACATCATCGAGGTAATATCAAAGAGTAGACTGACTACCAGTAACCTGTCAGGTACCAAGATGCAATGTGAAGCAAGATGCCTCATATGCATGACCCATTACATTCATCAGTGACATCAGCCTTTGCATCATAGAGAGTACATTATGTCTGTGTGCAAATAGTGTTCTCCGGGCTAATGTTGTGCTGACAACTGTCTTAAACAATATAGATTGCCTCTCCGCAAAGAAAAAAAAAGAAAGTGCAATAATTTTTGCTCTTAAATTCGACCGTTTATCTCACCGACAAACCAACAGGGAGTGCTTTTCACGCAACACCCAATGGTAAAGAACCATGGTATATTAACGGTCATCCAAAGATACCTGTTTCACCTGTATAGTTTCATTGGCTGGCGTCTGATTGTACGTTCATCTGAACAAAAGTTTTTGGTTCCATAATAAAAGTATGATGCTCCTGCATTACATCAATGGTGATGCTAAAGTGTGAGAAAGGGAGGTGTTCTTTAGCTGGGTGTACATACAAATCACTATTGATTTGAAGAAGATTGCAAATGGAAAGAGGATACATATATTTATGAGAGAATAAGCATTTTTGAAAAATGGTTAAAATATGTCCCCAAACAACCGTGCCAAATACATTGCTCATCACACCAATTTCTAATGCTCCACTAGCTCTGTTTTTGTGTGACCATAGCTGGACTGTTTTGTCTTGACGGTAATAAAACATGCATACTTCTTCGCTGTAGATTCACAGACCCTCTGATGACCACCAATATGAAGCTTTGCTGGCCGCTGGCACATCTGCACAGGTATGCGGTCGTTCAGCTAACAAACTCGAGATGCGTCCTCACTGCTGAGTTAACATAAAATAACTTTATTGTTGGAATCATTTACACTTTTATTATTTTCCATCTTGTGTGTACTTACTGCCACCATGTGGCAGCACTGGTTGTTGGTGGATATAAATGATCCCACACTGTCTTTTCGGAAAGAGTTGGTTGGTTATCAACTGGCACCATGAACAAATTATAAATTCCCACCGCCTTCAGTTAAACGTCAGGCCTGGTCATCCAGTTCATGAAAGACTGACACCAAAAATGTTCCCTGGCGAACCTTATAAGAAGTTTGGAATAATTGGGGCAGTTTAATGAAGTAGTGGCAGTGGAACCTCTTTTATCCAGAATGGTCAGGACAAAGGGTGTTACAGATAAACTATAATACCGGTTAATGGAAATTGTTAATTTCTTTCTAATGAAATTTTTTTATGGATGTCATTGTCAGGTCAGGTCAGGAATGGGAGCGTGCACCGGAGCAGTGCGTCGCTGTGTCCACTTTCCGCTGGTACTCCAGGGGCCTCCGTCTGCCCCCCCCCCCCAGGCAGATGCTTGGCCCATCCCCATCTCCTTGAGATGTTGATTAATCTGCTGCAACCACGAGGCACGTAGTCGGTCCATTGGCCTCCTCCACTCATGAGGCTCCCTCGCTGAGAGAATCTGGTGAACAGCATCAGCTTCAGGAAAATGAGCCACATGTCCATACAGCTGCAGCTGATACTCACAGACAATGCAGGTAACAAATCCCATTTGAGTCTCTCTCAGCAACCGCTCGTTGGACACAAAGTCTGACCAGTGATAGCCAAGGATTCTCCGAAGAGACCTGGTACCAAAGGAATTAAGTCTCTGTCTCAGATTCCTGGTCAGAGTCCAAGTCTCACATCCATAGAGTAAGACTGGAAGCACCAAGGACCTGAAAACTTGGACTTTCGTCCTCCTGCACAGGTACCGACAGTGCCACACCCCATGATCCAGAGAATCCATGACTCCCCAGGCCCGACCCAGATGTCTGTTGACCTCTGGCTCACAGTCAGCAGAGACATGAATATCACTGTCTAGGTAAGTGAATCTCTCCGTGACCTTAATATCCTCACCACAAACAGGTACAGACAAGATAGCAGCATCCAAGATGTCATTGAAAGTCTGGATCTTGGTTTTGACCCAGGAAACCCATAATCCCAGTGGCTCTGACTCCTCATTCAGCACCTCGAGGGCCCTCAAAAGGATATCCAGAGTCTCCGCAAAGATGACTGCATCATCTGAGAAATCAAGGTCAGAGATCTTGACATTCCCAAACGATGCACCACACCTTGATCTCTCTGATATCTTCCCTAGAATCCAGTCCAAACAAGTGCTGAAAAGTGTGGGGGGGCAATACGCACCTCTGACAAACTCCAGTAACAACTGGAAATAAGTCAGAGTCATCACATCTCTAAGCATTCTCAGTACCAGAGTAGAGTTCAGACATCAGATTTATCACTTTTGATGGCATCCCACGAAGACCGAGAATCCTCCAGAGGGCATCCCGATTCACTGAATCAAACGCTTTACAGAGATCAACATAAGCTGCAAGCAGCCCCTGCCAAAACTCTCGTCTGCATTTGGTGAGGACCCCAAGAGCAAGGATACGGTCATTCCTTGACTTCTTTGGTGTAAAGCCTGACTGCTCTGGGTGATGGTGCTCAAGAAGATGATGGTGAATCCGATCAAGAATTATCCAAGCAAAGACCTTGCCCGGCACTGAGAGCACCGTCACCCCTCAGTAGTTGTTGCAGTCTTGTCGATCACCCTTCCCTTTCCAGAGAGGGACAACAGGGCCCCTCTTCCAGTCAGTTGGGATAATGCCTGGGTTCCAGGAAAAGCACAGAACTGCATGCAACGACACGAGTGCAGCATATCCACCAGCCTTGAGAAGTTCAGCATGGATGCCACAGATCCCTGGAGCTTTACCCCATTTCAACCGGTTCACCGCAGCCCGTGTTTCCACAAATAAAGATGGATCACAGTTGATTGGAGGGTCAGTAATAAGGATCGTAGCACCCCTGGCATCCAACTCGACAGCTGGTAGATCAGCCTGGTACAGTTGCTCAAAGTAGCCAGCCCAAAGGGCCTTCACTTCCAACTACTCTGTCAAGAGCCTCCCACCCCCGCTCTAACAGCAGTACACTGAGAGACGGGCTTCGAGGAACGCAATGCGTGAATTCCCCTTTAAGCAGGATGAGAATCACGTGACCACAGGTGATGCTCCACCCCCCTCACAGATTCCTCACACATAGGCCTCCTTGTCCACCCTCAGTGCACGTACAGTTTAACGCCTCAATTCCCTGAACAGTTCAGCTCTGCCAATAAGCCTGGCCCTGTGATTCTGGTCAATGGGATCCAGTGTCCCCTGGGAGACAAACTTCCTCTTCGCCTGACAGTGGGTTCCAAGACATCCACTGGCATCATGAAGGACAGTGGTCTTGAAGGCACTCCACAACTCTTCAGGGTTCCTCAAAGCACCCAGACACCCCAAATCTCCACTCAGCTTGTTCGCAAACTCATCAGCTATCCTCTCATCCTTGAGCTTGCCAACATCCAGCCGAGGCTGGGATGACACCATTCTCCCGGATATGAAATGCAACTTCAGAGTTGCTACCACAAACCTGTGGTCGGTATTGAGGAACTGAGCACTCTTGCAGACCCTAGAGTTCTGGATCAACCTCCAGTAACCATCAATGAACACATCGTCAATCTCCTTTGCCACACCACCAGCATTGGAGTACCAAGTACAGCAATGAGCCTGTGGGTGCTGAAACCATGAACCAGCCCCCCTAAATCCATGACTTTTTGCAAAGTCAAGGAACTTAGTGCTATTCTGGTTCACAGTTCCAGACCCATGGTGACCAACACATGTCTCATAACCATCCTTATCAGTGCCAGTCGATGCATTGAAATCCCCCAACATTAGAAGAGTGTCTCGCCTGGGGCACTGATCAACCACAAACTCGAGCGTGGCATCGAATGCGTCCTTCACGGTGAGATGACTCGCCTCAGTCGGAGCATATCTAGAGACCAAAGAAATGACACCCAAGGAGTGACGAATCCTAAGTCTCATAATACACTTATTGACCAGTGTTACTTCAATTATAATCATTGGAGTCAGCTTATTGGACACAGCTACAGCAACTCCTTGGGCATGGTTACCATGAGAGTGACCAGACCAATAGTAGGTGTGACCACCCACCATGATCTCACCACTATCCGATCTCCGAACCTCAGAGAGTGCTGCAATACCGATGTCCAAACGCTTGAACTCAGATGATAACAGAGAAGGTGATCATCCTCTCTTAGGGATAGGACATTCCCGGCATTCACCCAATGGGACCAACCCAGGTTCACCGAAGGAGACCGCTGTCTGGTGAACGACACCTCAATCGTTATGTTATCTTGTAACCTAACTCTAATAGCGAATCCTAATCCTAATCTGAATAACATTGACCCTAAACCTCCCCACCCCACTTTATTCAGTGTCCTTGGACTCACCTCTGCGGCCAATGGCAAGCGCCAGGTTAGACGTGGAATAAATTCGTGAAATGCAGTTTAATCTGTTTGTATATTTATTGTTGTGAATGTCATCTTAAATAACGAGGAGGTGACACATATCTGAGAATGTTGTGCATGCTGATTATACAATGCCACCTGGGGAGTTCATCACCCCCTTGTTCTCTGTGTATTTGGACTCGTCCTTTTCAGCCACTGAGAATGATGTACAGTACATGGTTGAGAAGGGATGTGAAACGACGAACTGGATCAGACTGGAACCCATAATTATTTCACCAGTTCGGTTCGGTAGTTAAGAAACACCGGTAATCAGGCCTTTTCGCATTGGGATACTGTATTCCTGTCTCCGCTTAGTTCATTGATGAGGGTTTTCACGAAAGTACTTTCTGTGTCTGAAACCTTATGTTAACATTTTGAACAGCAATTTTGAATGAATAAACTTAAGGTATTTAGCAAACATGTTTGGCTTTTAGGAGAGCATCTCGTGATGCCGTTACAGGTTGGACGCAAAGAAAACCAAATGGCTCAGTTCGGATTGGCTTTGCTCGATGACAAAGCCTTTCAACAAACTGCTCTAAAAACCAGAGCATTTTAAAAAACAAATTTCATTGGATGACAAGAGTTCAAGAAAAGTGATGATTTGGAAAAAAAAAATTTATTGGAGGTTACTGGGAACCGAAAATGATTAATACAGAGACAAGCCGGTAGGCGGCCATGGGTCGCGAGCATCCGATGACCTTTGACCCCTGATCTGAGTTAATCAAGTACTAAGTACTTACGAAATTGCAATCGAATCGGTTAACCCGTGAATGAGTAAGGGGGCTTTGAATGGTTATTTTGCCTGAACAATGCACTCATTGACCTTTGACCCCTGACCTAGCCGAAATAGGTCAATATGTCCTGAAGCAAAGTTGTAGTACTCATTGAGTACTTTGTACCTATGAACTTTCATTCATATTGGTTAATCCGTGAAGGAGCAAGAGTGCCTTGAATGGTAATCTCGCCTGAAAAAATGCACTTTTTTTTTGACCTACTCGACCCCTGACCTACTCGAGATAGGTCATTATGCAAATGAGCAAAGTTATAGTACTCATTACGGTCTATAAGCATGTAAAGATTCATTCAATTCGGTTCAACTGTCTTGGAGCTAGTGTACTTTGAATTTTCAGCGGGAATGCTCAATGGCCCTCGGACACCCAAGTTGAGAGGGTTGCCATTTGCAAACTATAAGATATAGAAAAAATGGATGTCATATCGCGGATAGAGAATTACCTTATGATTATGCATACCAAATCTCATCGAGTTCCATCTACTGATAACTACTCGGTATCAATTTGAATGAAAAGTACCGAAAATGCGGTTTGATATCGGAAATCCCCAAAGTTCGAGGGGGTGATGTGGGTGAACAAAGATCTAAATCGAAAATCCGGCTCGATCGTTCGTGCACAATGTATTCCAGCCGATTAGTGTGAATTTTCATGACCATCTGACCATAACCCGATGAGGAGTAGCATTTGGCGCGAAGGCACCTCCAGCTCTCGCATATTATCGATTTTTGCCCCTTGACCCTTGACCTAAGCAATATCGGTCAATATGTCCTGAGGCAAAGTTGTAGTACTCATTGCCTGCTATGAACCTGCAAAGTTTCATTTAGATCGATGCACTCACCTGGTCGCTCGGGGGCCTTCAATTTTCGCCAATTTTCGGGTATACCCCATTTGTCGGGGGCGCTGTGGGTAAACTATTCCATATATCACAAAAAACGGAATATATTTGGTAGAGCATCACCTGTAGATGATGCATGCCAAATTTCATAAGCCTACATGGGGAATTGATTAAGTTTTTTAAAATGCTCTGGCCAAATTTCATAAGCCTACGTGGCTTTCGGAATTGATTTCGCGTGAACGGTACCGATTTTGAAGGTTTTTCGGCTGTTGCTAGGGAATCAAAGCGTCCCTAGCAACCTTCACAATTTCCAAAGAACTAGGTCATAAGATGAACCTACCACCCGAGTTTGGTCAAAATCCGCCAATGTCTACTACCAATTATGCTGATGACAAACGAACAAACATCCAAAGTAACATCGAAACAAACAGACAGAATTACTGACAATAAGGGTCACCTATTTTGGCGACCCAACAAACTAGAGCAGCACTCGGAAGAGCACATACCTCCGCCAGGATGAACAGTTTACATTTTGTATCGCCCTGCTGGTCGGATCTAGATCCGGACATGAACCAAAATCTAATCGGCTTGTTCTTATCACCTACCCAACTCATCTACCTAGTTTTGTCATAAGTCGTCCACAACCTTTTGTAATTGAGATATGCTACACATAGTTTTTGGCCCCATCTCTCAATGGTGAGGAATCACTTAAAAGTTTATTTTTTCAAAAATTATTGTATCTGGATCCGGATTTAGATTCGGATCTTCACTAAAATCGATTTGATTCGTTCTTGTCACACACTCAACCTGTCCACGAAGTTTCGTCAAAATCCATCCATCGCGTTGTAAGAAATTGTGTTACATACATCGTTTTTGGCCCCATCTGTCATCGTGAAGAATCACTTAAAAATTCGAGTATCCAGATCCGGATCCGGATCTTCACCAAAATCTAATCATTTCGAACTTGTCATACACCCACCTCTCCCCTATGTTTCGTCCAAATCCGTCCAGAACTTTTTGAGATATCCTGTTCACAGACAAACAGACAGACAGGATGAAAACAAAACCTCCACCCACCTTTGGTGGCAGAGGTAATAATCTGAATAATCTCAATGGTCGACGGTACTGTCTTCAGCAAATATTTTATTTATGAAGTCTCGGTTGTGGTTGAGTTCCTTGTCCGGAACAATAACTCTTTCTTCTGAATCACATGTGCTCTTTCTTCTGTTAAAAATTTCGCAATTGCCGGTCGGGGATCTAAGTGTGCCATACTAGGATTGTTGAGTGTGACGCACCTGCATCGGACAGTTGATGGCCTCTCTCGAGGAGCTGGACTGCTTGGGGCCCTTCAGAATAGTGTGACATGAAACAGCACGTTCAGGTCTAATATTGTGAGGAGTCAGAGACAGGTAGGCTTATATCATCTTAGAAAACAGTTACAGGCACAAATAATTTTTCAACAAATGGTACAGTTTTCCAGTGACATATTTAACATCACGTGGTACAGGAAGGTTTCCACACGCGAAGTGTCCGATGACTTCCTCACAGACTTGTGTGACAGAGGTCTCCCCAAAAAGTCCTTCCACCACAATCATCTGTTTCGTAATTCATGCTTTGAGAAATACCTTTAACCGCTTTACGGTGTTGTCCTTGTCCTCGGTGAGTCTCTGCGTCAAAAATATTTTGCATTGAGCACAATTTCAGACCTGACATGATAGAGAACGCTTCGTTTTCACACAAAAAATTGTGAACCTTTCTTCTTTCGACGTCATCACCTTCTTCGGTGTTCTTCAGTTTTTCCTCTGCCATCCAGGAATGGATCAGACTCCATCAGGGTCAGATAAGCAAGAGTAGCTGCTTCAGCAACTTCAATCTCGCCGACAGTTGCCATTGATTTCTGACCATCTTTCTCAAGCTTTTCGAGCAGATGAAGTACATCGAGCATCATTGCTGTATAATATTCCTGGTCGCCACCTTCTTTCCATTGTCTGAGAAATCCTCCAACTGATGCTTTCTCATTCCATGAGCATGTACCATTCTCAGATGTGGATACACAGTTCCAGCGTATCCTTATGGATCCAGACCGATTCACAGAGATGAATCAGATGTTCCGTGAAACTAACTTTGAAGTGCTCTGGGAATGTGCAGAACATCGAACCGGAGACTCCTCTGCAATCTTCTTCACCTCATCAGTCCGAACTCCTGAATCGCTGTAGAATGAAGCCACAGCTTTGAGATTTGTTCTCCAGTGCTTGATTTCAATCACCGATGCTTCGACATCAGCATATGCCAGGTAAGATCTATGTGCAACGCACCATACACAAAGTACCTCTCTCTCCAGATACACTCTCAGTTTTGCTCAGGGTAAGCACTTTTTCCATCTGTTGTAAGCCCGGTTAACTTCTCCTTTGCTATATCTTTGATGCCAAAGTTTTTTTTTTTTTAATTGACGAGAACAGCATTTAGCAAACTTTCGGTACCACACTTGTCAGAATGACTTTCACCCAGTAAAACATTCTTCATGTCTTTGTATTTACAAGATGTGTTGTCAATTGAGTACTTATCCAATGAGCCATCAACTTGTAGTGAGAAACAATCAGTGTCTTTTCGCGCTTTTGTCATAGTTTACATCACCACATCAGCAACAGTATCGAACATTGTTTTTATGACTTTTTTTATGATCTTACTATAATTCACCGTCTGTCTGTTCCCAGATACCGCAAAAACGGCTGAACTGATCGCAACCATTTTTAGGGTGTGTAATCCTGGAACCCCTTGGAGTAAAATCGGGATAAATATAATAACATGACCCCCTTGACGACCCCCGAAGGGAGCGGGTGCTTCTCGTAGTAACATTGACAATTATTTTTGTGACTTTAGACGTATTGATTCATTAAATACGTTTATTACTTAGCTCTAAATTAGGTACATTATAAAGTAATAGTTTTGCTGGAATACTGGCCTGAGGTTCTCCCCTCAATTTAAATGTATTGCTCGGAGCATTTTGCTCTTTTAAGCTTGTGCTGCTATCTTGCAACTGTTACGCTGCTGGTTAGGGTGTGGTTTATCCTGTATAAACGGTGTGATTTATCCAGCAGCACATTCATCAAAGCGTTGAAAATGACCTCTTTTATTCAGTGGCCTGGAAAAGTATTCACCCCCTTCCAATAATGTCATATTTAGATGAATTATGAATTTTGTAGTTAAACCATTTTTCCAAATGAACTTTTTTATTCATAACTGAAGACATCAAATGTAACACTGTTATAGTTGAAGGAGGATACATGTCAGGAATACCTGCAAAAAGCATGTACAAATCAAAATTCACTGGTTGTCGAGGTATTCAGCTCCTTCGGTCAGTACTTGGTGAGAGTACCTTTTACAGTAATGACTGCGATGAGACTTTTTGGGTAGGTCTCTACCAGCTTTGCACAGTGACATGGTGAAATCTTTAGGCTCACCTTCACTCTTTTATTCCTCTTTTTCCCACCTTTGGAACAAGCTCCCACACTCTCTTCAATCCCACTCTTCCCTCCAGGTCTTCAAAACAGCTGTTCACCACCATCTCTTATCTTCCCCCATCCAAAACCACGATCTTTTCTACCCCAGCTAATCCATCCCAAACCCACCTCCTTCAAATTCCCCCTGCTTTCCTTCTTGAAAGTCCCTGTCGTGAAACAACCTGAAAGTCCCATGTAGTGTCCATCTTGTTTACCCTGTGTACCCCACCCCATCCCTCTCCCTTCCACAGATCTCCTCATGTCTCTGTTCGCTGCTTTTTTTTCCTTCCCTCTTCTGCTCCTCTTGTCTCCTGGTCCCCTTGTTGTATGTTCTGTGTGTTAGCTCTCATACAAGCCTCGGCATTGTAAAAAAAACAGAAGTTTGACGGGGATTGTCAATGGACTCTGCAATTTTCAAGTCTCACCATAGATGTTCATTTGGATTCAAGTCAGGACTTTGACTGGGCCACTCAAGAAAATTTCTTTTCTTCTTTTTCAGTCACTCGAGTGTGGCTTTACCTTTGCGCTTCAGCTCATTGTTCTGCTGAAATGTGAATCTTCTACCCAGTTTCAGATTCATGGCTGACTCAAGCATGTTTTCATCAAGGATTCTCCTCTACTTTGCTCCATCCATTGTCTCTTCTATCCTGACAAGCTTGCCAGTCCTTGCTGGTGAAAAGCAGCCCCATAACATGATGCTGCCACCACCATGCTTCACAGTAGGGATAGTGTTGGCTGATATGCAGTGATATGCAGTGTTTGGCTTGCACCAGACGTAATGCTTTGAATTTATACCAGAAAGTTCAATTAATGTCTTGTCTGGCCACAAAACGTTTCTCCACATGCCTGCAGTTTCATTAAAATGCTTTTTTGCAAACTTCATATAAGCCTTTGTATGGATATTTTTCAGTAATGGCTTCTTTCCTGCCACCTGTCCATTTTGGCCAGCTTTGTGACGGGAATGGGATATTGATTGATTGATGAACACTAACCCCCATCTCGGAGATAGAGCCTTTCAGATCTTTCAGTCATTGTTGGATTTACCGTGACATCACGAACCAGTTTCCTGCTTGTTTCCAGTTTCCTGAGTTTGGATGGATGACCTGATCTGGGTAGAGTCTGGGTGGAATGACACATCTTCCACTTCTTAATGATGGATTTCACCGTACACAAAGGGATAATGAGTGACTTTGAAATCTTCTTATAACCCTCTCCTGAACGGTGCTTCTCCAACACTTTATGTCTGACTTCTTTGGAAAGCTCCTTGGTCTCCATGTTTGCTTTGTTTGTTGACCAAGTGAGTTGCACCTTAAAACTCCTCACATAAGTGGGGGATAAGCTTAATTTTTAAGTTAAACCACTGATTACATACAGGTAAAACCTATTACACTTGTGCTGTAACCTTTCAAACAAATAAATTCCTCCTGAAGTGATTTAGAGTTAATTAGGCAAATGGTTTGAATATTTATGCAATTGAGAATCATCTGATTTTCTCTGTTAATCTAACTTATTCACATTTTATCTGCATTTTTTTTTTTTTAGCTTTATCACTTTGGAGTAATTTGTGAAGACTCCATATAATAAGTTTGATTTGAAAGCATCATGATGAAAAAAGCTCAGGTGGCATCAAAATGTGAAAACTTTGGAGGGGTGAATACTTTTGCAGGCAACTGCACATTCAATTGTATCTTTGATTAACTGTGTACAGTAAGCCCTGAAATTTGATCCTGTACAGCAGGGGTTCTCAACCAGGGGGGAATTTTAGGGTTTCAGGGGAGAATTGGGACCACAGATTGGTAGACTCAAACTGTTGGAATATTGATCTTTCTACAAACTACACTTCTACAGGTCAGGTATGGGAGCATGTGCCAGAACAGCGCGTCGCTGCGTCCACTTTCCGCCGGTACTCCAGGGGCCTCCGTCTGGCCATCCCCCAGGCAGATGCCAGGCCCATCCCCATCTCCTTGAGATGATGGTCAACCTGCTGCAACCATGAGGCACGTGGTCGGCCCACTGGCCTCCTCCACTCATGAAACTCCCTCGCTGAGAGAATCTGGTGAGCAGGATCAGCGTCAGGAAAACGAGCCACATGTCCATACAGCCGCAGCTGACGCTAACGGACCATGCAGGTAACAAATCTCATCCGAGTCTCTCTCAGCAACCGCTCGTTGGACACAAAATCCGACCAGCGATAGCCAAGGATTCTCCGAAGAGACCTGGTACCAAAGGAATTAAGTCTCCGTCTCAGATCCTTGGTCAGAGTCCAAGTCTCACACCCATAGAGCAAGACTGGAAGTACCAAGGACCTGAAGACTCGGACTTTCGTCCTCCCGCACAGGTACCGGCAGCGCCACACCAGTGACACATCCAGTGAATCCATGACTCCCCAGGCCCGACCCAGACGTCTATTGACCTCCGGCTCACAACCTGCGGAGACATGAATATCACTGCCAAGGTAAGTGAATCTCTCCACGACCTCAACATCCTCACCACAAACAGACACAGACAGGACAGCAGCATCCAAGATGTCACCGAAAGCCTGGATCTTAGTTTTGACCCAAGAAATCCGTAATCCCAACGGCTCCGACTCCTCATTCAGCACCTCGAGGGCCCCCAAGAGGATATCTAAAGTCTCCGCAAAGATGACTGCATCATCTGCAAAATCAAGGTCCGAGATCTTGACATTGCCAAACGATGCACCGCAACTTGATCTCTCCGACATCCTCCCTAAAATCCAGTCCATACAAGTGCTGAAAAGTGTGGGGGCAAGTACACATCCCTGACGAACTCCAGTAACAACTGGAAATAAGTCAGAGATGGTACCACCACACTTCACAGCACTCTCAGTACCAGAGTAGAGTTCAGACATCAGATCGATCAGTTTCGGTGGCACCCCACGAAGACCAAGAATCCTCCAGAGGACATCCCGATTCACTGAATCGAACGCTTTACAGAGATCAACATAGGCTGCAAGCAGCCCCTGCCGAAACTCTCGTCTGCGTTCGGTGAGGACACGAAGTGCAAGGATACGGTCAATCATTGACCTCTTTGGTGTAAAGCCTGACTGCTCTGGACGCTGGTGCTCAAGCAGATGGTGGCGAACCCTATCAAGAATTATCCGAGCAAAGACCTTGCCCGGCACTGAGAGCAGCATCACCCCTCGGTAGTTGTTGCAGTCTTGGCGATCACCCTTCCCTTTCCAGAGAGGGACAACAAGGCCCCTCTTCCAGTCAGTTGGGATGATGCCTGTGTTCCAGGCAGAGCACAAAACTGCATGCAACGACACGAGTGCAGCATTTCCACCAGCCTTGAGAAGTTCAGCATGGATGCCACAGATCCCTGGAGCTTTGCCCCGTTTCAACTGGTTCACCGCAGCCCATGTTTCCACAAGCGATGGTGGACCACAGTTGATTCGAGGGTCAGCAACAGGGATTGTAACACCCTTGACGTCCAACTCGACAGCTGGGGGATCAGCCTGGTACAACCGCTCAAAGTAACCGGCCCAGCGGGCCTTCACTTCAGACTCCTCTGTCAAGAGCCTACCACCCTCTGCTCGAACTGCAGTGCTCCGAGGGATGGGCTTGGATGAACGTAATGCGCGAATTCCCCTGTAAGCGGGACGAGAATCACCTGTCCACAGGTGATGCTCTACCCCCTCACAGATTCCTCGCACATAGGCCTCCTTGTCCACCCTCAGTGCACGTACAGTTTTACGCCTCAGCTCCCTGAACAGCTCAGCTCTGCCATTCAGCCTGGCCCTGCGACTCTGGTCAATGGTATCCAGTGTCCCTTGAGAGACAAAATTCTTCTTTGCCCTGAGGTGAGTTCCAAGGCATCCACCGGCAACATCAAGGACGGTGGTCTTGAAGGTGCTCCACAACTCTTCAGGACCCCCCAAAGCACCCAGACCCCCCAAGTGTCCACTCAGCCTGTTCGCAAACTCCTCAGCTACTCTCTCCGGCCAAAACTTCTACAGATTGTAGATAATCCACAGGACATCACATTTTATTGAATAAGGTGTGATGTCCTGTAGATTATGTACAACATGTAGAATTGGAGTTTGTTTTTAATTTAATCTGTGACATTCAATAAAGTTTATTGAATGTCACAGATTAAATTAAAAATAAAGATAAATATTTCCCTTTTTTACGTATGGAAATATTCCATTTGTAGTTATGTTTGACGAATTCTTGTTTTTTATTCACAGAATATGGAGCTCATCATGAGTGTCAAAAAAAGAGGGTACGATGATTCATATATTCAATATGGATTCACATCCATCATCATCAATGGAGAAGAAAGGCCTCAATGTGTTATTTGTAGCAAAGCTTTGTCAAATGATTTTATGAAATCAACAAAGTTGAAGCAACATTTGCAGAATGTTCATCCTCAACACAAGGACAACGACAAAAGCTTTTTTGAATGTCATGGGAATGCTCTCAAAAAGATGAAGCTGGATTCATCAGGGGCATTCCAACAAATGAACCAAAAGGCTATTGAAGCTTCTTATGTCGTAGCACTGGAGATAGCAAAGCAGAAAAAAAACACATGCAATTGGGGAAGCTTTGATCAAACCTTGTGCTCTCAAAATGGTGGAAATTGTGTTGGGAAATGGATTGGAGAAAAAACTTGCAGCAGTTTCACTATCAAACAGTACTGTTCAAAGGAGGATCAGCGACATGGCCATTGACATCAAGGATCGAGTTGTGCAGGAGATCAAGTCTGCAGAATTTGGCTTATTTTCAATTCAACTTGATGAATCGACTGATGTGGCTTCGTGTTCCCAGTTGCTGGTGTTTGCAAGATATGTTCACTCAGGTTCATTTAAAGAAGAGTTTCTCTTTTGTTCTCCTCTTGAAACAACTACCAAGTAAAGGCCTCAGATATTTTGGGAAAGGTTTCATCTTTCTTTGAATCAGAAAATCTTTTGTGGGATAATGTCTGTGGGTGCTGTACAGATGTAGCACCAGCTATGTTGGGGACAAAATCTGGATTTCAAGTTAGTGTGAAAAAGCGAGCTCCAAAAATGAAAGGCATTCATTGCATGATCCATCATCAGGAACTGGCCTCAAAAACACTTCAAGCTCCACTTGGGAAGGTTTTGGATCAAGCAATTCAAATTGTGAATTTTGTCAAAGGAGGAGCTCTCAACTCACGACTTTTCAAACAGTTATGTCTTGACATGGATGTAGGCCATCATTTGCTTCTTTTCCACACAAATGTTCAATGGCTTTCAAGAGGAAATGTAACTGAGCGAGTATTTGAGCTTAGAGATGAGCTCAAATTATTTTTTGAAGTTCAGGGTAAGATGGAATGTTTTGCCTGGCTGGATGATGAGGAATGGATCATGCACCTTGCCTATTTGAGTCATATTTTTGAGCAGCTGAATAAACTGAATCTTCAGATGCAAGGAAGGAAAACAAACATCATAAAATTCATGGATTCCTTGGAAGCTTTCATGAGCAAGCTGGAAAATTGGAAGAGAAAGGTCAAGATCAAAAATGTTGCAATGTTTGAGAAACTGTCATCAATTCTTGTTGCTGGTGGTGAAGACCAAGTGCTTCCAAAATTTGCAAAAAAAATGAAATTTTGCGGCATTTGATAGCACTAGAAAATGAATTAAGCTGATATTTTCCTGAACTCAGTGATGAGAAGTTGGATTTAGTGCGAAATCCATTTAAATTGTCAGTTGAAAAAGTTCCTGATGATTGTCAAGATGAATTTCTGTCGTTGAAGATGGATTCTGGAGCAAGAGATATGTTCGATGAGAAATCAGTCACAGAATTTTGGCCCTTGATGTGCGATTCCTACCCAAAAGTGGCAGAAAGAGCTATCCATGCATTGCTTCCATTTGTGTCGACATATCTTTGTGAGTCAGGGTTTTCAACTCTGTTGCAAATGAAAATGAAGCAACGAAGTAGATTGGAGGTTGAAAATGACCTGCGTTGTGCCCTTTCAAGCACTCCTCCACGTATCCAAGAATTGGCGAAGAAAAAAACAATCGCAGGTTTCTCCTTGACTGTAATCTTCATCAGAATAAAATGAATTACAATACCCTGGCATTCTATTGAACTTTTTGTTTATTGAAGTATGCTTCACTTCACTAACTTTAGTCTGTTAAGTAGTCATGAATATAAAAAAAAACTACTTTTATTCAAGGTTTAAAATCCATCAACATTTTCTATTGCTATTACATTTGTAAAACTCAACTATAAAAATAATCCAAGTAAATGTATATGTACTAATATCGAAAAAATAAAAGATTTTCAATATTATATGCATATTATTTGGAATGCACCTTTTGAGTCAGACAATCATGGAAAGGGGGGAATGACATTCTGACATATGGTGAAAAGGGTGCATGGGGAAAAAAAGGTTGAGAACCACTGCTGTACAGTAAACCCTCAAACATCACAGGGCTTAGGATCTTGTAAAATGGAACGATAGTTAAAACCACGATTGTGAAAACCAAGGGCCAATGGGATAGCAGGGGTTCAGTTCCTGGACTTCGAGAAAATACTGAGGAAGATCGACGGCAGCCAGAAATAAGCACATCACAACTGAAATAAACATGTGAATATTATATATATATATATATATATATATATATATATATATATATATATATATATATATATATATATATATATATATATATATATATATACACACACACACACACAAGGTTGATATCGAATGACTGGCTTGGAAAGCAATAGCAAACCACTTGCTAATGGAACAGGTTCCAGTTTAACCCTGATTCGAGATATTTACATCTGTGGGGTTAGTAAAGGGGGAAGGTTTTTCCCTAGGGCTTTGAACAAACCGGCCGGTGAGGCCTGATATACATTATTGAAGTTGATTTGGGGAGGAATTTGTAAATTGTTCAGGGTGCCGGTGATAGCTCATTTCCTCTTCATGAAAGACAGCATGGGATATTTAATGTCCACCAAGTAATGCTACCAGATGTGTCACCATTCACCAAGTTTAACATCCATCGACGCCGAAAGACGGCAACATTTGTGATTCAATGCCCTGCCTGCAAAGCACCAATCCGATGATTTGTATTCAGGTCGCAAATCAAACCCATACTAAATAGCTCAAATGTAAATACATAATGCAGTTTTGAACCTTTGTACCATTAACTATCATCCTTAACAATCATTCACAGACTGGTGTTTGTGGGTTTGTTTGTGTGTTTGTCACGCTACTCTTACAGTTCTGGCCCAATTACATCCAGACTTGCTACATAGGATCAGCATGACCCTAATTAGTGGAAGGGGGTGTTTTATCTTTGCCGGTGGTTGTTGGGGTGTGAGCGGGGGACGTAAATTCTCTATGTAAATGTGTATCGTGTAGCGCCACCTCCAGGTGGGGGAGGGTATTACAAGTCTCCACCATTAACAGTGCAGTATTCCTGTCCCCCCTGGAGAGAAGGCCAGAGAAGTACAAGTCTCCACCCACTGTCGGATTGGAGAGAAGGCCAGCTCAGGGAGTGTTCAACAACTTGCTATTGGAACATAAGCGAACTCATTTTTAGCTCGCCTGTTCGAAGAACAGAGAGCTATAGCGATACCCCTGGCGTGAGCGTCAGCATCAGCGTGAGCGTGAAAATGTTAAAGTTTTTGGTGCAAGTTATTTCCTTTGTCATGTTTTTATCGACCACACTATTTTTTACTGATTACAGTATACAAATACATATATTGCTTTAAAATTATTTGGATGAGACTTCACTGCAATGCTTTATAAAAAATATTATTAGACAAGTCTTTTAAAAACGATAAATGTATAAGCAGGCGAGCATTGGTTGGCTTTGACACCAACTCTCTGGTTATTATTCTATGACAGCAGGAACAAGGTATTCAGTAAACACACTTTAATGAGCCAGTGGAGTGTCAGTCCGTCGATATTGAGAAGAAACACGACATTCAGTGAACCATCTCAGCTGTGGAGCGATTTGCAATAACTATGCAGTTTTTTGCGCATTCCCTTCCTGCCGTAAAGGTGCATTGGGCTGCCGAGGCAGTTTCATTAGCAAGGAGTACAGTCCTGGACAGGTCGCCACTCCAACGGAGGTTACCCCGAATGGTGATTACCTCAGGACACCGGTACTCATTTATTCAACCTTGGAAGGATGACAGGCTGAGTCAACCCCACCTGATGTTAAATCAACAGTCGACAGGGGCTCAAACTCAAAACTCTAAGGTTCTAAGCCAGCCACCTTAACCACTAAGCCAACACCAGGCATCAGGTAATGCACAACTGCAATTTAAACAAGAATTGACTCTAACTACACGCACCACATCTCATCACATTTACACACACCCACAATTCGCATATGCACATACCCAGGAGGGATATATCAATGTCATGCAAAGGCAGAGACTTTGTCATGAGAAGTTTTTTTTAACAAAATGTACCTAAAGTGGCACTATCTTCTTGTTTCTGAAAGTGTGCTAAATACATAATATAAGGAAACACATTCAGCTTCAGGCTACTACATTGAAATTTCATAATACGTGATAAATGAAAGCGTGATAATAAAAATATATCAAAGCATGAGGTATTGAAACATTAGGTAAATTATAGCCTAAAGTTGAGACGTTTCCACACACAGTTACAAAAACAGATAAGGGGAAAGGTAAAATAAAAGAAAATCCCTCCCTTTATTCTGGCACTTAGCTGGGTGTCCAGAGATGATCTTTTAGGAGCTTGGGGATCGAACCGCGTCGTTGTGCATGGGAAACCACACCCAAAATGGCGCCAGGCCGCTCTCTGAGTAGGAAGCCGACGTGATAATTCACGCAGGTGGTCCTCCTTCATTGAGGACCCAAAAACCTTCGTATGGTTTCTTCTCACGAATGAATGTGCCGATCCCACTCCTCTCTTACACCAGGTCCGCTCGCCGCAAATGGTCGCTGCCTTTCTCCTTGACCACACAACGGAGCAATTTCTGAGGCCCCGAAATAATGCCACGAGGCGTGCTCTTCATCTCTTCTCTTCTTCTCTCAGAAACGTACAACTTCGCGACTCAGCCAAACAGTAATGGCTCGCATCTTGCTCCAGCACACAGGCAAATTCACACAGCATGAACACGAAAAGCGCGCTGCTATTTTGTCCTGAGAGGAGAGCCACAGATGTCCTATGTGTTCTGACCACCATCTCCACACTCTCACACCTTCTCACATCCAGCGACCAATCATAAGCCTTGGGGCATGGTCTGTTGGCCCAAAGCCGAGAAGGTGGGGTTTCTTGCCTGCTCGGAAATGTTTGTCGTTGTTGTTGTTGTTGAAGCGTGGTTCTTTTATTTCCGGTTTTGTAAATGCAAAAAAGGTCATGAGGTAATCACATATAGGCCGGGGGCCAGTGGGACCTACCTTGCACCCCCTCCCCCCCCCCCCCGTGACAATTTTTCACTAATACCACAGTGTTCATATGTATCCCAAGTATCAGAAAAAAGATGTTCCCACAAAAATAACTCAGTTGCACTATACTGAATTAAGCTGTTTCCATTTTTGCATGTAATTAAGCTATCCAAACATTATTCTACATCTCTGACAACAAAGGAAATGTGTTCACTTTATTCCTTGACCCTCCAAACATAGGTGTAGATTCCTCATTTACAAATTTCCATGTACCAGAAGTTGAGATATTTACGAAAATGAGGATTTCAATAATGGCGGATCCTAATGAGCATATCAATGCATTTAAAATTATTTCCACTACTTTTACTCAAACAGAAAATAGTTGTTTCCCTTAAACACCAACAGACATCATAAGTCGCAGTTATGTATTATATCAGGCCCAGGTAATTAATTCTATTGATTAATCTGATTTCGCATGATTTTCAAACGATTCATTATGCTTTGTATTTTATGCTAATCAGCCTACTTTAAAAAATTTAATTTTTTTTATATATTTCTTGCCAACCTGGCTTGTATCTGGCAACACTTAAGTAATGTTTTTTGACATAAAACTGACATGTGTGGTAATTACAAGGAAAGAAAATGGAAATTCTTGCATTTTTGTGGGAATTATTGTCTTTAAGGCAAATTTAATTGATATGCAAATGAGCTAATTAGCATAAACAAAATATATTTTAATACGTAAATGTATAAGCTTTAATTTGACACCGATTTTGTGATTTTATGTTTATATGTGACAGAGATATTGACATTTTGCCGATATTTGTGAGATTCGTCAAATTTTTTGATTGGTTGCCATGGAAACAGATTAATAAAGCATAGTGCAAATGAGTTATTTTTCTGGGAACATCTTTTTTCTGATACTTGGGATATATATGAACACTGTGGTATCAGTGAAAAATTGTCGCAAAGGGGGGGGGGGTGCAAGGTAGGTCCCACTGGCTCCCGGCCTAATACTGGGAAAAATTGGCCTTTCTGTGGAGACTTCAACATCCTAAACCTGATGCACTGGGATATTTGAGGCAATTGCAAATATTTTGCTTGCATTCTCCACCTGGAAGGCAGGAAACCCAACGGCTATGAATTTAAAGTCCCTCCACGTAGTCAGCAACCAATGTGTAGCAGTCCTTCTACCAGCCAGAACCCAACATTAGGCTCACCTAAAGTTAAACCTCTCGTCTTCACCATTTTTCAGAGCTTGATTGCAGCTGGTTGGCTGTATCCAGTAAGCATTCCCCTTCTGTACTTACTTACACTCCAATAAAGGATGGAGTCATGTGTCCACACTGCTTGGGAATAAACTGAATATCCTAACAGTGTCTTTACTGAAAAGGCCAACATTCCCAATTTATCCCTTTCCCTACCAACACATTCCCTCATAGCAGATTATTATCTGTGGCACGTGGACTTCTCTCCTACAATGGTTGAGAAATTCCAGGTCAATCTTGACACCTGCTACGCAATTGGCTGCAACCTCATTGGCACTGTACAGTAATCCTTAATATCTGTGCTTCAGGCCTATCATGCCTGGTGTGGGCTTAATGGTTGGGGTAGTGGGCTTGGGATCCTAGGATCCTGAGTTGAAATCCCACTTGGCTGTCGAATTAATACCAGGTGGGGTTGACTCTGCTTGTCATCCTTCCAAGGTTAGCAAAATGAGTGCCAGCTTGCTGGTATCCTGTGTCGGAATGGCGACCCATCCAGGAATGTGCCAATAGCCAAGGAGACTGCTTCGGCAGCACCAACGCTCTGCACATAGTATGGTCCCGATGGATGGATGGATGGATGGATGGATGGGCCTTTCCTTTCTTCTTTCCTTACTCTTCTCCAGGTCTCTCTCAGATAGTCTCATGCCTTTAATCTGGGAAATTTGCAAGCATCTCCCCTACTCACAAGAAGGGTTCCAAATTTGATCCACTGAGCGAGACAGGCTGGCGTTCTCCCCATCCTAAGCAAAGTGCGAAATAAAAAGCACATAAAATAAAATCGTAAGCAAATAAAAAAGTATCTAACATTGCAGCAGACCTCAAGCATTCAATCTCTTCTCCAACTTTATACTTTCTGATCATACATGGCTTACACGTTACACCCCGACTATTCCACCATGGACATGTTGTTTCTTTGAGTCCAAACAATGAATTGATACATCAAATTTCAAACCATAGATTAGGGCCATCTCCCTGGACATCTCTCGACCCTGCCTTGCTTTCCAAGCTATCTGATAATGCTATTCAAGGCCTCCTCCTTGAATGGTTATCAGATTTTCTCGGCGACAGAAACTATGGGCTGCTCTTGATTGTATTCCGGCTCGAGATCTCCCTCATGTGTTTCAACTTCTGTGATATATATATATATATATATATATATATATATATATATATATATATATATATATATATATATATATATATATATATATATATATATATATACATATTGAGGCCTTTAAAGAATTAAGCAACTTCAGCTACCTCACTGGATTTATACTGCCCGAGTACCTCACATTAGTATGGCAATATTTTATGAAGTCTGCCATATCCAGCTTCGAGTTAAGTGGTGTGTGATCAGAACAAGGTTTCAGCAATAATACTAACTTTTATGGTTTATCTTATTTTTATTGTATGGAATGATTAATTAAAAGTTCATTTTTCATTCCACTAGTATTATGGAATAAGTCTTTTAATCGCTCAGCTCTTTGGAGATGCTTGCTGGCCTGTGACCGGTTTGTAGTCGGGGCGTGGTTTCATTATCCTCCCTCCATTACACCAACATGGCAAGATCACTATAATTTATTGGATTTATCACGGTCTCAATTTCCTTGTATATATCAATTTTATTGACTTTGTCAATGTACATACTGAATTTAAATTGTGTCGTAAATTTTGAGTTTATCTTTCGTGGCCAAATAAAGTGTTCTTCTTGTGGTTCTTTGACTGTTTTATTCTCACATAAATTGAGTTGTTCACCTCTGCAGGATTCATGGCTTGGCTTCAATGCACTTAATAATTGAAATTGATATATTGTTGGGCATGTATCCTTGCAATATCATGTTGCAGCAGGCCTGGTCGTCGGTCATTTTGACTGGGTTTGTGAAAATGTGATACTTCTGCAAAACATTCCTCCGGCATCAACCACCGTTTTCTTATCTTTCCAAACTAGAAGGCTGCAATTGGAGATCGCTGATGGTTCCTGGTATAGCCAACTCGTAATATTAGCGAATTGGTAGCACTTGAAATTCTGCCTTATAATGAAATAAAAAATATAGATGTTAAATAATGGGGAAATAAATAATTGGAAATTGAAAAATATTTAAATAATTGAAAATTGGGGGGAAAAATTAAATATTTGAAAATAAAAAAATTGAAAAAATTAAAAATAAATAAATAATTAAGTAATTGGAAAATTGAAAAATAATAAATTAAATAATTGGAAATTGGGGAAAAACAATTGAAATTTTAAAAATAATTTTAATTTTTTTTAATAATGGAAAAGTTATTCTTCAAAAAGCAGGAGACCACGAACACCAAAACGAAACACTTAATGCCTCCCTCCGGGAACCACAATAATGTAACCGCTCCTTGCAACTCACGCACGCACCTTTAATCTCCCTTCTTGCCATTATCTGATGACTCTCTTTGGATGCAGAAGACATCAATGATCCTACAAGCACCATCAAAGCTGCATCCCATTCAGACCAGAGCTTCACAATCCCCACAGTCACCCTTTGTGTATCCTCCATGTCCCAAAAGCTTGATCCCAGCAACAGAAAATACCTTCTCCTTCTTCTTATGTTCCATTTGCATGGCACTAGTAAGAATAAGAGTGCATATATGTACCACATCCTTCAGTAAAAGAGACAGCTCTCAACCTTTCAGGTATCACTCTGCCGTTTGGAGAGGTTCTGGGCTGAAAGGATTGAAACCTCGATGAAAAATGGAGCCCAGCTGATGATCCGCACAGTTGGGAAGTCAGTCAATTGCTTATAAGTTAAGGTTATAACTTCAAATATAATAGCTTTTATATATACTTACTAGTACATAATATATCTGTGTTTGTGTATTTATATATGTGTGTTTGTATATATATATATATATATATATATATATATATATATATATATATATATATATATATATATATATATATATATATATATATATATATATATATATATATATATATATATATATATGTACGTGTGTATATATTGTTGTGTCCAACTGGTTAGATTATAAAATATTTCACTTCTGACCCAGTTATCATGGACGGGGTGGTTATCACCGATCTGGATGGATAGCCAAACGGTTCTACTTGGAGATAAACAGCCATATCCCCGGAGATTATAGCACGTGCGGGATGGAGGACGGAAAGGGCGTGTACCAGACGGGAGTACACGGGTTTATACTCAAACCCACAACGAATAGACAAATACAAGTGAATTCAACAAATGAGGGTTTAATAAATATAAATCAACGAGTTATAATGGAAATAATGAACGCGTGAGATAATGAAACATGAGGTAAAGTAAAGCCTAACTTGAGACGTCTCCACACAGTCACAAAAACAGACAAGGGGAAAGATAAAAATAAATGAAAATCCTCACTTTATTCTGGCACTTAGCTGTGTGTCCAGAGATGATCTTTCAGGAGCCTGGCGATCGAACCGCGTAGTCACGGTGCTGGAAACCGCACCCAAAATGGTGGTAATTTGCTCTCTGCGCAGGAACCGTCCATGAGGTAATTCATGTGAATGACCTCCAACGCCAGGAACCGCCGTACAGTCTCTTCTCATGATCGAGATTGCTGATGCTGCTCCTCTCTCAGCACCAAGCCCGCTCACCACAAAGAGTGCCGCCTTTCTCCTTGAACATACAACAGGACGATTACTGCAGCTCTGAGACAAGGCCAAGAGATGCGCTCTTCTCCTTCTCTCTTCTCGTAATGCGTAAAAACTTCACGACCCAGCCGAACAGTCAATGGCTAGTGCCTTGCTCAAGCACGTGAGCAAATTCACCGCAGCACAAACAACGAGAATCGCGCTGCCATTTTGTCCTGTCGAGGAGAGGATTAAGAACAAGACCCTCTGTCTCAACCGCGTACCTCGCCCAACTCCCTCTTGTCTCTCTCGCCCCTTCTGACATCACACCGACCAATCCCAAGCCTCGGGGTGTGGCTTACTGGTTGGTACAAAGCCGGGAAAGCAGAGTTCTGCCTGTCCGGAAATGTTTGCCTCTATTGTTGTTGTTACAAGAACATAGTTCTTTTATTGCTGGCTTGTAAATGCAAAAACATAGGAAAAAGGCACAGGGGGCAATCATACACTGGGACCAATTAGCCTTAAACCCTACCTAATTAACACAGCACCACCCCATATGTGGTGACACGTAACAACCTTAAGCTGACAGTTTTCCCTACTGATGTCTATCCCATCGAGATGTCTCCTACTCATCCACGGACCATGCTACACTATACAATCCTACCTTCACTATGATATTCCTCCACAAACATCGACCCCACAAACATAACAATATATATATATATATATATATATATATATATATATATATATATATATATATATATATATATATATATATATATATATATATCTTCTTCTTCTTTCGGCTGCTCCCGTTCGGGGTCGCCACAGCGGATCATCCATCATGATCCGCATAATGATTTGGCACAGATTTTACGCCGGATGCCCTTCCTGACGCAACCCTGGTCACCTCTTACGACACAGGGATATGGTACACCGATTCTAACCAGGGTATACACCGGCCCAGTACACTGGTACTCACTTTGCCGACCTCGGAAGGATGACAGGCTGAGTCAACCCCCTAGTGTATTAATTCAGTGGCCCAACGGGGCTTGAACTCAGGACCTTTTGGATCCCAAGCCGCTGCCCTAACCACTGCGCCAACACCAGGCTAAATATATATATATATATATATTATATATATATATATATATATATATATATATATATATATTTATATATATATATATATATATATAAATATATACATAACAATATATACATATATATGTATATATAAATATAGTTGCAGACCCGGGATCGGGACGAGAAGACCACGAGGGAGGGAAGCTTCCTCGGGTTCCCACCAGACTCCAGAATCGCAGGCCGTCGCACACGGATAACTCCGTGACACGGCGGACTGCTAATTGACCATGAATGCCAATAACTCAACCACGTGACTTAGGGTCCTCCGTCGACTGGAAACCGGTTGCCAAATGGTCACGTGATCTAATTACCGGGGGACATGCCCTCGGTATGCCTTGTTCAAACCGGGTCACCTTACCGGATCAGATGCAGCCGAGCGTAACTGCCAAGAACATACCGGCTAGAAAAACAGATCATTGAGGGATAACGTCCCGGCTAAGCTCGGATACGGACCTTGCTGGACCAATGAATGAAAAGACGAAAACGAGCTGGGAACATTTCTCTACAAGCATTTATTTACAATCAGGTGAGGAAAGGTATGTGGCACGGTAAATTGGGTTTATTATTATGTACAGCTTGGATAGCAAGGAATTTGTGGGGTGCAACAAAAAGCAAGCAATTTACAAAAGCAGACACAGAGCAGACTTATCCCATTATATCTTCTACAATATTAACTTATGCTACGACAGGCGCCATCACACACACACACACACACACACACACACACACACACACACACACACACACACACACACACACACACACACACACACACACACGATGAAGATGAGATAGCCAAAACGAAGGCGAGCAGATGAGGACTTATGGCCTCACAATACCTGGCGCGATCGACTGACCAATGCAACCCAGTTCGCTTTGCGGGACACTCCGCTTGAGTGATCCCACCTGAAGAGTCAGTGCATTATCTCCTGCTTAATTACATTGCCGGGGCTTGTGGAAATGTGTGCTCCGCACTGGTCCAGAAGAACGTCTGTCGCACACCAACCCCGAGTGTAGACACAGGGACAGCAGATGAGGTGCAGTGAAGAGAGGGCAGAACAGAGAGGCGAAGGAGAGGGCGAGGCAGGCAGGTGGAGAAGTGGGTGAGGCAGGCAGGCAGAGAAGTGCAGAGAGAGGGCGAACGACTCTCTCTATTGGGTCCCGGCCCCACCCTGCCAGGCTCCTGGAGCTGGAATCGGTCTCATTCGCACATCCGATGTGGCACGGCCCTTGCAGCCTTGCCCCGAACTCCGGGCCGTGTTCTAGTGACTGGACAAGGGTCGTGTCGGTCCCGCATGCCCATTTTATGCATCCCCGGCGAGATACGGTTGGTGCTGTTAACGTGCTTGGCTTGTCCCCGCATACACACGGCCTTCGCAGCCTGGGCCGTGCAGCATGCCTCTGCTTGGTGGCGAACTGTATCGACACGGAGGTGCAAGGATGCGCGGGATGACCTTTCCCGTGTGTGGGAGATGTTGGTGGTCGAGGTGGTGAGCGAAGGTTGAACAAGGTGAGATGCCGCTGTAAATTGGCACGCAGATTTGAATGAAAGGGCGTACCATGCACCCAGTACAGTGTTGGTGGTGAGTTTCTCGCAGGGCTGCATGGCTGTCTGTTATTCACATCATTTGTGTGTGCTTGCTTGCTTGGTTGGATTTGTATCATGGATAAAAGGAAAGGGTTGAAATGTAAATCAGGATTGAAAAGAAGATAGAGATATAATTATTCGACCAAGCTATTAGACCCACGCAATGCACTTCGTCCCGTAAACCCATTAAACATGAGGGGAAGGTCTGACTGTACAAAGTCCAACAAAATAACTGCATGGGATCACTGTATGCTGGGTGCCATTGCCTTAGAGGCATATATATATATATATATATATATATATATATATATATATATATATATATATATATATATATATATATATATATATATATATATATATATATTGTTGTGGTTGACCAAATTCGCAAACCACCATTCAGGTCCCTTAGGTGAGATATCTCGGTAAGTATATGTGTAGTTAGGCCCAAACCCGTTGTCTCGAGGGAATAAATGTCATTCATGAGGGCTGCGACTCTTCAGGACAGCCGTTTTTCTTTTACTATCTTTATTTTGGACCAACCGCCATTATTACCACCACCAACCACGTCTCAACAGCCATCACAACAACAACCACCAACCACAACGCCGCTTCAGCACAACCGCCACGACCTTTACCGTCACAACTCACCACCATCGCATCACCGTCATCTCGCGCCACTCGTGGGCACCGATGCTGGACTCGTGTAAGGCGCGCACCGTGCAGCGTGTTCAAAAGCATCGCGGACTTTCCAAGAAAAACGGATCAAAAACGACTCACGCCCACTTTTGTTCCGTCCAATCGGTGAGCGAGGGGCGATTTGGCCCCGCCTCCAGGGCGTTGGAGGGCGGTCGCTATATGCAAATTCATGGATCAAAAAGCATTCACGCCCACTTTTCCTCGGGCCAATGGGGAGCGAGCAAGAGAGGTGAAAGGTCGGAGGCAGAGGGTCAAAGATGAAGGAGCGAGGCCACGGGGGATATAAGGGGCCGCGTTCGTCAGTCGAGGAGTTCAGTTCGCAGGAGGAAGAGTTCGGAGTGGGAAGTGGAGAAGAGAGCAGTTCGCAGTAAGAGTGCAGTTGGGAGTTCGCGGAGTCGGAGTGAAGAGGACGGAGCTGTGGAGAGGCGGCGGCGGCGAAGGCGGTTGAGGGGGTGCTCGCGTCGGATTTGAGGAACTGCGGAGGGAAAGGCCGGCGGCGCGACCGAGGTCGTGGTGGAGACGCTCGTCGCGGGACCCGAGAGTTTGTGAAATCCTCCTTTCCCCGAGCATCAGCAACCCCCCTCCTGTTTCCCCCCGCGCTGAGATAGTGCGACAAAAGGGGGCCCCCTTCCCACCCCCTACCAGCCACTGTCCGCGAGGCCCGCGGAGTTGAGGCACCACCGCCGCTCCGCGTCTCATCATCAGACGTGTAGGCCCGACACGGTCTCGGCCCCAGGCCCGCCTACCCCCTCATCCTGGAGGGTGGTTCTCTTTTCTTTTGCTTTGGGAATATGTGTTGTCGGCGCCGTCTGTGAAGTAAAATTGTACAAGTGTTGCCGAGTGCCCGGTAGTCGGATAGATCTGCATTGTCGCATTTGCTTTTTGTCTTCTTCTTTTCTATGTGCTTTTGGTGGAATTGTATATGTGTGCTTTCCGTTCATCGCGAAATAAATGTGCTTATTATTGAACTGTTTTCCCGCTTCGCTTCGTCATTTCTTTCATTGAATCCCCATCTTGCTTCACGTAAAGGGTTGGTCGTGGGCTCAGACGCCCGATAATTAATCGAACCGTCGAGGCCGACGAATAACACCGCTCGGTTATCCCGATAGTACGGAACGGGTCGCTTAAGTGGCCCGTGTCCGA
>NC_140962.1:27150247-27167747 GCF_056783735.1 Eptatretus burgeri
AAAATCTCACTTAATGTTATTTCCTGTGATAACAAAAATAATACGTCGGACTTTCTGGAACACGACCATCAAAACAAAGATCAGTTTCATGTTGTTTTATAAGGTAAATGCTGTGTGATCTTTATCGTAGTAATGCCCCAAGCAGAGTAGCTGCAACACTGTACTTCATCACATCTGTATCAACAGGAGACATCTAAAGGACACTCAACGTGCAAATATATCTTCCAGCAGTACATTCAGACCTGTCTTCGATCCTGCTCACAATGGCAGAACCAGATTATTTGGGGCTTCAAATTATTAGACTACTTCCAATTGGCCCCAAAGGAATATTTGTTGCAATTTTTAATGAACGTCCCTTTTTGCAGCTGTATCGCATTCTTTATTCCGAGAAGTTTGAACAAAGGCAAGAACACATGCCATATTGATGCAAATTGCCAACAGCCCAAGCTCGACTGTAAGGATGGAGGTATCGGGTTCTAAATTTGAACAGTCCAGCACTGATAGAGCCTCGAAGACGACATAGGAATCATAATAAAGTGTAGCTGACAGAGGACATAAACGCAGAATACACATAAACACAATCTATTTTCCATCTGCACAATGTTGCTGAAATCTGCTCATGCTTAAATAAGAGGACTACATAAGCCTTGGTGAAGTTTGATGGTGACATGATATCTGGTCAGGTCACACAGTTGTGTCACTCTCTTAATCGGCAGATCTGTGTTATCTTAATCACATGAGGAAGTAGATGAAGAGCGACACATGTCATAATGTTGTTCGTGCACTCATGCTTTGCACAAAGGGATCTATAATCTACAATATAATTAGGAATAATTAGGATCTATAATTGGTGAAGAATCATTTAAAAAATTCTAGGATCTGGTTCCGGAAGATGGTGGAGGCAGTGGATGTAATACACACACACACACACACACACACACACACACACACACACACACACACACACACACACACACACACACACACGGACCGACGCTCATCCTTTTACCAATAGATGCAAAAATTTATTTTAATTTCTCTTATAATCTCAGAACCAAATAAATCTATACTAGTGTGTGTGTGTGTGTGTGTGTGTGTGTGTGTGTGTGTGTGTGTGTGTGTGTGTGTGTGTGTGTGTGTGTGTGTGTCTCCTCCATAACTCCAAAACCATAAAACCTCGCAGCCTGAAAGTTTTCATGCATACTAAAGGAACTCCAAGGAAGTGCATGAGTGAAAATTGGGTGTTAGGTTAATTAAAACAACCCTTATGAAGATGATTAATGGCCTTATTTAATTATATCCTTTATCAGGCGATCTTCGGCCACCTTGCTCTCTGCGGTCTTAAGACGTATTCTGGGTGACCTCACCGAGTCTGAAACCGCCATGTTTTTTTGGCCTGCTCAACCATGCTTTGACTTGGAACATGCTGCAATGATTTCTTCACAATAAAGAGCTCAAAATGTTTGTTTTTTTTCCACTTTCCTTACTGACATCATCGAACGGCTGATCTCCATACCTACGAATAGCTGTATTTATAATGGTCGAGTTATTCATGTTTAAGTTCGGGCCTAGCTGATGGCTTTGCAGGTCGGACCTCGGATAGATGTAAGGCTGCGCGGGTTTTCTTGCAATAGAGATGTCTAAATGAATTTTTTCTCGAAGGTTATGCATTTCACCACATGCTTGATGTTATAAGCTGTTCGATTATATTAGGATTGTCCAAGGATGCTTTGGGCATTGTGCTTTACAACATGAGAAAGGATTTTCTCTTGAGAATGTACTATGTAGCTGGTTTTTGCTCCAGCCACCTCGCATTTATTTGAACTTTAATTCAATTTGTTTTCACTTTTCACAGTCGCTAAGGTACCTTAACACTCGATTACGGTAAGTTTCTGAGAATCAGGTGTTTTTTTTTTTAACGTTTTAACGTCATATTGTGGATTTTTATGAAAAGCAATGTGAGCTGAGGAGCTTCCATGGCTTCATGACTTTGTCTTACATTTTATTCGATTTGTGTTTTCACTTTTGGTATTTGCTAATGCAGGTTCAGACTCAAATGAAACATTTTCCTTTAAAATCCGTTAAAATTTGATGCTGGCTGTCAGCCAGAAGTCAATAGACGTCTTGGTCGGGCCTGGGGAGTCGTGGATTCACTGGAAAATGGGGTGTGGCACTGTCAGTACCTGTGCAGGAGGATGAAAGTCTGAGTCTTCAGGTCCTTGGTGCTTCCAGTCTTGCTCGATGGATGTGAGATTTGGACTCTGACCAAGGATCTGAGATGGAGACTTTATTCCTTTGGTACCAGGTCTCTTCAGAGAATGCTTGGCTATCGCTGGTCTGACTTTGTGTCCAACAAGAGGTTGCTGAGAGAGACTCAAATGATATTTGCGAACTGCATAGTCCGTGAGCATTAGCTGCGGCAGTATGGACAAGTGGCTCATTTTTCTGATGCTGATCCTTCTCACCAGGTTCTCTCAGTGAAGGAGCCTCGTGAGTGCAGGGGGCCAATGAGCCAACCACGTGCCTCGTGGTTACAGCAGGTTGACCAGCATCTCAAGAAGATGGGGATGGGCCAGGCATCTGCCTGGGGGATGGCCAGACAGAGGCCCTTGGAGTACCAGTGGAAAGTGGATGCAGCGACACGCTGCTCCGGTGCATGCTCCCATATCTGACCTGACCTGACCTGATCTGCCGTTCGTCACCAGCTTCCGCAGTTTCTGGTGCTACCTTTGCTTCATTGAGTCGCCTGACCCTTGCCTCTGTGACATCTGCAGCCACTCCTCTGGCGTTATCCAAAGCAACGTCTAAAGTTGTCATCAACGGGATTGAAGCTGATGGCCTCATCGACAGTGGAAGCAGTGAAATCTTCATTCAAAAGATTTACCATTCAGGCAATGCTGTTTCTATGGCCTCGGCATCTCTTTCTACAAAAACACTTGGGTTCTGCATCATCAATCTAACTTTAAAGGAACGAAACTACCAAGATATGCGACTCTCCATACTTCTTGAGCTTTGTGTAGACGTTATCCTCGGGCAAGATTTTCAGCAACAGCACAACAGTGTTACATGCAAATACGGGGGTATTCTGCGTCCTCTTGTTCTTTGCGGACTGACCACCCTGTGTGTTGACCCTCCGGAACTGTTTGCTAATCTGATTGCTGAATGTCATCCTATTGCGGCTTGGCCATGCCAGTACAGCTTTGCTGATCACAAATTTATTGAGAAAGAAATCCAGCAGTTGTTACTTCAAGGAATCATCGAACCGAATAATTCCCCATGGCGTGTGCTGGTCATTGTCACTCAGGATGAAAACCACAAGAAACGGTTCGTGATTGATGATTCTGAGACTATCAACAGATTTATGCTACTTGATGGGTAACCGCTCCCTCGTATCGACGACACAGTCTACAAGATTGCTCAATATTAATGTCTTCAGCACCATCGATCTCCGTAAAGCCTTCCACCAGGTGCCCATAACGAACAAAGACGAGCCACATATGCCTTTCAAATCCATTGGAGACCTCTACGACTTTACTCGAGTCGCATTTGGCATCACAAATGGTGTGGCTTGTTTCCAACGTATTGTTGCGGTTCTGAAAACCGCATGCCTCTAAGGCAATGGCAACCAACATACAGTAATCCCAGACAGTTATTTCATTAGTATACGTGCAGATAGACCTTCCCCTCATGTCTAATGGGTTAACGGGATGAAGTGCGTTGCATGGGTCTTATAATTAGGTCTAATTATATCTCTATCTTCATTCCAACTCTTTTCTCTTATCCATGAAATAAGTCAAAGCAGGCACCGCACTCAGATGGCCGTCTGTATAAATCACGACGAGAAAGCCTTTACCCACACTGTGCAGGACACGCGCAGCGCGCCCTTTCATTTGACTCTGCATCAAATAATTTTATCTGTCTTCTTTTCAACCCTGATTTACATCCAATCCTTTCCTTCAATCCATCATACAAAGCGAACAGGCACAAATGCACGATAACAGACACACTCACAGCCCTGTGATAATTACCATTGCACTGTACGGGACGCGCATGGCAGACATCTTTATTCGGGTCTGCGTGCTGATTTACAATGGCATCTCACCGTCGACCTTTGCTCGCCACCTCGGGCACCAATATCTCCCACAAACGGCAGAGGTCATCCCGAGCCTCCTCGCACCTCCGCCTCAATACAGCCGCCACCAAGCAGAGGCGCAAATTCATGGCCCAGATCTCTCGGGCTGCATGGCATGTGGACCGAACAAGCGCATTGACCAGCGCCAACCGTAGAGCACCGGGGGTACCCGAACTGGCATTCAGGACCGACACGACCCTCGGCCAGTCGCCGAAACATAGTTCGGTGCAAGGCGATTCATGTCACGGTGTTTGGTGCAAGCCAATTCCACAGCTCGGCCATGTCTCGCCAGATGTACGAATGAGACCACTTCCGGCCGTAAGGGCCGGGCAGCGCAGACCCAGGGTCCAATAACAGTGCACGATTCGGGTGAAGACACATCGCTTCGGGTGGTCACCCCACCCTACACCACGGTGCTTATAAAAGGTGGATCGCGAACCCGTTCACAGTCTCGCCTTGCTTCGCTCGCTGGATCTCTGCACTTGCCTACCGCTCTGCCTTCCCCACTTGGTGGCGCTGCCTATTCCCTGGACCAGTGTGGAGCACGCGCTGAGCTCGGCACAGTAACCAAGCAGGAGACAACGTGCCGGCTCTCGAACTGGGATCACTCGGCGGAGTGTCCCCCAAAATATACTGGGTAGCGCGGTTGGCCACCCGTGCAAGGTATTGCGAGGCTGTTAGCCCTCATCTCCTCTCCTTTCTTCTGATTACCTCATCTTCATCGGGGTGTGTGTGTGTGTGTGTGTGTGTGTGTGTGTGTGTGTGTGTGTGTGTGTGTGTGTGTGTGTGTGTGTGTGTGTGTGTGTGTGTGTGTGTGTGTGTGTGTGTCATGGTGCCTGTCCTAGTCTATGTTAAGAGTGTAGAAGATATATCGGAATAAGTCTGCTCTGTGTCCGCTTTAGGAAGTTGTTTGCCTTGTTGTCACACCCCACGATGCCTTACTATTCCTGCTTGTGTTCAATAATAAATCGATTCACTGTGCCACATATTTTTCCTCGCCTGTTTGTTAATAAATGCTTGTATAGAAATGTTTCCAGCTCTTTTTCGTCTTTTCCTTCATTGATGCATGGTCCATATCCTAGCCTAGCCAGGGCTTTATTTTCCAATGATCCTTTCTTCTCGCCGGTACGTCCTTGGCAGTTACGTACAGCTGCATCCGATCTGGTAAGGTGACCCGGTTTGGACAAGGCGTACCGAGGGCATGTCACCCGGTAATTAGGTTATGTGACTATTTTAAGTAACCATTTAAACAGTAGACGGAGGACCCGAGGTCACATGGTTGAGTTATTGGCATTCACGGTCGATTAGCGACCCGCTGCGTCATGGAGTTATCCGTGTATGATGGCCTGTGATTCCGGAAAGTCTGTTGGGAACCCGAGATAACTTTCCTCCCTCCTGGTCTTCTCGCCCCGACCCTGGGCCACAACAGTATTATGGATTCATTCATTAAGGAGGAGAATCTTGCTGGAACATTCGCTTACCTAGGCAGTTTGACTATCTGTGGCATGACACAAGCTGAGCACGAGATAAACCTGAAGTAGTTTCTTGGATCAGCCAAAAGGAAGAACATTGGATAAAATGAAGATAAATCTGTGTTTCCAACCACTAGGCTCAGCATTCTGGGCTACATAGTGGAAGATGGTCAAATGCGGCCCGATCCTGAACATCTCCGCTCACTGCAAGAGCTCCTTGCACCTCATAACATTAAGTCTCTCCACCAGATCCTTGGGTTCTTCACCTACTATTCTCAGTGGATTCGAGCAAGATTTGCCCCTTTCGAGCCACTAAAACTTTCCCCATCTCGAGGGTGACTGAAACAGCATCTCAACAACTCAAACGAGAAACTGAAGAATCAGTGGTAAATACAATCGATGAGTCAATACCTTTTGAAGTTGAGACCAATGCATCAAAGTTTGCTGTAGCTGCAACACTCAATCAGGCTGGGCATCCCATAGCCTTCTTCTCTCACATCCTTCAGTGGTCTGAGATGTGTTATGCATCAATTGAAAAGGAAGCTCAGGCAATCATCGAAACCATCCATCATTGGAGGTACGATCTGACTCGGAAACATTTCACACTCAAAACTGATCAGCGATCTGTCAGTTACATGTTTGACAAATGACAGAAAAGTAAGATTATAGATTGACAAGATCATGTGTTGGTGCATGGAGTTATCTTGCTTAAATTTTGATGTGAAGTATCATCTGGGGAAGGAAAACATACCTCCTGACACCTTTTCGGGGTCATACTGTTCATATACATGTCAGGACCATCGTTCACGACTTGACCTTCATGAGTCACTATGCCATCTAGGAGTCACACGTATGTACTACTTCCTGAAATCTAGAAACCTGCCTTACTCAGTGGAAGATGTGCAACGGATGACCAGTTCATGCAAAATTTGTGCAGAGGGCAAACCTAGATTCTATCGGCCAGAAAGAGCTCATCTCATAAAGACCACTCAGCTATTTGAATGCCTTATATATGGATTTTAAGGGATCTCTCCCAAGCACTGACAAAAACCAGTACTTCCTCACCGTCATAGATGAGCACTCAAGATTCTATTCTGTGTTCCCTTGTGCTTATATAACAACTTCTACCATCATCGACTGCCTTTGCCAATTTTTTGCCCTCTTTGGAGTGCCTGCCTACATTCATTCGGACCGTGGGCCCTCCTTCATGAGCAGAGAGCTCCGTGAATTCCTTACAAGTAAAGGCATTGTTCACAGCAGAACCACAAACTATAATCTCAGGGTAACGGACAAGCAGAACGTTACAACAGAGTAGTCTGGAAGGGGATCACTATGGCCCTGAAGTCGCATGAATTGCTGACCAAGTGTTGGCAAATGGTCTTGCCTGATGCGTTGCATTCTATTCGTTCTCTCTTGTCAACAGCAACGAACGCTACTCCCCATGAAAGACTTAAATTTTGCTTGGCGTTCTGTGACTGGTAGTTCAGTACCGACTTGGCGATGTACACCTGGACATACCTGACGCAAAAGACGTGCGCCAGGGTAAGACGGAACCACTCATCGACGAAATGGAACTCCTTCAAGCAAATCCAAAGTATGCCCGTGTCTGCTACCCGGATGACCGGGAAACCACCGGATCCATCCGACACTTGGCCCCGACAGGAGACAAGACAGAATGTGAACAACAAAATGATGGCCCTCACGATTCGGAGAGTGGGACTGGCAGAATTTCACCAGCAACGAACAATCCTAGTTTTGTGCCCCCTCAAGTTCTTGAGCAAAACACAGAATAATGTTGAGTTGCAACCTTTGCGGCGATCAGAACGTGTCCGTCGAACCCCTATCCATCTGGGCCTCTGAGCAGTGTCTTCTCTGAGCAAAAGGGAGAATGACACAGTTGTTTGTTAGATTGTTCCTGAGTTTTGTGATTGTTATAGTATGATTTGTGTGACAATTTTTGATAACTTTTGTGCTTTGTTTATTCAACTTCAAAAGGTCAACTCGTTTATTTCTGCTTCAATAAGGACACATCCCTTTTTAGTACCATGCGCAATGAAAGCAGCAGACTTGGAATTAAAGCTCATTGACATCATTCACACGAATTGACCAGTTTCATAAAAAGTCTCGAATCCATGAAGAACAAGAAAAAGAACAATCAGAGATTGTAGATCCTCGCCAGGACTTGTTTTGTGTGGCGTTTGTGTACTGGTGTGTTCAGTAATTAATAAGAGACATAATTAGAACTGCCACTTAATGACTGCTGGCGGTGATGACCGGGTACCAAGACGTTCCGCTTTGATGCAACCCCGCTTTGATCGGACCCTTGAACCTGACCCATGATGTTTATTATTAATCAATTGAATTCAGAATGGGATTAAAATTAATTCAATTCAAATCAAATGGAAGACCAAATCGGTACAGTCCTGCATTGGAGTAATCAGAAGGAACCCAAACAAGCAAAAAGAAAAGATGAAGTCATCAAGCGGAACCTGGATATAGAATTCGCATTTCAGCTGCTGCTACTCTACCCAAAAACCCATCGAGACACAGCCAAGTGAACCTTATTTAAAAAAGGAAAAAAAAATAAAAAAAAACTTAAATAATTCTGGCTGCCAGCCATGTGTCCGATCAAGTTGAAATTTAAAACATATATTCTCCATCACGACGAGATCATAATTGTGAAGTTTCCCGTCGATTGAATCAGCAGTTCCAAAGAAAACATTATTTAATATTTTTCTTAAATCCAATATGGCTGCCAAACCATGTGACCGATCAATTATTTCTTAACAAACTTGTACACCCATGCCTTGTGGAACATTTGTGTGAAGTTTCCCCTCGATCTAGTCGGCCGTTCTGGAGAAGATTTTTCGTTATAGGTTTTAGGGTAAATCCAACATGGCTGTGACACCACGTGACACATGACATCATAATTATCATGAAAACATTCCACATGACTAGTCGCTCCTATGGTGAAAATTTCGTCTCAATCCTACAGGCAGTTGTGGAGAAAACCACTACAGTTCTGTGTGGACAAACAGACAAACAAACAAATGACCTGTATCTTGCCAAAAGGTGACCACATGTGACTTCTTTAAGGTCACACTGAGGTGAACAGAGCTGCTATCCACCAGGAGCGACTCCTGGAGGAATATCTGCCTACGAGAGATTCCGATGAGAATCGTTCTACAGAGTAACCATGAAAAATATGCGTTTGCTTCATAATGTCACCAAATGACGTCATAATGTCTCAAGCTTGACATATCTCGAAAGCATTCATCGAGGTGTTCAATTTGAGGTACTACACGATATGGTTCCTAAAACTTGAAAATTTGACCTTGGGGTCAAATATGTTTGACCTGAGGCGCTAACCATGAAGGTCAAGGCCAATCGCCACCAAAAATTAATCAGCTGAGCGCCAGACCATGAACTATATTCCCATGAAGTTTGAAGACGATCCGATCAAAATTACTCAAAAAATAAGGGTTTCGTCGACTCCCCTGATTTGCGACAAAGTGACCTTGACCTTTGACCTTGACCTTCAAATTTTTTATGCACTGAAAGGGACCTCTATAGGCCTCTGATATGCGAAGTTACAAAAATTTCCAATGATAACTGTGCTCTGCAGAGTGATTTATACGTGATTACAGACAAACAAACATACAAGCTGACTAACGTATCTTGCAAAAACTTCGTTTTGGCAAGATAACAAACCAACAAACGGAACAGACCAACATACTTGACAAAATCGAAGATTTCGCCAAATAATAAACGGACCCAGAATCCCAGATGCAATAGTCTCTGCTTCTCGGCGAGGGTAATAAAAATGAAGCCTCATTCCTCGGAGTCAGAAACAAGACAATTAAGCAAGCAGGCCAGTACTCCCCCAAAGCATGCTTTAAGCTCTTAAAAGGCTTCAACAATAATCTCCCATAATTCAAACCTTTTAAAATATCATTGTCAAGTTGTGTAATGTTTCCAAAAAGTAAAACGACCCTGATAATTACCAGAACAGTACCGACCATTCTTTTTTCCGAGAATACAAACAAGAATAGGCCATCTGTCTCCAAGTAAACCTTCACCATCGTGACTCCATAAACACAGGAATTACTCATAAAGGGCAAAAGTTTGTGCCATGTCCTTTCCAGTGGGTTTAACGTGGAAAAGCATCTGCAGAGACTTTGCGCAGAAACTCTCCACTGTGGGCGGAGCTATCGGTGGGCGGAGCTATCGGTGGGCGGAGCTTTCGGTGGGCGGGGCTTTGGGAAGGCGGAGCCAGCACACTGTGAGTGGATTGTTCTCCTCACACTTCAACATTACATGTACAGTATTACCTTAAATCTACAAGCCTCAAATTTAATTTCCCCTTGCGGTACTAACTTCCCTGTTGTTAGTTTGTATTGCCAAAATCAATAGTTCGTGAGCGAACTCGGAAAAAAATTTGCATTCCACAAGGTTAATGTCCTATATACACCGCCCAACAGAACCGAATTAAAGTTTAGCTGTAAAATTAAGTCAAAACGTTATTAATGCATCTCTGCATCGTTTTACATTCGAAAACAAAATAATATAAGGTTAGTGCACGAAGCATGATGCTTAAAATCGGGTGGTTACGGTGAACGCCACGTGGCGATGTGACGTAACGCGCAGGATTCTTCTTCCGGAGCGCGTGAAGAATCGACAATATAATAAATTAATAAAACCAAGACCGGAAGTAGGCAGTACCATTCAAGTGTAGAGAGGAGGGGGGGTTTTTGTTAAAACTTAAAAGAGTGCGGGAAGAAATGTTTACTCTTCAGTATGTCGGTAGAAACGCCCGGTGTGTAGTTAAACGAGTTGTTATCGTTCAGATTGCTGAAGTTCACTTCCTTTAGTTCTTAAGCGTCGCGTCGTCAGTCCGTGCCAGTCATTGAGACCTTTACAAACGCCGTCGCTTAATGAGCACTCTTCAGCAGACTCCTTGTATTGATCTTCGTTCCGTTTGGTGCGAAGTTTTTGTTGTTTTTTTTTCCCTCCACTTTCACACTAAATCCAATTCCGTTTTCTCTCACGTGAGGCGCGGATTGTAAATTCGAGAGACCCCCAATTCGGTGAAGACCCTTGTGGCTCACGCAGGGTTCGATCGGCCAATGAGGTGCTGCGTCACCTCCTCGTCTGACTAATGTGTGATTAAAAATCATTATTATCGAAACTTCTGACTGAACTTTAAAAAAAAAAAATTTGCTTTGATTCGTCTGAGTGGACTCGACCATTTGCGTTTTGAGGGGAGGGGAGGGGGGGTCGAGGTGAGAGGAACAAGATGGCGGTGTAGAGAGTGCGAGTGAGTTGAACTTTTTTTTATTCGTTTCTTATTGTGTTTCCGCTCACCGTGTTTTTTTTTTTTTACCCCCCTACAGTCTCTTCTGTCTTTCACTCGCTTTTTCCTTCTTGAACTCCCTTTGCCGCCCTTACCACAGCTTCGTCGACCCTCGCACACTTTTTCTGGACACTCACCGTGTCATGAGAGGCTTTCGCTGTTTATCCCTCACCTGTTGTAACCCCAATCGTGTGTTGATACCTTTATATATTACGGCAAACTGTGTGTTTGTGTTCGTGTTAACTCTTTCCTCCTCCTCCCCCCCCCCCCGCCCCCGACTCCTCAGATTGCGCCCCTCGTGTCGCCATGCGACGCTCTTCGGAGACAGGTTGGTATACCGCATCGCCTCGTCACGTGCTCAAAAAAGAGTGAAACGTTTAGCTCTTCTTCACACCCTAACCCCACTGATTTCCCCCCCCCTAACCCTACTGCTTTCCCCCCCTAACCCGACTGATTCCCCCCTAACCCTACTGATTCCCCCTAACCCTACTGATTCCCCCCTAACCCTACTGATTCCCCCTAACCCTACTGCTTTCCCCCTAACCCGACTGATTCCCCCTAACCCTACTGATTCCCCCTAACCCTACTGATTCCCCCTAACCCTACTGATTTCCCCCTAACCCTACTGATTTTCCCCCTAACCCTACTGATTTTCCCCCTAACCCTACTGATTTTCCCCCTAACCCTACTGATTTCCCCCCCCCCCCAACCCTACTGATTTCCCCCCCCAACCCTACTGATTTCCCCCCCCCAACCCTACTGATTTCCCCCCTAACCCTACTGATTTCCCCCTAACCCTACTGATTTCTCCCCTAACCCTACTGATTTCCCCCCTAACCCTACTGATTTCCCCCTAACCCTACTGATTTCCCCCCTAACCCTACTGATTTCCCCCTAACCCTACTGATTTCCCCCCTAACCCTACTGATTTTCCCCCTAACCCTACTGATTTTCCCCCTAACCCTACTGATTTTCCCCCTAACCCTACTGATTTTCCCCCTAACCCTACTGATTTTCCCCCTAACCCTACTGATTTTCCCCCTAACCCTACTGATTTTCCCCCTAACCCTACTGATTTTCCCCTAACCCTACTGATTTTCCCCCTAACCCTACTGATTTTCCCCCTAACCCTACTGATTTCCCCCCTAACCCTACTGATTTCCCCCTAACCCTACTGATTTCCCCCCGCCCCCCATCAAAATTGACAATCCTGCGTGAATTATTCAAATCTCTCCATTTTATAAAGACTAATATTTCATTCTGATGTGGAACAGGATAGATCGAAGGGAAACTGCCACATCTTGGTATACATTGTACCTCCACATACGGACAATGTTGGTCCCTCGCTGTGTAAGGATGTAATAACTGCAGGCTCACACGTGGGTCACAGGTGTGAAAGGATGTTACGTGTAAACTGGCTTGAAAACAAACTCCCGGTGATGTAACCACCGACGATGATGTTCTGAACACACCATTTATTACATCTCCTGTAGACCCCCCGAGGCTTTAACTGCCACACTTGTGTTGGCATGACCACTAGTCATATACTTATGCCGTACTAGTCTGAGCGTGAGCCTGGTGTTGGCTTAGTGGTTCGGGTGGCTGGCTCGGGATCCTAAGGTCCTGAGTTTGAGCCCCGTTGGCTGCTGAATTAACATCAGGTGGGGTTGACTCGGCCTGTCATCCTTCCGAGGTGGGCAAAATGAGTACCTGTGTGCTGGTCCCGGTTAGAATAGGTGTACCATATCCCTGTGTGTCATAAGAGGTGACCAGGGTTGGCGTCAGGAAGGGCATCCGGCCATAAAACTTTGCCTCAAGAAAAAAAACTAATCCCTGCACAGCAGGGAAAAATGCCTATTAAAAAAAACGGCTGTTTGTACTTGTCTGAGCGATCTAGAAGTGATTCCGGGTGGAGATGTACCACTGGTGATTCCAGTACACAATGCCATGGATTTATAAATCCTGGTTTACTTGCTAGATTATAATGTTAAGCATTTATCAGGTTAACCTTCTCACCTATCCTTTTAATCTTGTACCAAGCTGGAGCATAAGCGCGAAGACTCTTTTTCTTGTAAGTGATGCTAGTTATGTGTCAGCAGGCCTGGCGTTCCCAGAATGGGCCTACAAGCCAGAGTCGAGTCCCGGTTCGCGTCAAATCCAGTTGTGGCACTTCATCCTGGAGCTGTTGCACAGTGCGGAGTTCCGTCACGTCATCGCCTGGCAGGGCGACTACGGAGAGTTTGTGATCCGTGACCCGGATGAGGTGGCAAGACTTTGGGGTGTGCGCAAAGCCAAACCTCAGATGAACTACGACAAGCTGAGCCGTGCCTTACGGTAAGGACGACGTTTTGACGTTACTTGTCTTGGAGAACGGTTACGATACAGGCTGCAGTAATCCACGCATGAACTCAAGTTTCAAGTTGTCGTCTGATTTAACCATGAGCAAAATTGTGCAGCTGGAGGAATATCCAGCTGATTTGCAGATCTTGTGGATGTGTACAATGATCTTGGAGATGGGGAAAGAGTTGTGTCCATTGGGGCACCGCAGTTTGTAACTGGAAACGGATCGGAGATTTGCTGATGGTTCCCATGTTTCATAATCTGGGGTTCAAGCTTTGTAAGGACTGGATTTTCACAGTAAAAAAGGAATTATTTTTGTTTGATTTTGTTTGCTTGCTTATTTATTTATTTATTTGTTTACTTACTTACTTTCTTGCCGATACTGTGTACAGGACTTGCTTTCTACTCTGCCAAGAATTGCACGGCAGCCTCGTGTTTTTAACTTCCCAATCACCTACATTTGAGAAGTTCTAAACAACCCTGTGTAAAATATTTAGAGATGTGTTGGCATAAGTATGAGCACAACCAATATTGCACTATCCATAAGTATCGGCTGATGTGGTTGATGACAGAAGAGACCAACGATCTTAACAAAATGCAAAATGGGACACCAAGTACAATCTTAACTGTCTGTGAGCAGGATATAAGGCACTCGGTGGAGCACATACCTCTGCCAGGCTGAACGGTTTACATTTTATATCCGACTGGCATGCCGGATCTGAATCCAGACCTGAAGCAAAATCAAATTGGCTTCTCCTCGTCACCTGCCAATCTCATCCACCGCGTTGTGTCATAACGCGCGCACAATTTTTTTTTGAAACATCATGCTGCATATCATTTTTAGCCATATCCACTCCTTCATCAAAATGGAATAACTTTGTCCTCGTCACGCACCAAACCCTTCCACCAAATTTCTTCCGAATCAGTCCACAACTTTTTTGAGATATCCTGTTCACTGACAGACAGGGGTGAAAACACAATCTCCGTCCATCTTCGGCGGTGGAGGTAATAAGTATTCTTCAGACAGAAGTACCCAAACGTTTTATCGAGAATGTCTCAAAAAAAGAAAAAAGTAACTGATAAGATGAAATGGACTGAAATAACTTGTCATGAGCAATGACTGATATTGAATGACATATGCCAGACTGATGGAGCAGGGCAGGTGTCGGTTTCAGAAAGCAATAAAAACTGATTCGAAATATGAAACCACATGAACAGAGTCTCTAACTGGCCCAATAAGGGATGTTTATGAGGAAGGTATGTTAGTATACCTATATGGATGTGCAAAACCAGGACACAGTGAGACGACTTCATACAGGTTGATGCATCGCGGAAGAAGAAGCTGCTGCATGCATGGGGCCCTGAGCTTCTGCCGTTTTACTCTAACGTCGTCCATGACCCACCTTCCATCACTCAATAATGTGAGACCATGAGACAAATCCAGCCTTGGACGGTTCCAGTTAAGTTATCACTGCCGTTGCATGTGCTTTCATATTCCTAATGGTGCAACTTCGTCTTGTAAGGTAAAGGTGCACCTGGAGTGCAAAGACCAAACTGGTTGTAGTTGTGATTGGGCTAACACCGTGTGTGGAGTAGTTGAATACAAGATATAACTGGAGCAAAGCCACAAATCCCGACGCTTCCCACTGAAAGCAAAGTTGAAAGATGACAAAGTTCCACCAGAATTGACACCAAATCAAGTTTTTGAGTTTAAATTTTTTTTTTCCCCTTGTTTTCACCCATGTGACGTGATCAGGGTGATGGGGACTTTGTATTACAGGTAATCACCCCCACCCCCCTCAGGGCATGAAGAGGATAGAGCTGATTACAATATCCCCCAACGGAGAGGTATTGTTCTGTAATCGGTTCTGTCCATCATGCCATCTCCTCTTAAACGATTGTATAGAAATTCACCAAACTTGGTAGTTCTGATCAGCACATGGCAAGAAGGTGCAAGAGCTGTGTCATTTTGACCCCACCCCATGGGGCCCTGGGGCTGGGTCTGAAGGTCAAATACCAACAAATGTAATTACAGGCACATTAAACCTTTTTTTTTTATGAAGCTTTGTTTATGCAATCGGCATTTGGGGGATGCGTGAAACATGTAACGATTTTTTTTTGGGGGGGGAGGGGGGATTTTACCCCCGTTTCATGCTCCAGGGGTGGGGATATGGGGTCACGGATCAAAACAAAAGATATAGTTTCACTCAAAGTTTTATATTGGACCAATCCTGGTGGAACTTTTTGCCATCTTTCAACTTTGTTTTCAGTGGGAGACGTGAGGATTTGCGATGGCACACCATTGACTTCGTTCTCGTTATCCCCACGCCTTTTTTTAAAAAAGCGACCATATTGTAATTTGCTCCATCTGTATCAATCTGCCTGTCCGTCACATTATCTCCTCATAAACGGTTGGGCAGATATTTACCAAACTTGGTATGAACACCACATGGCAAGAAGTTTCAAGAGTAGTGCCAGTTTTGGCCCCGTCCCCTAGGGCGGGGTCAAAAGGTAAAGGACCAAAAAATGCAATTAAGGGCACATTTCAAACACTTTATATGAAGAACTGCCGTACGGCCATTTGACAGCCGCATTCCAGTTCGGGAAAATGTAAATCCATGATCTGAAATTTCTTCATAAATTTGCCAGAGATTTATCAGTGGTGAGTGAACGTGTATTTAAAGACGGCTATTCTGATGTGAGAAGTCTGTGATTAGGAAGCTATTTGTATTGGATGCAGTTAAACATTGGTGAGGTTTGTTTGGACTCGGGTGCAGGTGGAATGGTGAAGGCACTTCGTCTCCTCACTAATTCCTGATAATAGTTGGAACTGTAGCCATTCATAAAATCGTTTTTGCTAAAAAAAAAAAAAAAAAATTGCAAACAGAACTTTAAGGCATGTCTTTATTTATTTATTTATTTATTTATTTATTTATTGTTATCTCGAGTCAAACAGCTGGCCGTATACTGTTCAGCAAGCGTACGAAAACCGCCGGCTCTTGTGATCACAGCTGATAAAGACCGAATACTGATAATGACTTTGAATAACATGTTGCAAGGAAATGTACAAGCATATATCGGCCTCAAATTATTTGCCTCTACAAGACTACATTCTCGACCTTTAAATAATTCTGAAACGGATTCATAGAGGAATAAGAACTTCAACAAAGCACGCTATTCATAAAATGTGAAAATATACATTCCGATTGGAATGTTTTGCTCCAGAATTATTTCAGACCGACTTTGAAAACTCGGTTCTATCCTATGCAAGTGCCAAATGATAATGCTGTAATGCTTTGTGACATTTGTAACATTAAGAAAAGAGGACGATTTAGGTGCAGTTCACATGCATAGAGACTGAAGTATGTTTTCTAGCTGCTGGTTTTGAAATATAAGTAAATAAGTCTGCATTTGTTGTTATAAAAATAATTTAAGTGGTCATCTGTGTGTGCTTTATCTCCTTCAGTGCAGTGCTGTCTCTGCTCCCTTCTGTGGTCTCGTCGGCTTCATGATGACTCTTGCCATCGATTGGTTTTGAACTTTCCTTCCCCCACTCGGTTGAGTTGGGTTTTCAAGGCGAAAATCTGTCACGCATGATGGATGCTGCCCTCTTACTGCTCCAAAGCTGAAGTTGTGCTGTGTAGTTGTCCTTCGGCATGTGCCCGGAAATGCGATGTTCACGTTTTTAGTTTGTTTGGTTCTCCTTAGCTTGGTGCATACACACACACACACACACACACACACACACACACACACACACACACACACACACACACACACACACACACACACACACACACACACACCAATTGCAGCCAATCTGTCGGCCAATTGCGCAATAACTGCTTGAAGTACACGGATAATCGATACCTTATTGGAAAAGTCTAGGATAACGAAGACACGTGGGCATATTGCATGGGTTTCGGTTCATGTTCCAATTTTCCTTTAAAATACAGAATTGCCTTGTTACAGGGGATGCAGCATGATTTGTAATTTGTTTTTGGGCGGTATGTATTGCGTGACCATTTACGTTGAATTACTTGTGGTAGCATTATTGGCAAAGCTGTAATAAGCATTTTCCCCTGTGTGAATTTGCTTGTGATGCAATCACTGTTTTGGTGAGCTAACAAAGTGATTTGGATCTCGTAAGTGACTCCAGAGTTAAGCCGCCACTTGCATAAGCACGTGCTGTCAGTTTTAGGA
>NC_140962.1:27172747-27372747 GCF_056783735.1 Eptatretus burgeri
ATTAACCTACACTCGCCCATCTCACCACAACCGCTACAAATTCTGCAACCGCAGTCAGCACCCGGACGCCCACCACTGTGCTTTGAGGATATCGGGGAACCATGGATGCTACCTACCACAACAGATGCTTGTGTTCGGAATGTTTTGGCATGTAGCTCGAGGCGCAAGTCTGCGCTGGAATCAGTTCAGCGTTGCCTCGATAGCCCTGGTGCGCCACTCAATCATGACTCCCATTTGGTGTCCAGCGGACATTCGTGGCCAGCAAGCGCTCCCAGAAACCCGTGCCCCATGTTTATCGAGTTTGGGGGCGACCGTCACGTGACCGAGTTTGGGGGCGAATGAGGCCATTTTCAGCTTTGGAGCCTCGCAGTGCCGGGGCTACTTCTTGGGAAAGCGTCCGTGCACCAATGGGGTGCTGGAAAATACCTACCGATCATCCTGATCCGACTTTGGGCTCCTCCCTCACCAGACGTCTATAAAACACCAGGGCTGAAGAGTCACTCGGAGCATCATGAGTGTAGTAGGCGCTGTGTGTTGGGGAGGTGCTGGGTGCTGAGTGAGGATAAGAGAGTTCTGGCTTGTTCAGCAGCACGAGGAGGAAGGTGGAATGGAGTAGGTGGAGCAGAGCTTGAGGTGGGCAAGTGAAAAGAATGCCGCACCGATCATACATATCCGACCGTTAGCATTTACATTTACAGACCTTCTCGCATGTAGTTAAGCTATCCTCTTACACATTCTGCCTCTTATCTTCTGTTTCGTCTGCTGTAGACACACAAGAGCTAAAATAGCAACGCTACAGACATGCATCTTTTCTCCTTTTTCCCTTCTCTGCACCACACTTGCACCTCATTTGCACTTCCTCTCTCATGCACCGAAGACACCCCCAGTTTTCTTCCCTCCTCCACCTCCAAAGCGACTGGGAAGCGTGGCCCCGTCAGCCGCCCCAAACTACTCCCTCAGTTTTTGGGGCTATCCCTGTCAATCCTTCTGTGGAATATTTTGGGGTCCCAGCAGATGTCTTTAGGTGGGTGGGAGGTTTCATTAATACCTCAATACAATTATGATTTTGACTTTTGATCCATACGAAACTGTTCCCGATCCCAAAGAAAAAAACATCAATGGGTTCGGCAGAAACATTCGCTGGTTTGATAATATGTCGATACAATTGTGATTTTGAGTTTCCACCTGAACGACCCTGCTTTTATCCCTTCCAAGGTGGGTGGGAGATTTCATAAATTTCTCAACACAATTGTGATTTAAATTTACAATCAGTACGAAGTGTTTTATATCTGCCTTTTCTCGCCGCAGATTCATTTGTATTGGGTCTCGCTTGAGAACAGCGTCCATGTTTGTTTACCTCATAAGTTTGTATTTTGTCATGTTAATTTGTGATTGGATTGATGATGTTTTGAATATGAAAATATAGAGATTGAGTTTAAAGCAGAATAAGGAAATTATGTGAGGGTACCGGTGACATTCGCAGATTCGGCATTTGTAGTTTCACCATTTGCATCCACCTTACTTCTGTTGGAGTAAGCTGCAGTCAGTTTTTTTTAGTTTTTATTTTTTTGGCCAAGTCCTTCACGAGCTGGCTGTCCATGCCTGAGATTCGACCGAAGGTGTCACATGGATGTAGAATTTATTGGTGTGAACTTTTCTTTTTGAGGTGGAGGCCTCCGTGTGTGTGTGTGTGTGTGTGTGTGTGTGTGTGTGTGTGTGTGTGTGTGTGTGTGTGTGTGTGTGTGTGTGTGTGTGTGTGTGTGTGTGTGTGTGTGTGTGTGTGCGTGCGTGTGTTTTTACGGTTGTGGGGGTAGATGGAGAAATTTAATTGTTAATATAGCATTGTGTGGAGTTGCTTGGTCTGTGGACGTGTAAGGGACATCTCGATGTAACGAAGTAGGAAACCTGTGAGCTTCAGTGTTATGTGGCACCACACGAGGGGGTGGTGTCGTGGTAATTAGCTCGGGTTTAAGAATATGCTTCCCCAGTATGTAATCGCCCTCTGTTATTTTTCCGTTTTTATATTTCAAGATCGGCAATAAAGACCATGGGGAACACGTCCATAAAACAACTACAAGTGGGCAGAAAGCCCCGCCTCTAAAGGGTGACAACAGGCGAAGTCACGCACCCAAGGCTAATGATTGATGGGCGTAACGTCAGAAGGTAGTCGAGCAGGCAGAAGCCCCGCCTTCCCAGGTTTCGTACGAGCAGGTCACGCCCCGGAGGCGGAGGATATATTGGTGTGATTGAGAGGAAAGGGTGGGTTGCCCTTTTTTGGAGACGTGAGAGTTGAAGGTGAGCGCACGCCACGAGGAGGATTGCACGATCCTTGTATTCATGTTGAGGCGATTTTGGCCCATGTGGTGAAGCAAGACGCTGGCCTTTGGCTCTTGGTTGGGTCGGTGAGGACTATCAGCGCACGAAGCCGTTACATTGGGGCTCTGAGCCTTGGCGTGGAGTGCCGCTCGTGGATTGCCTGGCGTGTGTTTGTCCCGCTACGAGAGGAGCAATGAGGAGCCATTTTTTGCGCGCGTCTGCACGTGCGAATAGAAGCGCCTCTCTTCCAAATTCCACAAAAACCAGCTACAGGCCAAGCTAAGTGCAAGAATACTCAACAGGAGGGGTTTTCTTTTAATTTTGTTTTCCCTTTGTATTTGAGTCTGTGTGAAGAGGTGTCTCGATTTTAGGACTTATTTACGTCATTATTATTATTTCCTTTTGAATTATTGTCCTTTGTAAATATTTGTCTATTTTGATTAAATATTGTTGTAGATTTCCGCCCGCCGGCATGCGGGCGGAAATTTCCCCGCGACAAAGATACACTTTCTTAAAGAGAACAATCACCTCACGTTGAAAATTTGATAACTGCTGCATTCTGAAATAAAAGAAAAAAAAACGGTTAGAAAATTAATATGTTAGTTTATTGATATGGTAAAATACGGCAAAATAAATCTCAAAATCTCAAATTTCCTGGTTTTCTGTGGGGCACCCTGTAGTTGTGTCCTGTGCCCTAGGCAAGGGGGCCTTCCACCACTGCCCAGGGAATCTTGTCTACCTGAAACGGGGAGGCTTGCTTTTTTTTCTTATGTGCACCAGTGCGGCAACTCGCAACCTGCGCTCTTTCCCCGTGACGTCATGGCAGCTGTTCGTACTTCGCGCACCTCGTCCCTTCTCGGACGGTAACATCCGGCAGGGATTCCCCTCCTGCCGGATTCCAACCCTGCAGCCACGATGTCACTCTGCGCATCCCAAGCAAGCCTCGTGTTTCAAAGGGTTCCCCACGCGAACACGTGCTCTACTCGTGGAGCTTTACACGCACGCTCGCCTGGAGAACCCATCCGTTCCAAATTCACAATCCCAGCCGACCTTCTGTCCGTCCACGGGATCGGCTAACATCCACCGCGTGCGTTTCCGGACCGGATTTCACCCGCGTAGCCGCGCACGCGGCATCCTCGTGCGATGCTCGGCATGGACCCCGCGCTCGCTGCTGTGCAAACCCGGCACGGTCCCCAAAACAGCTCCGGCCGCTACTCGGCCTTTGTCCACCATCAGGCACCGTCGTCGTCGCACTCTTACGCACACATTCTCACGTGCCACGACGCTCACACACTTCGAGATGGCACTTTCACTTGGACATGCGGTTGCGTGTTCCTGCATGCCAACCACTATCTCCCTCACGTACAGCGCTAACACATGCGGTTTCACCCACGCATTTTGAAACCACACACGCTGTTTCCCTCACACACGCTGTTCCTTCCACACTCGGTTTCCTTTACACACGTGGTTTTTCTCCCACACAGCCTTTCACTAAAGTACGCCATTTCACCCACTCACACCATATTACTCACACACGCGGTTTCTTTTACACACAGCCTTTCACCCATGCTATGCGCGCATCTCAGTACGCAATTTGCCACACTCGTGAACACATATACCGGGACAATCACACTGGGGATTTGTGCAACCACAAGGGGTCCCGGGGCCTCCATACCCCCAAGCTCTGTGTGTACCAGTCCACAGCACTCGCCCCCTCTAACTCGCAAAGCTCGACCGGACTCACCTGGTCGCGATCCGCTTCAAGGGGGAATATTCCCTCCCCTCGTTCCTGGAGAGGGCCATCCTGCTGCTCGCACCGGGTCACGACACATTCTCTCGCCCCCATTGTCCCTTGCTAACACCATGTGTGTGCTCGTCTTTCACCCCGTCTTTATCGTGTAGTCTCTCCTCTACTTTTTATATCTCCCGCGTCTCTATACATTTTATTTCTGTTGTCTCTTCGTGTCTATTAGTTTCTTCCTGGATCTTCGTCTCGGTTTCCTCCTTCGTTCTATTTAATTCAGTCTCGCTTCAGTCTATCTCCCGTGTCTCTGTCAATACTTCTATTTCCTTCGTTGTCTCTGTTATTTCCCTCGTCTCCATTTTTATTTGTGTCTCCTTTATCAGGGTTTGCCCTAATTGTTCTTTCATCCGACGAGTGGTGTCAATCAAGTCCTGTACCACTAACATTACTCCCTGTGGTGATGTCACACATCTCATCTTATTGTGCTGTTCTACTTCCTGGCTCCATTTGAGTCGTTCTTCCTCTCCGAGCTTTTTGAGTGGTTCGTTATCTTTCCGGAGCTTTTCCATCTCTGTGGACTCAAATTTTGCTCTCTCCTTGAGTTGGTTAACTTCAAACTCGTTTTCTTTGTGTTTTCTATCCCACCGTCTCTCATGTTTTTCATTCTCCAATCTCACCGTTTCCTTCATTTTGTTGATTTCATTTTCCTGCTTCATTCCTTGTTCTTTCACTTTCTCCTCGTACTCCAACCTTACTATTTATTTTTGTTGTTCAGTTTCAAATTCATACTCTTTTTGTTTTCTATTCCACTGTCTCTGTTGTTCTTCCTTCTCCAATCTTGTTATTTCCTTCCTTACTCTTTCTTGCATCTCATTCTTTAATCTGGCCTTGGCTTCCAGCTGTTCGATCTGCACAGTGTGGTTCCTTAACGTTTCATTCTCCGTTCTCGTTCTTTCCTCTCTTAACATCCTCAGTTCGTTTTGTAATTCTCTCTCTCTGCTTTGGTGTTTCTGTAACTCAGAAACTTTTTTTATAATTCCTTTCTCATCTCCGCACACTCCAACCTTGCTTTGGCTTCTAACTGTTCGACATGCACAGTGTGGTTCCTTTACGTTTCATTCTCCGTTGTCTTTCTTTCCTCTCTTGACATCCTCAGCTCGTTTTGTAATTCCGTCTCTTTGTTTTGATGTTTCTGTAACTCAGAAGCTTTTTTTCTTATTCCTTTCTCATCTCCGCACACTCCAACCTTGCTTTGGTTTCTAACTGTTTGATGTACAGTGTGGTTCCTTAATGTTTCATTCTCCGTTCTCTTTCTTTCCTCTCTTAACATCCTCAGCTCGTTTTGTAATTCCGTCTCTTTGTTTTGATGTTTCCGACTCTCAGAAGTTTTTTTTCCTTAATTCCTCTCTCGCCTCCTCACCTCTTTTGCATGCTTCCTTCCTCAATTCGTCATTTTCTTCCCATACTTCTTTAGATATTCCTGATATTTCTGTTCTCTTTTTATCGTCTCTTCTAGGCTTTCTCTTTCCTGATTGCCTGTTCCCTCCCACCTCTTCCTTCAGTTGTTCCAATTCCACCTCGTGTTCCCGTTTTTCCTTTTCCCAGCTTTTTTTCCATTCTTCCCTCAATTTGCATGCTTCCTCCATTCTTTCGTTCATTCTCTTATTTAGTTCGCTCTCCTTCTGTTCCAACACAAGGGTAAGCCGCTCTACTCTCATCACTCCTCCAGCTATGACCTCGCCTGTGTTGGCCAAGTGCTTCTCCAGCTCCCGAATAAGTTCCTGCGCATCGGCCAATTGTTGTGACTCCTGCTTCGTGTCGCACCGAGATGGAGCCGCGCCGCCATTTTGCGACTTTGAGTTTGTTTGCCGGCAAAGTTCATGCTCAGTTTCTGAGGGTGAGCGCCCCCACTGACTGCAATTTGTGGTGGGGTTATAAAAAGAACCGTCCTGGGCCATGGATTCTACATTAAAACGCATTCCTAATCCACCCTGCTCCCGCTCGCCTTGAAATGCCATCTTGCGTATCGGAATAAATTTAAAAGCTCGTAATTTAATAGGAATCGATGGTCGCTCTACACACCCTTGATCCGATTCCCGCTAATTTAGTTTGGAAGGGAGATGGATTTGAATCTCACTCCCAGACACCAGTGTTGTAGATTTCTGCCCGCCGGCGTGCGGGTGGCCGCGTCTAGCTAATTGCGGCCGCGCACTTTCACCGACGTAGCAATCTAGTCGCAGCTTTCGGAACAACGCCGAAATCCCGCTACGGGTGTGTTTTTAATGCACATCACAGCCGAGTCAACACTCTACCCGCGCTACAGGGTCCGATCACCGAATGGTCGATTTACCTAATTCATCGCGCGGGCAGACGACCGAGAGACTGTACCTCAACGGGACCTGCTTGGAAACGAGCCGCTTATGCAGTTCGCTTCGTTTTGGGATAACCGAGCGGGGTATTATCGCGAAAGCCCCGTTGGATCTGATTCTATTATCGGCTATTAAAAAGCCAGCTATTATTAACCTCCGCCATCAAAGATCGGAGGTTACTGTTTTCACCCCTTTCTGTTTGTTTGTTTCTTTGTTATCTTGCCAAAACGAAGTTTTTGTCAGATATGTTGGTCAGCTTATATGTTTTTTTTGTTTGTTTGTTTGTTTTTTGTTGTTGTTTTTGTCTGTAATCACGTATCGATCACTCTGCAGAGCACAGTTATCATTGGAAATTTTTGTAACTTCGCATATCAGAGTCCTATAGAGGTCCCTTTCAGCGCATAAAATTTTCAAGGTCAAAGGTCAAGGTCACTTTGTCGCAAATCAGGGGAGTCGACGAAACCCTTATTTTTTTTGAGTAATTTTGATCGGATCGTCTTCAAACTTCATGGGAATATAGTTCATGGTCTGGCGCTCAGCTGATTAATTTTTGGTGATCGGCCATGACCTTCATGGTTAGCGCTGGACGTCAAAAGTTTTTGACCCCAAGGTCAAATTTTGAAATCTTACATACCATATCGAGTAATACCTCATATGAAAGCGCTTGATAAGTGCTTTCCAGATCTGTCAAAAGTTTGACGCTATGACATCAAATGACGTCATGACGAAAAAACGGATTTTTCATGAAAATTTTATTTCCTCAGTTCTCATCATAATCTCTTGGTATTTCATGTACAACGGTCCTGGAGAGATACCATTAACCGTACGAAAATATAAAGGTCAAGGTCACAAAAAGGTCAAGCATCAAGGTCGACGAAACCCTTATTTTTTGAGTAACCTTAATCGAATAAATAAGTCACTCATGTTCACATTTTGGCAAGATACTGGTCACCCTATGCCTGGTGTTGGCTCAGTGGTTAGGGTGGCGGCTTGGGATCCGAGGGTCCTGAGTTCAAGCCTCGTTGCCCGCTGAATAAATTCATCAGGGGGTTGACTCAGCCTGCCATCCTTCCGAGGTCGGCAAAATGAGTACCAGCTTGCTGGGATGACCGAGTCATTCAAGTATCCTGCGTCAGAGTGGCGACCTGTCCAGGATTGTGCCCAATAGCCAAGGAGACTGCTTTGGCAGCACCAACGCTCTGTACAGAGTATGGTCCCAATGGATGGACTGGTCACCCTGGGGGTGACATTGGTTTTTTTTTTTGTTTGTTTGTTTGTGAACAGTATTACGGAAAAACTCCTCGATGGATTTCGACAAAACTTGGTGGGGGGGTTAGGTATGGTCCAAGGATCATGCCATTAGATTTTGGACTTGGTCCCCCTCCGCCCCCAAAAAAAATTTAGAGAAAAAAAATTTTTTTTTGCATTTCTACATGTTTTAAGTTCTTTCCAACCCCCCCCCCCCAAAAAAAAAATGTTGGAGAAAAGAACTATAACTCTGTCAGCGCTGTTGACATTTAATGAATGAGATATAAGGTTCACTTGAATGACCCAGCATTGGCGGCGGAGGTTTTGCACTCTCCCGAGTGCTCCCCCTCCAGTTAACCTCCGCCATCGAAGATGGATTGAGGTTACTGTTTTCACCCCTTTCTGTTTGTTTGTTTGTTTGTGAACAGTATTATGGAAAAAACTCCTCGACGGATTTCGACGAAACTTGGTGGGGAGGTTAGGTCTGGTCCAAGGATCATGCCATTAGATTTTGGACTTGGTCCAAAATCCAATATGGCCGCTATGGCAGCCAATTTGAAAAAATATTTGAATTTTTTTTTTTAGCATTTCTACATGTTTAAAGTGATTTCCACCCAACCCCCCCCCCCCCAAAAATAAAATTGTTAGAGAAAAATAATTTTTGCAACTTTTTTTTCAACAAAGTTTCGATTTCTTTTTTTTTTTGCATTTCTACATGTTTTAAGTGATTTCCAACCCCCCCCCAAAAAAAAATTGTTAGAGAGAAAAAGAAATTTGAAAAAAAAATTTCGATTTTTTTTTTTTTTTTTTTTTTTTTTTTTTTTTGCATTTCTACAAGTTATAAGTGATTTCCAACAAAAAAAACTTGCCAAAATTATAATTGCGGCTGATTTTGGAACTTCAGGTGGATATACCCACGTTAAATCAATTTCTGTCTTGAGGAATCTAGTTATGACGAATGAATTGAGTATGTAAAAGGGAAAGTTGCAAACTATAACTCTGAGCACTGTTGACGTCAAATTGAATGAATAGGATATCAGGTTCACTTGAGTGACCTAGCAGTATTGGCGGCGGAGGTTTTGCACTCTACCGAGTGCTCCCCCTCTAGTTTCCAATGCAATACGGCAGTTCAATTTGAAGGAAAAAGGACGCGACGAACGGGTTAACATTCACACAAGGACATTTATTTATAGAACGACACATATGCAATCATGCAGTCATGTATGCAACCAATGCACGTATGGGACAAAACACAAGCAAGAAAAAACTACCACCGTTCTATTATTATTTATTTACATGCACTTAACAGTTCTACTTAAAGACATGGTTCCACAACGTTCATTCAAAACCCCAGAAAGAAAAGGCCCGGGCTCGTAAGCCTTTAATGTTTCTCAGAGCTTGGGAGACCGAAGGAGCTCCAAAAGGCCGCGCTGGTTACCTGCCGCCTTTGTGGAGACTCGCTGGGTGCTCCTCGGCGTCCCATCCACACGGCAGCTGGCGTGACCGTGGCACGGCCCAGGGCCTCTCGTGCGGCCCGGTCGATCGGGCCTAGTCGACAACGCCTCAGAGGAACGAACTGGCCTTTGCTCTTTCAGAGTTGATGCTCTCTTCAGAGCCCGTCCGTTCCTCCACTTCGTTTGGACTGTCTCGGGGCCCGATCACCTCGGACCGTTATGCCGCTAGTTGGCGACTCCTCTCCGGCCTCTTCCCAGCGACCCACAGTTCGGCTCGGCACTGCAGGCTGCGCTCCAGGCTCCCATCTCCTCCGCTCTCTCCAGCTCCTCACCAACTCCAGGCTAATCCAGCTCCCAATGCGGCTCCACAGTTCTGCTCGCTTGGCGTCTCTGCGCGCCTTTATATTATATCCGTGAGGTGAGGTTTGATCTCCGATCCCTCACCTCTGACCCCCCGCTGGCTCCGCCCCTTCAATCTCCTGATCCGATTTCGATGCAAAGCTCGGAGAGAGCGGATGTGGGTGAAATCAACGACCCTGGTGCCAACGAAGGAGAGCGGACCTGGGTGAAATCAACGACCCTGGTGCCAATGAAGGGGAGCGGATGTGGGTGAATTCGCCATGGCTGGTGCAAAGATGGTGGCATAATGGAGATGACCGTGGGGCGTTGCTGTTCGTTGTTGCGTAGGTTAAGGGGATGTCGTGGTGGTCGTTGTGGAGATGGTTGATGAGAGTGATGTTGGTGGTGGAGGTGGTTGTTGTGAAGTGGTTGGTCCAAAATAAAGATAGTAAAAAAAAAACCGGCTAACTGAAGATTCACAGCCCTGTTACACGAATAATTGCCCGTTAAACACCGGTGGGGAAATCTATCTGAACACAGACTTATCGACATAACTGATCTAAGGACCTATATGGTGTCCTGTGAATTTACACAACCGTAACAATATATTCCTTTTAAGAAGCTGTAGCCATATATTTGTAGTGGGGTTAGAGTATAAACCCCCACTGTGCTGTGCTCCCCCACTCCTCCGCCATTGTGCCCCCTTCCCTCACACGCATTAATCTCGGCTATAGGCCTTCAAGGGAGAAGCTTTGCTATCAGTCCAGGTAGGAGTTAAACCCCCTGGACGTGTGTGTGTGTGTGTGTGTGTGTGTGTGTGTGTGTGTGTGTGTGTGTGTGTGTGTGTGTGTGTGTGTGTGTGTGTGTGTGTGTGTGTGTGTGTGTGTGTGTGTGTGTGTGTGTGTGTGTGTGTGTGTGTGTGTGTGTACGTACACGTATGTACGTATGTGAAACCTGAAAATTTGTTTGGAGGGATCGAGGGCAACCTTTAGATCCCAGTTCTTCATGGTGCAGCTCCTGACGTACACATGTGAAAACATGTGGCCAATAATACACATGTGAAAACACTCCATCGTAATCAGCCATAAATGGTTTCAATTGAGTGTTCCAACGCGAAGCATAAAAGTAACACGATTACATCAGGATATGGTTGCGGTATACAAATAATGATGCGTGCAGCCCTGTTAACCCCAACAAAGAAGAGTATGTGTCGGCAGGGCCTTTTAGAAGAAGCCATTATGGAGTCCTGCAGGTGGTGTGACAGCTCTCGCACTGATATCTTATCGGCAAAAATGACCCCTCCCCCCCCTCCCAAAAACAAAAGTAAAGATCACTGCTTAAGATTATTTTGCTCTTATTCAATTGGGATATACTTTTTTTTAATGTAGGGAATTTCCTTGATTTGCAGAGCTCTAATGTTAGGGCTCGCAGGATGGCCTTAGAGGTACGTACACTTGCCTCTAAACCGTTCAGCCTGGGTTTGAATCTCGGCCCAGCTGTGGATTGTCATTCCGGTGATTCATCGATGTGTGTGCTGTCCCTCGGATGGATGATAAGCTGGGCATCCCAACTGGCATTAGCTGGTCGACGTTAAAAATCCCACGGTGTCCTTCATGAAGAGAAGGTGAGCTATCGACAACACCATGGCCAAATTCCAAATTTCTACCCGAACCTTGGTCAAACATCAGGACTGGACAGCTGGTTCATGAAAGATTTGGGCCAAGTTTCCCCTGGCTAACCCCACAAGAATATGGGAATAATTGTAGCCATTAAAGAAGAGATTTAACGGTGCGACCATCAAAGTGCTGTTAAAATGTGATCTTCCTGCAGTGCTCTGAGGTTTTGCCACGTGGTGAGCCAAAATGCACACCAAATAAACATATATATATATAGTGTCGTGTTGCGATATACAGAATATACTTTTATTTGGCAAATGATGCGCAAACTCCATCCACCTTGGGGGGGTGGGGGGGGAGGGTGTCGTGTTGAGATATACAGAATATACTTTTATTTGGCAAATTATTCGCAAACTCCATCCACCTTGGGGGGGGGGGGTGGACAAAAGTGGTTGTCGGGTGATTAATGCACAAAAATTGACCACACACTCGCGCTTCGATGAGACCCTGATGATGCATTAAAAACACTCCAACTGTTGATAATTTGAAACCCTCTCCCAAGAAGCTAGACATGTACTCCCTGTACAGTGCATCGTGTGCAAAACAGTCAAATGTGTTCTCCAGAAAGATGACAAAGCAGCAAAAGAAAAGATTGTCAACCTGTGAATGAGTCTGGTGGGCAAACCTGGTTTGACGATTCAAATTGTCATCAGGCTGACGTTGTAATAAGAAGGATGTTTGATGGCCATAACAATGGGGAAAAAATTGTCTTGTAATGATCTTTACACAGATGCCCTCTCTTGCACCGATTGTCTGATGAGTACGTCCTTGATTTTTCAGGAGGCTTGCTACTCAAAGCATCTGAGATTCTTCAGGGTGAGAAGCTCCTTCTGCAAGGTCGAGGAAAAGACATGATTGCTATTGAAGTGCGGTACCATCAGTCATGTTACAAGGATGACACCAATGCTGCGATAAAACAGAAGCTGGCCAATGTAAGGAGTACATTTCTGTAAGGGGAAGCCTTTGCCAAGTTCTGTGACACAGGATAATGAACAGATTGAAGGAGATGTTCATTGAGATAGGCTGAGAAATTTGCCCCCATGAGGCAAGTTGATCTCGTTCAGTATACTTCAAAAAGAAACTAGTTGTCTCATATCTTCAGCTCCGGTTTATAAGGCTACCAGCCAAAATGTCAGATTGTGGATGCATCTGGTCAAGAGTCCCCTCATCGACCACTGGGAGTCATCTGAGACCAGTGGTACGGAGAGAACTTTTGAAGATGATGATGAACCACATTTTAAATGAAACCAGAGGGATGAAGGACAAGTGGCATCTAACTCCTTTGGATCTTGCGATGGCCTCTCTGAAGGAGACTCTACCTGCCCCCATTATATAATATTCTTGCTTGGATGACTCGGTTGTCAAATTGACTCTGATCAGATGGGTTTGTCAAAATTTTCAAAGGACAATAATCTAAAGCTGCCGTCCACTGCCCAGGATATAGTTTATCTTTCATCCAAAGGGTGGAAGCAAACTCCAAAGCATTTGCCTCTTTGGATAACTTTGAGGCACCTCACTGGATCTTCAATATTGCTATCATGAATAGTTTTGGCCCACTGCGTGTCACATTTGGTGGTTCTTCAACATAACAGCCCTTGCATCACGACAGCTTGGACAGAAGGATGTTGTTCCTCAAGGTTTCAAACCCAAAGTCCTGACTACTCTCATCTGTGATAACAATGATTTCACCGAGGAGACATTGTCATGACCGGGAACCACACACACCACTCAAGTCTGTGCAATGACATTTTTTCCTGCCTTGAGTTTGCCTGCGCTCTGTAAAACCCAGCTCGATGCATGGCATCAATGAAGCCAGGTGCATCATATTCACTGAAATGTCGAGTTGATGAGGCACTCCCCCATGACAAAGATTGCCTGACGCAACATACATTGTAAGCAGCTTAACAATGTGTGGTATATCCCTGGTGTCTGGACAAATATTGGTGCCCTGAGCCCTGTTGACCATGAATGGAAACTGGACAATGAAAGCCTGATTATTCACTGAAGGTCCTAAACTCTGGCCCCGCTGAGTGTTCTGCAAAATTTGCATTGCGAATGCTCAAAAATTAACTGCCAGAATGCGACCTGTTCTCGCATTGCAACAGGTCTCCCATACACAGACCTTTACGGGTGCAACAACTGTTCCAAGACTCAGCAACAGTTGAACATTGATGGTGATGATTCTGGAGATTAATCAGGTGATGAGGATTGAATGTTTTTAACCTTTCGCGTGTGTGCGTGTGCGTGTGCGTGCGCGTGCCTGGTGTTGGCTTAATGGTTAGGATGGTGGGCTTTGGATCCTAGGGTCCTGAGTTCAAATCCTGCTCAGCTGTTGAATTAATGCCAGGTGGGGTTAATTCAACCTGTCATCCTTCCGAGGTCAGCAAAATGAGTGCCAGCATGCTGGTATACTGTGTCGGAGTGGTGACCCGTCCAGAATTGTGCCCAATAGCCAAGGAGACTGCTGAAGCAGCACCAATGCTCTGCAAAGAGTCTGGTCCCAATTTCCTCCTCCTCTCCTATATATATATATATATATATATATATATATATATATATATATATATATATATATATATATATATATATATATATATATATATATATATATATATATATATATGTATTATTACGGCTGTGGAAATTCGCAGAACACCATATAGGTCCTTAGTTCAGTTATGCCGATAAGTCCATGTTCAGTTAGATTTCCCCACCGTTGTTTAATGGGAATTATTCGTGTCACCCGGGCTGTGATCTTCAGTTAGCGGTTTTTCTTTCGCTATCGTTATTTTGGACCAACCACAACAACCACGATCGCCTCAACCACGATCGCATCAACCACGATCAACACCAACCACGATCAACACCAACCACGATCGCCTCAACCACGATCAACACCAACCACGATCACCTCAACCACGATCACCTCAACCACGATCAACACCAACCACGATCAACACCAACCACGATCACCTCAACCACGATCAACACCAACCACGATCACCTCAACCACGATCGCCTCAACCACGATCAACACCACCACGATTGCCTCAACCACGATCATCACCAACCACGATCGCCTCAACCACGATCAACACCAACCACGATCGCCTCAACCACCAACCACCCTCTCCACACCTCCTTCATAACAACGACATCTCCCCACAATCTCCTAAACTGCATCTCCCCCACCCAAATAACATCGCCTCACCTTCATCCCCGAAGTGACGCCATCTTTGTACCAGCCACGGCAAGTCCCCAGTGAGCAGCGTCACTGCAAACCGATGCAGGGGTTTCGTTGTTGGCACCAGCAACGGTGATTTCACGCACGTCCGCTCTCCGAGCAAGTTTGGGTGATTTCACGCACGTCCTCTCTGTGGAAGCTTCTCGTCAGAAATCGGATCACAGGAGAAAAAGGGGTGGGGCCTGTGGAGGTCAGAGGTCAGAGAGCGGAGGTCAGATCTCGTCTCGCCAACCCTATAAAAGGCCAAACGGAGTGCCAGTTCGGTGGTCGTAGTTATTGGTGGAGTCTGGAGGCGGTCGGAGAAGTCTGGAGCCGGAGGAGCACAGGCGGGGCGAAGTCCAAGGGAGCGGAGGACGCGCGAGGCAGAGAGCATGGCTGGGCCTGCAGTGCCGGGCAGACCTGCGCGATCGTGTGGGAAGAGCCGGAGAGAGCTCTCCAGCCAGCGCCAAACGGTCTGAGGTGATCGGGCTTTGGGACAGTCCGAGCATCGCGGAGGAACTTACAAAGAGTTCTGCATCTATAGATGTTACAAAGAGACGGGTTCTTACAAAGAGCATCAACTTTGAAAGAGCATCCAAACCCGTTCATTCCTCTCAGCGCGTCGCCGGCTGAGGCCCGACACCCGGCCACCTGGCAAGGCCTGGCCGCAACCGCGGCTACGCTAGCTGCCGTGGGGAAAGAGCGTCGCCCCATCAAGGCACCACGAGGGTGGAGGTAATCTGCAACGGTTTCGTGGGACTCCTTCGGTCCGCCAAGTCCCACGTAATAGTGGCCTACGGGTCCAGTCTGACCCCCTTGTCTCTGAGGGGGTCTTTCTTTGCTTTTATTTGTGTGAATGTTGTGGCGCCATGTCCCGCAAGTAGAACTGTGTAAGTGCTTGTAAATAATAATAATAAACGGTTGTAGTTCTTCTTGTCATGCTTTACCTTGCTCGTGTCTTGCCCCCTTCCCCCATTCATTGCATGACTGCTTACGTGCTTGCATGTCGTTTTATAAATAAATGTCCTTGTGTGAACCATTCGTTGTGTCCTCTTTCCCAATCGAACTGCTATCTTGCTTTCGGAATAATAGTGGGCTTTTGAAGTGCCAATAAAAGAATTGGATCCAGCGAAGTCTCGCGATAATACACCGCTCGGTTATCCCAGAACGGAACGAACCGCTACGCTGTTCGTGTCCAAGCAGACCTCGCTGAGGTACGGTCTCTCGGTTGTCTGCCTGTGCGAATACTTAGGTGTATCGATAATTTGGCGATTGACCCTGTCGCGCGCAGGTAGAGTGTTGACTAGGCCGTGGTGTGCGTTTGGAGCACACCCGTGACTGGTTTCTGGCGTTGTTCCGGAAGGTCGCGACTGAATTGTCTGTCCGGTGGGCGAGACAGCCACCATTGGCTAAAGCGGCGGTCCGCACGCTGGGTGGGCGGTAGATTCGTAACAATATATATATATATATATATATATATATATATATATATATATATATATATATATATATATATATATATATATATATATATATATATATATATATATATATATATATGGACACCTGCTCGTCCAACATCTCGTTCCAAAATCATGGGCATTAATATGGAGTTGGTCCCCTGCCCCCTTTGCTGCTATAACAGTCTCCACTCTTTTGGGAAGGCTTTCCACTCAATGTTGGAACATTGCTGCAGGGATTTGCTTCCATTCAGCCACAAGATCATTCAAGGGTGTGGGCAATTCAGTCTGACTCAGTCAGCGTTCCAGTTCATCCCAAAGGTGTTCGATAGGGTTGAGGTCAGGGTTCTGTGCAGGCCAGTCAAGTTGTTCCACACCAATCTCAGCAAACCATTTCTGTAGGGACCTCACTTTGTGCATGGGGGCATTGTCATGCTGAAACAGGAAAGGGCCTTCCCCAAACTGTTGCCACAAAATGAAAGCACAGACTCGTCTAGATTGTCATTGAATGGTGTCGCGTTAAGATTTCCCTTCACTGGAACTAAGGGGCCTAGCTCAAGCATGAAAAACGGCCCCAGACGATTATTCCTCCTCCACCAAACTTTACATTGGCACTATCCATTCGGTCAGGTAGCGTTCTCCTGCCATCCGCCAAACCCAGATTTGTCCGTCAGACTGCCAGATGGTGAAGCGTAATTCATCACTACAGCCGACGCTTGGCATTGCGCATGGTGATCTTCGGCTTGTGTGCGGCTGCTTGGCCATGGAAACCCATTTCATGAAGCTCTCGACTAACAGTTTGTGCTGATGTTGCTTCCAGTGTCGGTTTGGAACTCAGTAGTGAGAGTTGCAACCAACGACAGACAATTTTTCCACGCTACGCGCTTCAGCACTCGGCAGTCCCGTTCTGTGAGCTTGTGTGGCCTACCACTTCACGACAGCTGTTGTTGCTCCTCGACGTTTCCACTTGCAATAACAGCACTTGCAATGACCGTGGCAGCTCTAGCAGGGTACAAATTTGACGACCTGACTTGTTGGAAAGGTGCCATCCTATGATGGTGCCACATTAATTACTGAACTCTTCAGTACAGCCCATTCTACTGCCAATGCTTGTTGATGGAGATTGCATGGCTGTGTGCTTGATTTTTATACACCTGTCAGCAATGGGTGTGGTTGAAATAGCCAAATCGACTAATTAGAAGGGGTGTCCGCATGCTTTTGGCCACGTAGTGTATATACACACCAAATTTTCAGCCATTTTGCAAGGAAGTGTTTTCAAATTCCTGATGAAGTCACCACCAACACCCCGAGATTGGATAGTGATGGCAAGCTGCGGCATGAAAGTTTTATGACGGTAATTAGTGTGCAATTCCATCGGCGGGAACATCGCATTTTTCGATTCGGCATACTCTAATTATTTAATAAACAAAATTTCCAGGTTGCCTTAAAAAATTTGCCGCAAAAACTCGTCTTGCATCTACAGATTTTGGCCCATGGCCTACTTGTCAATTTTTTTTTTTCTTCTCATCCAATCTTGCTCTGATCCACCACCTGGTGGTTGTGCATAGGTTGTTCAGTTATGGAAAGTGAAAAATTCCTTGTCTTGGATCAGAAGTCATTTTGCAACTGAAACTGGTTGTATTTCTTCATAAATATCAGCATCATTTTCAGGATTGCAACGGAAGCAATTTTTCGAGGTCTGCAGCTCTCTTTACAAACTTTTTGTTGTTATTGAAAGGTTTGTTTTTTTTTTGTTTTTTTTTTTTTATTCTTCATTTGAAAGGCCTGTTTGCATTGCATATTATTGTCATTAGCAACTAGGTGTTAAAACAAGCCAAATTAGGTGGAATGTTCACACGCACAAAGTGTCCAAGAAAACTACAACCTTAACGTGTTCAAAAAGTAGGTCTAACTTCTTGGCCAACTTTGGCTTCGGGTGGGGTTTGGGGTAGATTTAATAAGAAGACCTCTTGGGGGTGATGTGGAAGAGGAACTCTTTTTATTACTTATAAGCAAATGCCACCCCTCACTTCACTGTTTGGAATACTAACAGAGGTGGGGGGGGTGGGAAAGGTGTGTGTGTGTGTGTGTGTGTGTGTGTGTGTGTGTGTGTGTGTGTGTGTGTGTGTGTGTGTGTGTGTGTGTGTGTGTGTGTGTGTGTGTGGCAAACCAGGGCGAAAGTGAACTTGTTGCTGTTGCAGACTTTGGTTTCTTTGAATCTACATTCTCAACCGTCACTAATTGGTACTCTTTCTCATGTTTGGTTTTCAAATGCTTCAGCATCTTGGACATATTCCAGTAACGAGAAAGGTCTGTTGAACAAAGTGAGCATGTTACTTTCGGACTTTCTTTGACCTTCCCAAAATAGTTCCAAATTTCACTTCTGAACCATTTGAATGACTTGTCAAAACTTTTATCGGTCGAAGTATTGCCTGCCCATCCATCAGCAAAGCAATCGGCACGCTTTACCGGCCAACTCTAAATGCCGTGCTTTTCATTTGAAAGGAACATTTATTTATTTTAAAGCAGTCGTAACTTCTGATAAGTTCAATTCTGCAGTTTGAATTTTTTTTAATTTGGTTCAGTTTAAGAGATTCTAGAGCTTATTGCATTTCAGCTGTAATGTATGGTGATTATGTTAGAGCAGCGTTTCTCAACCTTTTTAGCCTTGTATAACCCTTGAAATAGTTTTCATATCTCAGGGAACCCCTGCATAAAAATTATTATATACCATTATTAATATCTAGCTCTTTTATATTTTTATCATAGTTCATGTGGTAAATATAATATTTTTTTCGGATACCTGGTTTAAGGAAAAAAATGACCCCCTTTTTGTCAAATTTATTGGCAATGAAAAAAAAAACATACTGCTCATGTATGAGACCTCACACCAAGGTTTTAATTCACAAAAAAAATATTTTTTGTTTGAAAACGTCATATTTGAAAGTGTTTGTCAACCCTGAGTCTGTTTGACAATTAAAAACACACCTCATGTAACTTGATCAACAAAACTTAAATAAAGCTGAAGCAATGAAGGTAAACAGAAGAACAGAGACATATATATATATATATATATATATATATATATATATATATATATATATATATATATATATATATATATATATATATATATACATATATATACATATATATACATATATATACATATATATACATATATATACATATATATACATATATATATATATATACATATATATATATACATATATATATATACATACATACATACATACATACATACACACACACACACACACACACACACACACACACACACACACACACACACACGTCACGTTGGCGCAAGGAAGCACAGAGAAGATAGATGGACACCGTGCATGCGTCCCGTACTTGAGTCAGTCACTCAATGATACACGAATCCGCCGCGTACAGGACGTCCACTAACCAGTGAGGGCGGTTTCACACTGGCGCCATATCGACATTGTTAAATACATTCCCTATGGTTGTTATAATATAAGAGGTTGAAGCCTCTATTATAATAACCAAGGAGTTTCCAACAATATGCTGTACGTGTATAGTAAAATTACAAATATTAAATCAAACAAAAAATACTCAAATATATTAGCCTATTTATAACTCTGTTTCTCGCGTAACCCCTAGCAACCTCTTGCGGAACCCTAGGGTTCCGGGGAACCCCGGTTGAGAAACACTATGTTAGAGAGATGTAAGAGATGTAATGCATCCAGAGAGATGTATGGTGATGGAGGTGGGAGGGGTTTGAAGCCTTGACAAAAGTCAATTAAATAAGGCTGTAAATTATCTTCAGAAAGGGTGTTTAAATTTACACCAACACAGTTTTCATTCATGCACTCCTCTGGAGTTCCCTTAGTATCCATGCAAAGTTTCAGGCCACTGTTTCATGGTTTTGAAGTTACGAAGGAGACACACACACACACACACATTTATTATTATGAACAAGCAAATGCAACCCGTCGCTTCGCTGGTAGTGTGGGGGGGGGGCGAGGAGGGAGGGAGATCGAGGTGGGGTCTGTCAGGGAGATCGAGGTGGGGTGTGGGAGTGAGGAGTGGTGGGGAAATAAGGAAAGGGGGAGTGAGGAGGGGTGGGGGAATGAGGAAGGAAGGGAGAGGCATCGTGCGTAGAGGGCAAGGGAAGGCAGTGTGAGGGGAGGGTCCATCTGAACATGACCACCGTCCAGATACATCGAGGTAAGGTAGTGCGAGGTGATGGCAGGGCAAGGTCAGGCAGTGCAAGGGGAGGGGAGGGCAAGGTCAGGCAGGGCAAGGTCAGGCAGTGCGAGGGCAGGGCAAGGTCAGGCAGTGCGAGGGCAGGGCAAGGTCAGGCAGTGCGAGGGCAGGGCAAGGTCAGGCAGTGCGAGGGGAGTGGGGGAAGGTCAGGCAGTGCGAGGGGAGTGGGGGAAGGTCAGGCAGTGCGAGGGGAGTGGGGGAAGGTCAGGCAGTGGGAGGGGAGGGCAAGGTCAGGCAGTGCGAGGGGAGAGGAGGGCAAGGTCAGGCAGTGGGAGGGGAGGGCAAGGTCAGGCAGTGCGAGGGAGGGGAGGGCAAGGGAAGGCAGTGTGAGGAGAGGGGAGGCTGGCTTCTCCTGGCATCAATGAGTATTACAATGTACCGAGTGATTTGTAGCTATGATGAACAGGAATTTGAGAACATGAGTGAGGAAACTGGAAAAAAAACTTTATCGTTCAGAAATCATTGCGGCCTGTTCCAAGTCGAGGCATGGTTCAGCATGCCAAAAAAACATGGTGGCTTCAGGCCCCAGCTTGGTAACCCAGGAAATGCCTTCAGACCCCATCAAAAGCGATGTGTCCAAGGATGCACCTAATAAAGGATACAAGCCGGTAGGCGACGAGGGATCCGCTAGGATCGAAGCGCTGGAAACGATGTTTTTCATTCTGACCGATCCACCGACGAAGATTCATTGCCAAGATGTATTGGTTCACATTCAATTGTTCCTCTGCCTAGCAAGATTTTTCCTATTGCGTATTTTGCCAACTGGCACTCCTCATAAAAAATGACGGGAAATAGACACCCTATTTTTGAAGGACTACCATTTGAAAAATAAAACCTAAATCAAAAATCGGCTCGAGTAAAATTTTCTAAATATCTCGAAGTGTTTAATTCCGAAGTCTCGTTTCTCCACATTCAAAACTGTAGGACAAGTATTGAAAATAGTGAAGGCAGTTTTTTGGTCGCTGCATAGCAACGAAACTCAAACACGCACATTCCCAGCCTATATGGCACCTGCTCGCCAAGTTTCATAAAAATCTGTTTGCTGGTTTGTGCTGTGGAGCCTCGCGTTGCAGACACACACACACACACACACACACACACACACACACACACACACACACACACACACACACACACACACACACACAAAACCCGATAAACTTCTCTCAATGCTCTTGTTTGACCACCTCCTCAGCCACAGATTATTTTTCATAAGCCACGCCCACTTTCCTATGCCACTCCCACTTTTCATCAACCACGTCCACTTTCCCTAAGCTCCGCCCACTTTCCCAAGCCCCTCATAAACAATGACGGTAAATAGACACCCTATTTTTGAAGGACTACCATTTGAAAAATAAAACCTCAATCAAAAATCGGCTCGAGTAACATTTTCTAAGTATCTCGAAGTGTTTAATTCCGAAGTCTCGTTTCTCCACATTCAAAACTGTCGGACAATTATTGAAAATAGTGAAGGCGGTTTTTCAGCCACTGCATAGCAACGGGTGGTTGCTTCGCAACGAAACTCAAACACGCACATTCCCAGCCCATATAGCACCTGCTCGCCAAGTTTCATCGAAATTGGTTTGCTGGTTTGTGCTGTGGAGCCTCACATTGCAGACACACACACACACACACACACACACGGAAAACCCGACAATCAGGGATATCTCGCGAATCCAATAATTAAATAAGGCCGTTAATTATCTTTAAAAGGGGTGTTTTAATTAACCCAAACACCCAGTTTTCACTCTCACACTTCCTTAGAGTTCCCTTTATATGCATCCAACGTTTCAGGCTGCTAGTTTTCATGGATTTGGAGTTACTCGGGCGGGCCCGTAGGTGCGTGCCAGTATGTGCAGCTTCGTGCCTGCAGTATCAGGTCCCCAGCATAAATTGTGACGTCATATCAAACGAAGAAGAAGAATTGTGATGCCCTCTCTCTCTCCCCCCTCCTCTGTCCCCCCTCCTCTCTCGCCCCCCTCTCCCTCCCTTCTCTTGCCTCCCTCTCTCCCCCCATCTCTCCCTTCTCCTCTCTCCCCCCTCCTCTCTCGCCCCTCTCTCTGTAAATGTATTCACAAATGTCTACCAAGCACGATTAATTCCAACCTTGGGGAAAAAACAGCTTTCAAACCCTTGGGAAACAGCTGTTTCCCTCGGGAAAATTCAAACCTTGGGATTAATTAATAATTTGAATAATAATTATTATTATATAATCAAACCTTGTTGTTATAATTATTATTATATAATCAAACCTTGGGAGTAAATAATTAAATAAATTAATAATTAAATAATAATCAAACGTTGGGATTAATTAATTAATTCAAACCTTGGGATAAAACAGCTTTCAAACCTTGGGAAACACTTGGGAAACATCTGAAATGGATGAGGAAGAACGATATCAAACTTTGAAAAGGCACATACTCAGGTCCCCAGTGTCGATTGTGACGTCATACCAAACGAAGAAGAAAAAGAATTGTGACGTCAATCGTGCAAAAAAAAAAAAAATTAAACAAACATTAATTGTGACGTCATTCGTGATGTCATAGCACTGTGTCCTGTCATTAGTTGACAGATAAATGGCCGTAACTTTGGAACCGCTTGTCCGATTGATATCAAACCTTGAAACGGCACATCCGCGGGGCCCCGGCAATATTCCTGGCAAGTTTCAATCCGATCGGACCGGTGGTCGTCTGGTTATTAATAATTTGGGGAAAAAATGGCATGAGAAGGTGGAACCACACCTTCAGCTGCCATATATACACCTTTTCAACACTCAAAAAGCAATAAAATGGCCGTAACTTGGGAACCGCTCGTCCGATTGATATCAAACATTGAAAAGGCACATCCGCGGGGCCCCGGAAATATTCCTGGCAAGTTTCAATCCGATCAGACCGGTGGTCGTCTGGTTATTAATAATTTGGGGGAAAAAATGGTATGAGAAGGTGGAACGACACCTTCAGCTGCCATATATACACCTTTTCAACACTGAAAATGCAATAAAATGGCCGTAACTTGGGAACCGCTCGTCCGATTGATATCAAACCTTGAAAAGGCACATCCGCGTGTCCCCGGCAATATTACTGGCAAGTTTCAATCTGATCGGACCGGCGGTCGTCGAGAAACTGCGGTCGCATACAGACATACACACACACACACACACACACACACACACACACACACACACACACACACACACACACACACACACACACACACACACACACAGATTGCTGGAATTATAGATCGATGGAAGTGATGCACACAACACACACTTGGTTACATTTATTAGTGTTGATCCATGAAGTAAGGGGTGTGTGTCAAACATAATTTTTCACAGCAAATGGATTCCTTTTGTATGGCTGTTATATTTGCATTCAAGGTCATCCATTTTGGTGCGCCTGATGTGTCCCTAAGAACAACTTTGTTTTGGATGCTTTGATGTGTAAGTGGAACTATTCTGTCCAGCATGTTGTTGTTGGATTGTCTGCTTCACTTGTCGATTTAAACACAAACAGGAGCAACATTCCTGCAGTGGCCAGGGAGGCCAGGTTTCCCAGCATGCCTTCACGACACTCCATCTTAATCTCGCAAAAACTAGACAGTTGTGAAAGGAAAGACGTGTGTGTGTTTGTGTTTCGTAATGGCACCTTTAAAGAAATCCCTCCACTGTATCAGTCTCTCGTGGGAGTTCATACGTTTAAGACAAAATGGTGGACAATAAGACAAATCCAAGTGAGCATGTGGGATTTGAGTCGCCAATCCCAGCATCATGAGCTACGTCCACAGATGCCGACCTTCTGCAAATTTATGACAGATTTTAAGCACAGGTGGAAGTTTTACAAAGCAAGCACAATGAGCCCAATAAACTTGAAGCTGTGCCTTTTGTACATGTTATGTACAGGATACATACACTGCCCAAGTTTCCACTGTGATGCATTTGATCCCCAGCCTATCTGCAACCTTTGCTGATGCTTCACAAGCAGGGTCTTGTAGCAATGAGTACGTCGTATTTTTCAATGAATATTCAGCTGGTAGTCTCGCTTTACGAGCACTCGCTTATGGATTTTAAAACACAGCCTTACTTGATGTAAACGTTAGACCGTTGTGTGCTGGTACCTTGGACAAATTCGCAATCCCTGGCTTACTCCACAGGGGCACTGCATCATTGATGAATAACTGCACATTTTGGAAAGTGGAGGTATTTTGTAACTCATATTTGCAGAAACCCAGTCACATATCCTCACCATGGTAATGACCGTATGCAGGGTGTTTGAAAAAGATTGATGCAACTTTGACTTCCTGCCATTTCTTTGTTTTATGACCCACATCATTTTCCTTTTCAGGGTTTGGTGGTGTGATTGTGGTATTTGTTTCCTGGGATTTCTAGCTCTGTAACTCAACTATGCCATTGACAGTGAAGCAGAAGACAAAAGTGGTGGCTCTGTGGTATGAGACTAAATCATATGTAGACACCTGCCGGATAACACGTGATGGACCCACAAATTGTGTCATTCAACATATTGTGAAGCATTTTGAGCACAAGGGAACAGTACACAAACCAGAGCAAGGGCAACAGTGGCAGGCCAGCATCAGTAACCCAGAGCCAAGCCAACATCAACGCTGTGCAGGATTCTGCAGTGGACAGTCCCAAGAAGTCCCACCACCGGCGCTCATGGGAGCTAGGCTTCAAACCAGTATCAGTCTGGCATATCCTCATGAAGGAACTGAAACTTTTCCCATACATCATCTCGATTAGGCATAAACTGAGTCAAGATGATATGAGGAGGAGGCTTAATCTATCTATAATTCCAGCAGTGTGTGTGTGTGTGTGTGTGTGTGTGTGTGTGTGTGTGTGTGTGTGTGTGTGCGTGCGTGCGTGCGTGCGTGCGTGCGTGCGTGCGTGCGTGCGTGCGTGCGTGCGTGCGTCTGTGACCGCTGTTTCTCGTGGTTCCCAAGTTATGGCCATTTATTTACCAAACCAATGACAAGACACGTTGTTGCTTGGGCGTGACCGATGGGGAAGGGAAGCTCAGCCGCGTTCCCCATTACGGGTTACAACATACGGGCTTCCGGAGAGTGATGACTTCTTGTATTCTAATAATTTCTCGATTTCTTATGCGCATTTATAGATAAACACAATGCCCCAAGTTATGATCGTTTTCATATTAGACGGTGCATAAATTTCGGTAACATCAGAGTGAGCTAGTGTGCTCCGAACCAGGAAGTAAATTTTTTTTGTTCCTCTCTTCTCTTCTCTTTTTGTTTTTCCTTGCGACGACATTGCGAAAAGGCAAAATATGTTGGCGCAAATTGAATAATTGGCCATTAAAGCAAAATTGCGAATAATCATAACTGCGATATGCGAACTTCCGGGCAACGCACGTACGGGCACGCGAGAGCGAAGAAACGGCCTGTGTGGTTGTTGTTCCTTGCTCGCGGTTTGACCAGTTATTTATTTATTTATTTATTTATTTATTTTTACGGGCTCGGACTAGTATATGCAATTGGCTCAGTGACGATGGAGCGGTACCCAAACTGGATCAACCTGATCTGGTTCAGTGATGAAGCCCATTTCCACTTGAACGGTGCCATCAACAACCACAACGTTTCCACGGGGGCAGAACCACCTGAGGAGATCACTGAAAGGGCCTAAGGTCACATGCTACTGTGCCGTCATTGCCAGTTGGGGAATGCTCGGGCCTTACTGGTTTGAGAATGACAACAGCAGGACGGTGACTATAAACGTTGAGTGCGACTGGGCCGTGCTCCAGAAGTTCCATCATGATCTAGCCGAAAAGGTCACCCCAAACCAGCTCAGCATGACCTGGTTTCTGCAGGATGTTGCACCCCCGCATAAAGCTGGTGATACCATCACTTTCCTGCAGCAGCTCTTCAGAAACTGCCTCGTTGCCCTGGGGTACCACTCATGACTGGGTACCCCATAGGAAGAGGTTGGGACCATACTCTGAACAGAGCATTGGTGCTGCTCAAGCAGTCTCAGCTGCTGGGCACAATCCTGGATGGGTCGCCACTCTGACACAGTTTACCAGCATGCTGGCACTCATTTAAATAGCCTAGACTTGAAGCCTCTGAACTACTGGTCTGGGGGACAGCCAAGGGCTCTGTCTCTGCCAACCGCCTTGCCACACTGGATGATCTGAAGCAGATGGTGTCAGACTACCTCCAGGCAGTGCCACATGAGTTGGACAGAACTTTGGAGTCAGGATCAATGCCTGTCTGAACTGTGGAGGGGCATACATCAAGAACGTCAATTACAAGGATTTCAGACCTTGGGCTCTCACGAACTCCAGTGACTTACTGCAACAGCAATCAGTGATAGAAAATACCATGTCATAAGCTTTCAATAAATGTTTGGTTCACAATCCTGAGGTTTCTGTTTTTGTAAATAAACATTAAAAGTTGCATCACTCTTTGATACACCTTGTACAGTACTTGGTGAATTATCATTTTAATGTTAGTTTATTGACATGTGCAATTTGCCGTATACAGGATGTGGACATAAAAATACCAACCGAGTTCAATTTTGCACAGAATGTCACATCCTTTTCTTTTATTTCAGATATTACTACAACAAACGCATCCTGCACAAAACAAAAGGCAAAAGATTTACTTACAAGTTTAACTTCAACAAGCTGGTGCTGGTGAACTATCCTTTTGTCGACTTGGGGTTAAATGGTGAGTTTTGGTCTCATCACACCCTTCCAACTCCTTCATCCTCCCTCTTCCTCAGTGTGTGTGTGTGTGACTTCACCTTCCGTGTTCTGCGTTTTTTCCCCTCATATATAGATATATTATGCTGTCTGCCTGTCTGTCCCACCCTGAAATAAGGAAATGCTCCTCCGAGAGAAAAGGTTAAGTACAGATTGCTTCAAATCAACAGAAACCTCTGGAAAAATTATAATATTTTTCAGACAAAAAAAATTAACCCGGCAGTGTATCGGCAACAGAGCGCTCGCTGCCTTAATCACTCCCAATTTTTTTTTTTTTTTTTTGCTGTGCTGTTAATAAATATATAACCTCCCAATTTTGAGCTCTTTCAACCAGTGCAATAATTTTTATAATTGTAGTATTTTTACCATGGGCTTCTGCTAGTTTATACGTAATGTGCAGATGCAGAAATAAATCGTTTTGCTTATCCCTTAAGTCCGATATTGTTGAAAGAGAAACTCACTTATGGCACACAGTGAACAAGTATTGTGAAACTCTTGAGGAAATTTAAGCATAAGTTCTGTTAAAAGTGGTCTGTATGAAATCCATTTCACCTCAACCAGGTTCCCTTTCCTTTCCCTCCAACTTCAGCTGCACAACAACTTTGTGCAGAAAGGACTTCATGCAGCATGTTTTCATTGAAAATGATTGATTCATCATCTCAAAGTACATCTTGTTTACCAAGTGTGTTTGCTTTTTAGTGTTGCTATATGAGTTGGCTCGTGATGCTGTTTCACCATGTTGAAATCCCTCTCCCAGATGTTTGTCTATTGTTTGTCCTGCATTTGATAAATGTAAAGCTCTTCCATGAGCCTAAAATCACTGTAAAAAAAATATATTTCCTTCCTTTCTTTCTTTCTTTCTTTCTTTGTCCATACCAAAGCAGTTTTTGTGGTATTGCCATTTTTCATCATTGCCATTAGCAGAGAAATTCCAATAAAAAGCCCCCTGTCCCTCCCATCCCGACCAAGAATCTTTTCTATTCCCATTAAACTTATCTCGCCTAACCTTGCGTGTAGATTACTGTTTTCTTTTCTCTATCTCTATCTCTCCTTTCCTGTTTGTTTCCTTGCTCAAGCTGTCCAACTGTAACCTTACTGTTAATATTTTTGCCTTTTTACCCTCTGTCACCATGCTCTTCCATGGATTGAGATTTTTGGATGCAAAAATATCTGACATTGCTGGTTGTACGGTGCAAAAGCACCATAAGGCCATGTGGTAACTGGGATTAGGGTTTTCTTTGGTGTTGTCGCTACCCAAGGATCATTGCAGATAGTGAGTTGAGAAGTGACGTGTTACAAAAAGTCTGAGATTGCACCCCAAGTCATGACCATATTATTAAAATCACAAAACGAAATTCCTTGTCTTGGTGCAAGAAAGTACTGTGTTTAAATGCTTGGGAGCTTGTAATGGAAGTGATTTCACCATCAAGTATTTTTTAAAGCATGTGTGACAAACACTTTTGTTATTTTCACTCTTATTAGATTTGCCATTTTGAAAGTACAATTGCCAGTAGTCAGGTTTATTCATTTAAAAACCTCATCCTTGTACAGTGAGTATCGTATTTGGTAAGTACGACTAATTGTCACGTAGAGCAAGCAAATGACACTATTTGCACATTAAGCTCGGTTTTCAAACGGTGCAGAAATCTTTCAAAAATATGTTTGACATCATGTTTGACATAAGCTTTTTGTTGGGTTTGCTGTGTAAATATTGTGTGACGTGACATAAAATTGTCATTTATAAGCCTTAAGGTACTTTATTGAACATTTTTACCTCTGCCACCAAAGGTGAAGGAGGTTATGTTTTCACCCCTTTCTAACTTTGTTTGTTTGTGTGCAGGATATCTCAAAAAGTTGTGGACGGATATGGATGAAATTTTGTGGACAGGTTGGGTTTGTGACAAAGACAAACTGATTTGATTTTGGTGAAGATCCGGATCCGGATCCGATGACTAGAATTTTTAAAGCGATTCTTCACCATTGAGAGATCAGGCCAAAAATGATGTATAGCATGCTATCTCAAAAAGTTGTGGTTGGATTTGGTTGAAACTTGGTGGACGTGTTTGGTGTGTGTGACAAAGAAGAATCGATTCCATTTTGGTGAAAATCCGGATCTGGATCTGATATTTACCTCTGCCACCGAACGTAAAGAAGGTTATGGTTTCACCCTTTTCTGTGTTTGTTTCTTACTTGCAAAACCAAAGATTTTTCAAATATATTGGTTAGTCGATTTTGTTATTCTGTCTGTCTGTCTGTGTCTGTTTGTCACCTACAGGTCAAAATTTTAAACCAATCTTCATGAAACTTCACCACATGGTCAAGTTTGTAATAAGGAAAAAGCCTATTGTTTGAGGTCAAAAGGTAAACATCGGCCAAAGCTCAGCAACTTAGGTGAGATTTCTAAAATCCTCAATTTTCATCCAATTCACTTGAAATTTGAAGAGGATTTTTATTTCAGGTCACTGAATTCAACCAACCAATTATTTTTAAGGTCAACAACTAAGGTGGTAATTCCTCAAAAGGTCAACAACTAATTTCTAAATTCCTCAATTTTCATCCGATTGACTTGAAATTTGAAGACTTTCTTTTTTTGGTCACTGAATTCAACCAGGCAATTATTTTTGAGGTCAACATATACTAAAAGGTCAACAACTAATGTGGTATTTCTAAAATCCTCAATTTTCATCCAATTAACTTGAAATTTGAAGAGTTGCTGCACATTTGGCCATTGGATTCAACCACCAATTATTTTTTCAGTAAAATTTGTTTTATGGATTTTGCAAGTATCGTGCTCTGCACGACGACGTCGTCGTCTTGTTTGTTTGTCTGTCTGTCTGTTTATCGCCTACAACTCACAATTATAAACCGATCTTCACGAAACTTCACCACATGGTAGATTTTGTCATAAGGAAGACTCGTATTGTTTTTGACGTCAAAGGTCAACAACTGGATGGCATGATGGCATAAGATGGCATTTCTAAAACCTTCAATTTTCATCCCATTGACTTGAAATTTTAAGAGGATTTGCACATTAGGTCACTGAATTCAACCACCAATTATTTTTGAGGTCAAATTTGTTTGATGGATTTTGCAAGTTTCGTGCTCTGCACGACAGCTTCTTCTTGTTTGTTTGTCTGTGTATAGGATATCTCAAAAAGTTGTGGACGGATTCGGATGAAATTTGCTGGACAGGTTGTGTGTGGGACATGGACGAACTACTTAGATTTTGGTGAAGATCCGAATCAGGATCAGAGAATTCTTTTTTATTCTTAAAGTGTTTCTTCACCGTTGAGAGATGGGGCCAAAAAGGATAAATAGCATGAAACTTATTGGACATGTTGGGTGTGTGATGAGGAAGAAATGATTCAATTTTGGTGAAGATCCCGATCTCTTCTTTCTTCTTCTTCTTTCGGCTGCTCCCGTGAGGGATCGCCACAGCGGATCATCCGTCTCCATTTCGCTCTATCCTGCACATCTTCCATTGACACTCCAACCGCCCGCATGTCCGCCCTCACCGCATCCATGAACCTCTTCTTTGGCCTTCCTCTTCTCCTCCTACCTGGCGGCTCCATCCTCAGCATCCTTCTCCCGATATACTCCGCTTCCCTCCTGTGCACATGTCCAAACCATCTCAATCTCGCCTCTCTCACTTTGTCTCCAAACCGTCCTACCTGCGCTGTCCCTCTAATATACTCATTTCTTATCCTGTCCATCCTCGTCACTCCCAACGAGAATCGCAGCATCTTTAACTCTGCCACCTCCAGCTCCGCTTCCTGTCTTTTTGTCAGCGCCACCGCCTCCAAACCATACAACATAGCTGGTCTCACTACCGTGTTAAAGTGTTTCTTCACCGTTGAGAGATGGGGCCAAAGATCCCGATCTGAATCTGATAATTTTTTCAGTGATTCTTCACCATGGAGAGATTGGGCTAAACTGATGTATAGCACGACATCTCAAAGTTGTAGACGGATTCAGATGAAACTTGGTGGACATTTTGGGTGTGTGACCATGACAAATTGATTTGATTTTGGTCTCTCCGGATCTGGATACGAGAATTATTTAATTTTTTTTAAGATTCTTCACCATTCAGAGATGGGGCCAAAAACGATATAGGACTGTGTAGCATGATATTTCAAAAATGTATTGGGCCCGATATGTTTTTGTGGAGGTACGCGCTCTACCGAGTGCCCTTCAAGTTTGTTACCTCCACCAATTAAGGTGAAGGAGGTTAAGTGACAGAGGTGTGGGAAGAGAGTGCTTCATTTTATTTGGAGGGGGGAGCGAAGAGGGGACAAAAAGATAGTTGGGGGGGGGTGGGAGGAGGTAAAAAAAGTGAGATAGGTGAGGGGTGGAGGTGGCATTGACAAAGAGAGTGATGTATTACACTTCATAAAGTGAGGGGAAGAGGATGGGAGGGAGGGAGAGAGAGAGGGGAGGCAGGTTTTAGGGTGAGAGGGGGAAGGGGAGGCAGAGAGGATGAATGGTGGGCGAGGTGGGGAGAGCAACACCTCACCAAATGTTTCACCTCACCAAAGAGAGAGAGGTGTGGGAGGAGAGTGTTGCATTTTATGAGGAAAGGGGGGGACGGGAGTAGAGAAGAGGACAGAGTGAGAAAAGGGTGGGGGAGAGGAAGAAAAAAATAAGACAGGTGAGGGGTGGAGGTGAGTTTAGCAAATAGAATGATATGTGATGCTTAATGACCGAATACAAAAAATAATAATGTTAAGAAATAAATAAACAGAAGAAAAACAAGAGGTTACCCAGTCCATTGACTGGGTGCCCTAATAATGTGTCAGAACAGCTGTACACACAATGACCCAAGAGTTTGCAAAGTAATCCGTTAGCACGTCTGCAAAAACTTTGATATTCCAATTCCAGAAAATTTGTGGGAAAATAAACCAAAAGCAATCACTGAAAATATTGAAGTACCGCTTACGTACGACCTTATGATCCCATCGAGCGTGAACATCAACAACAAATCGTTGCGACCAGATATCATACTTAAGTGCAAAAAAATGCGAAGAAGGCATTGCTAATTGAGTTGTTAATACCGGTGATTTTGGACTAATGCAGAAATCAAGAAAATGACCAAATACCGAGACCTCAAGCATGAAGTCAAAGGATCTTGGAAGCTGAAGAATGCCAAAGTTGTACCAGTGATAAAGAAGAACCTCACAGAGATATTGAAAACCATTCCAAGGAATATCACCACAAACGAACTACAGTTGGAAGCCGTCGTGAGCTCAGCAACGATCCTGAATAGAGCCATCGGCACAAAACTTTGAAAACGGAAAACTTCACAGCTTGGTCCATGAATCGTGACCCTTACTGAAATGAAGGTGGGTACTTTGAGCCTGCTCTTGGAGGACTCCATTCCACATTCTGAAACCCACATATGTAGATACCAATCAATGACACACACACACACACACACACACACACACACACACACACACACACACACACACACACACACACACACACACACGTGTGACGGTGGATACTTCGAGACCTGGGAGGGATCCGTTGCACCTTCTGAAAACCGCATATAGAGATAACCAATGACCAAAACACACACACACACACACACACACACACACACACACACACACACACACACACACACACACACACACACACACACACACACAGTTACGTTATGCTAATCACTGAAAACATTGAAAAAAATGAAATCAAAAGCAATCACTGTAAATATTGAAGTACTACTCACGTTAGTTAATACCAGTGAGTTTGGACTAATGATGCACAAATCAAGAAAATGACCAAATACCAAGATGTCAAACATGAAGTGAAAAGATCCTGGAAGCTAAAGAATGCCAAAGTTGTACCACTGATGACGAAGAACCTCACAGAGATATTCACAACCATCCCTGGGAATATCACGACAAACTCAAGTTGTGAGCTGTCCAGGACTCGGTAACGAATCCTGAAGAGAGCCCTTGGCGCAATACTTTGAAAACGGACTTCACAGCATGGTCCTTGAATCGTGACCCCTTACCGACATGAAGGTGGATACTTGAGCCCACCCTTGGAGAACTCCATTCCACATGTTGAAACCGACATATGTAAATACCAATCGAGGACACACACACACACACACACACACACACACACACACACACACACACACACACACACACACACACACACACACACACACACACACACTTTGAGACCTGGCAGGTCTCTGTTTCACCTCCTGAAAAGCACCCACATGTGGAGATAGGAGGGAACAGTAGCAACTTGCAGGTGCACGCACGCACGCACACACACACACACACACACACACTACGGTGGATTATTGGAGACATGGGAAGGATCCGTTCCACCTTCTGAAACCTGCACATGGAGATAAAAACCAATAACACAAACGATGGTGGATTCTTCGAGAGCTGGGAGGGATCCGTTCCACCTTCTGAAACCCGCATACACAAAAAAACTTCAGCTTTGTCCCAGTGTAAAGCAAAAAAAGAAATAAAGCCTCTTCACTTGCAGCAACAAAAAAAAAATTTGCTTGCAGAAACTACCGACTTAATATATTGGCGGAACTATAATCGTGTATTCATTATTAATATTTTGTAATTTTAGCAAATTTCCCAAAATGGAAACGGTTAACTGCGTGTGTAATTGTCGAAAAAAAAGTTAAGCTTAATGCCTTGCTTAAATAAATGTACTAAGGTATAAAAAAATAGCTAATTTGTTAAAATTTTCGTATTTTAGTCCAGATTTCGACTTATTTTGTTCAACATATCCGATTCTCAAATCCGACATATTTCAATTATATACTTTAATTAGTCTGTGAGATTAGATTGTGTTTCCAAATGGAGGCATAGGCCAAACAAAATGGCGGCTGAAGACTCCAGCAACCACAAAGGGCTAACCAAGATGGCATGCCGCCATCTTGGAAAGGCTTATTTTGTTTTTTTTGTAATGAGCACCCCCTAAATTATCTTCAAAAGGGGTGTTTTAATTAGCCCAAACAACCAATTTTCACTCTTGCAATTCCTTGGAGTTTTCTGAGGATGCATGCAAAGTTTCAGGCTGCTCGGTTTTATAGTTTTGGAGTTATGGAGGACACACACACACACATACACGCACACATTGCCTTTTATTAGTATCGATATATTGACTGCTTTTGACGTTTGCACGGGGTACATGCTTGGGAACCTCCTTGGTATGCATTACTGTCTGCGCTGTCACTGATGATTCGCCAATAAGCAATGAAACAGGTCCGGCAGCTGAGAGGTTGTGCAGCATTGGGATTCTTGTGTGTGTGTGTGTGTGTGTGTGTGTGTGTGTGTGTGTGTGTGTGTGTGTGTGTGTGTGTGTGTGTGTGTGTGTGTGTGTGTGTGTGTGTGTGTGTGTGTGTGTGTGTGTGTGTGTGTGTGTGTGTGTGTGTGTGTGTGTGAACGTCTTTATAGCTGTGGAGGAGTCTCTGGGAAGGGTTTGAAACAGAAAAGCGCTTACCTTGTGTCGGCCTTCTTGGGTTGCTTTATGCAGCTTCTTCAACTAGAGGAGTGTTGGACGTGTCAGGAATTTATATAATCCTAGCCACCTGGGTTTATTTGATTCGGTGAGAGCTGATTGGCTATTCCTTCCATTCACAGGTGGGAGATGTGGGTGGGTCTTTCATATATATATATATATATATATATATATATATATATATATATGTATACATATATATATATATATATATATCTATATATGTATATATATATATATATATATATATATATATATACATATACACATACATATACACATACACATACACATACACATACACATACACATACACATACACATACACATACACATACACATACACATACACATACACATACACATACACATACACATACACATACACATACACATACACATACACATACACATACACATACACATACACATACACATACACATACACATACACATACACATACACATACACATACACATACACATACACATACACATACACATACACATACACATACACACACAGCCTGGTGTTGGCGCAGTGGTTAGGGCAGCGGTTTGGGACCCAAAAAGTCCTGAGTTCAAGCCCCGTTGGGCCACTGTATATATATATATATATATATATATATATATATATATATATATATATATATATATATATATATATATATATATATATATATATATATATTTATATATATATATATATATATATATATATATATATATACTGCATATGTGTGTGTGTATATGTGTATGTATATATATACACATATACATGTATATACCAAGTTGTATATTACCAGGGGCTTGACTCAGCCTGTTATCCTTCCGAGGTCGGCGAAATGAGTACCAGTGTACTGGGCCGGTGTATACCCCGGTTAAAATAGGTGTACCAGATCCCTGTGTCGTAAGAGGCGACCAGGGTTGCGTCAGAAAGAGCATCCGGTGTAAAACATGTGCCAAATCACTATGCGGATCATATGGATGATCTGCTGTGGCGACCCCTAACGGGAGCAGCCAAAAAGAAGAAGAAGAAGAAGAAGAAGAAGAAATATATATATATAAAGGTTGTGGGGGTAGATGGAGGAATTTCATCACAAAATGAGGATTGTATAGAGTTGCTTGGTCTGTGGACGTGAAGGAGACATCTCGATGTAAATTTACTGAGGAAACTGTGAGCTTAAGTGTTACTTGTCACCGCATGGGGGGGGGGGGGGGTGCTGTGTTAATTAGATAGGGATTAAGGCCAATTTTCCCCAGTATTTAATTGCCCCGTGACATTTTCCTACCTTTTATTTTTTTTCATTTACAAGCCAGCAATAAAAAGAATTACCTTCTTATAACAACAATAATTACAGAGCTGCACATCCAAGCAGACAAGAAGCCCTGCCTTCCCAGATTCGTACCAGCAAGTCATGCCCCTGAGGCTTATGATTGGTGAGTGTGACGTGATTGGGGTGGGGGGGCATGATTGGTGAATGGAGAGGACACAGTTGGTGGAAGAACATGGCTGAGACAGAGGCTCTCGTTTTTGCTCTCCCCTCCATACAACAAAATGACTGTGATTCTCCTGTTCATGCTGGTGAATTTGTAGCACGCTGGCCATTCCTATTCGGCTGAGTCGTGAAGTCGTACAATTATGAGAAAGAAAGGAAGAGGAGTTCTCAGAGAACTTTGCGTTATCCTGTTGTGTGTTCAAGGAGGAAGGTGGGCAATCGTTGTGAGCATACCCCGTGTAAGAGAGGAACATTTGGCATATTAGTTCATGAGAAGAAGCTGCACGGCGGTTGGTGAGCCCTGGCGTTGAATATCACCTCACAAATTTCCTCAATTACGTTTCCCGCCCAGAGAGCGGTTCAGCGCCATTTTGGGCGCATCTTCCCGCACAGGACGATGTGGCTCGATCGTCAAATTCATAAAAGACCATCTCTGGACAAAACTAAGTGCCAGAATAAAGGGAGGATTTTCTTTTATTTAATTTTCCCCTTGTCTGTCTTATAGTCCATGTGTAGAGGCACCTCGACTTTAGGCTTTAATATACCTCATGTTTTATTATCACACTTTCAATTGTTGCCATTGTAAATATTTGATTTATTTTCATTAAACCCTTGTGTTTATTTTATGTTGCTTGTGTTGTCTGTTTGTTGTGGGTTCAAGTATAAACCCCCTGTGCTGTGCCTCCGTCGTGTGCGTGCATTTGCCGCCCATTCCCCTCCCATGCATGCCATAATCTCCGAAGATCACATGTTCGCCTCCAAGGAAAACTGCTCGGCGATCTGGCCTGGTCGGTGTTAACCGCCCGTCCACGACAATTGGGTCAGGGGAATTAACCTAACCACCAGGGCTGTGACAATTGTTAATCAGGAGTGGCATATGAACCCCCCCTGACTCCCTCAGGAGTGCAGGATTCGAGCTCTGAACAAACAATTTTGTTCACAGGGGACACAAAATTGTTGATCACGATAATTGATGTCAGGTCGTGCAATTCAAACCCTGATCGACATTTGTTGATTAAGGGTGGAATTTTTGAATTCATCGGGACCACGACATTTGGTGTCGAAGCGAGCTAAGCTTAAAAATAAATAAATAAAGAATTGGGAATCTAATTTCTTTCAATGATCACCTATCTACCATTGAGGGAGAGGGGGTTGTCGGACCGAGGTACAAATTTTATAGTTAATTTGTGTCAGGAGAACAGAACGCTTGGAAATTTTTTTTTTTTTTCTGAGGAGATTAAATGCTTGCGGGAAATGGCGGACGTACACAATATGGCGTTTCAGTGGGAAGGTAGTAGGGATGAAGGAAGCTAGCCGAGGGTGGAGCTGGTTGATAAGCATAGGGTAAAAGTTCCCCCGTCCCGGGCGGGAGCCCCGACCGCCAAATTCCCCTCCTGGAGGACGTGGCATTTCCCCTGGGATCCACACTGAAAAGTAGCAGATCGGCCTCACCAAAGCCATTTTCAGATGAATCAGATATTGTAGATGATGAAGCAAATTATGGGTGATATGAAAGTGGATATACAAACACTGAGGTGTGATATGAATGGGAATATGCAAAAAATGGAATGGGATATACAAGGAAAAATGGATGGGAATATGCAAAAACTGGCTGAAGATATACAAACACTTAGGAGTGATATGCGAGTGATGGACGAGGGAATCGGGGAGGGAAATGAAGGCGAGTCGAGGGGAGTTGAAGGCAGAGCTGGAAAAGGTAAAGTTGGGGCAGCAAAGCCTGGACTTTGGGCTGGTGGAGGTAAAAGGGCTATTTATGCAAAGGATGGACCAGAGGATGGCAGATGAGATCAAAATGGTATGAGAGGAAATGAACGGGGTGAAGGAGAATGTAGAAGGTGTGTGGACCGAAATGGAGACGGGTAAGGAGGAAGTAACAAAATTGGGCACCGCAAAGGAGGAATGCGAGGCGAGACACGAAGAAATGACGAAAATGGTTAAAGGAATGGGAGAAAAGTTTAAAGAAGAAATTGGGTCAACAAAGCAGAGTTGATGAAGTGGGCAAGGGCCTGGAGGGCTATCGCACCTGTGTGGACGCCATGGTGCAACAGCGGGAGGAGGAATTAGAATTTTGGAAACGCCAGGGCGGTGGTTTGGTGCAAAAGTTGGAAACCCATGTTACAGAACAAGAGCAGGTGTTAGCTGACAAAGGATTGTGGGAGCCACAATTGAATGGGGAAAGGATAGATGAGATGTTACAGGAGTGGCTGAACACTTGGGACAATGCCGTAAAGGGAGAGGAGACAGAACCAAAAGTTTCTGTTCGCCTCAGTGGTGATGTTCATGGTTCTGTCGAGACCATGCTTGGGCTGACTGACTTGTATTAAGTTAAACTTGACTTGCTGCACTTTGACATCGAGGATGTTACTGAAAAGGGTTGAGCAGATTTGGCGGAGCCATTGTTTGAACCATTTGCAGAGCATGTGGTGGAGGAGAGCGATACAAACGTTGGCATGGCAAGTACCGAGCAAGTAGCTAGTTCGGAAACATTCGAAGGTGAGCTTCCTGTTGTAAACTCTGGAGAGAGAATTGCGAAGTTTGAAAAAGTGCAAGGCGATTTAACAGGTACAAAAGGACCTCAAGAGGAAGAGCCGGATGCTTGTCAAATGGACCAGTGCGAGGGTGATGTTTTTGAAATTAATTCGCAGAACCAATCTCAGAGTTCATATTTTGATGATAGTTGTGAAGGCCAATTACTGTTTTTGAATCTTGTGGAAGTGATGCTACGGTGGAGGGTTATGATAACACGGTTCGTACGGGTCCTTAAAACCCATAAAAGTCCAACATTTCTGAGTTGTACAATTTAAGTACTTAAATTTCAGGAAAATGTTCAAAAGTCAATAAAAATCAGATTTTCCTGTTATTTGGTGAAGGGTATTTCATTTTCCTCGCACTAGTTTTCTAAACAAGGACAAATGTGTCCAAGAGCCGCATCCTAAAGGTTTTGTCTTCACCAGAAGAAGAAGAAGAAGAAGAAGAAGAAGAAGAAGAAGAAGAAGAAGAAGAAGAAGAAGAAGAAGAAAAAAAACAACTTCCGATATTTCGTCACGTGCCTTGACGGAGCCAATCCCGAGAGCCGTCATGGACGATCGTAAGGATACCTCTGCCAGGCACGATGATTTTACTGATGTAACTGGGTGTAAAGACTTCCCATTGAAATTTTGTAAGCACAGGTGGGTTGAGAATGGTCCTGTCTGCAGCAGAGTTATTCTATTGTGGCCTCACCTGAAGTTATTTGTTGAGGCATGTGAGAGCAAGAAGAAGCCAAAACCAACCAGCAACTCTTACAAAACTCTGCATGGTGCAATGAATGATAAGCTCTGTCGCAAAACTGTCTTTTTTTCAGGTCAGTAGCCAGTGCATTTGAACCATTTTTAGCCTTGTACCAAACAGACAAGCCAATGGATCCGTTTCTTGTTCATGATATTGAGAGACTTGTCAGAAATTTGTTAGAGAGGTGTGTTAAGCCATTTGCATTACAAAATGCTTCTACTGCATATGACTTGTTAAAGCTGGATCTTGAAAAGGAAAGGGTAGAAAAAAAAAGATTGAAGTTGGTTTCAAGGCTGAAAGTGAACTGAAGTCCCTCCTGAGAACCAAGACCATCAGTGAACGCCAGGTGTTTCAGTTCAAAGAAGAATGTAGGCTATTTGTGGTGAAATGTGTCAACAAAATCTTTGAAAGGTCTCCTCTTAAGTATTGTTTAGCCAGAAATATGGCTTCTCTGGATCCTCAGGTTGATGGTGACTGATCAAGAACACTCAAAGTCCAAATTCAAATGCCTGTTGGAAAATTTGGTGATTCTGAACAGAGTTGATGGTGATAATGTAGATATGTTGGTTGCGAGTTACAAAGAATTACTGCAGGATGTAGCAGGGTGTGAACTGAAGTCGAGGTTCAAGGACTTCAAGGTTGAAGATGACAGGGTAGATATGTTACTCTATGAATGTGTGGGTAAAAACAAGAACTTTGAGAAGTTGTGGGGGGTAGTTCGTAAAGTGTTGCTAGTTTCCCATGGTCAGGCGTCTGTTGAGAGGGGTTTTTCCCTCAACAGACAAATAGAGAAGGACAACCTGGGTGAAGGCATGCTTGTGGCACTGAGGCAGATCATTGATTATTTTGGACTGGTAGGTGGAATGCTCAAAGTTGAAATCACAAAGGAACTGCTATCCTCAGCCTCCAGTTCTTGACATAAATACCATCAATATCTTGAAGAAGAGAAAAGAAAGAAAGGGCAAGAAGCCATCCAAAGAAAATGAAAAATGGTTGAAGATGAAGTGGATGGTTTGAAAAAGAGAAAGGTGTTGGAAACTGACATAGAAGGTCTGACCACATTGTCAGAAAAATATGCAGACGAGGCTGAGGCAAAAGGTGGCAAAACTAGCCACAGTCTTCTGGTAAAATCAAATGCTCTCAGGCACTCTGCCAAACAAAAACGGGGGGAACTCAAAGTTCTAGAAAGAGAAATTGAGGAGAAGGCTAAATCCTTGCCTGCTATGTCCTAATTGGAAATTACAATGACATGTAGCTTACAAAATGTACTGTTCTGTAGTGTAGAAGCAGTCAGGAGCTGCTGCAACTTTGCAGGTGGCAGCACCTACAATAACATTTTAACATAACAACACATTAACATTGAGAGTGCTGCGATCTGGAAACTTGTGACTGCTCCTGGCTGATTCTACAGTAACTGTGAAGTGAATTTGCCAATTGGCTGTGTGGCGTGTTTTGCCTTGTCGACTGAATAAGCTCCTGCTGTGTTCTGTATGTTCATTATTAAAATAGATTTTTTTGTAAACTTACTATCTTTGTTAATTTCTAGGTGACTCGCCTCAATTTACCATTGGAATTTCTCGGATGTGGGCCTTAAAAAGGGGTTATTTTAGCCCTTAAAAGTCCTTAAAAAGCCCTTAAAAAGACATCTCAAACTAAGTGGGAACCCTGCATAAGCTTGGTGCTTCTCGCAGTTGCAGCGGAGATGATGCAGCTGTCATTGAGAGTGGATCTACACAAATGTTTTTTGATGATTGTACGGTCGGTAGTGACGCATTTGATACTGTGAAGGAAAATTACATTAAAGTTGTGAAGGTGCTGGATGAGGAAAGTTATCTTCCTGAAGCACTTCTTCCCGAACTTGGCACTCACAGGAAGGCAAGTCCTGAGGTTTGTTTTGTTGAGCCAGGATTGGAGCAATCCCAAGAAGGATGTGTTTAGGAGGAGAGTTGCAGCAGCTGTAACTTTCCGTTAGTTGAGCAAGAGACTCATCTTGAAACGAACCAAAGTGAGTCAAGTGCAGGCTTTGAAGAGAAAATGCCCCCACTTGGTTTTGATTGTAAGGTATTCTGGTGATGAAGATGATATTCAGCATTTTTCATTGGATGAACTTGCAGTAACTGATGTACCCCAGAAATCCCTTCCAGATGTCAGTCCCATAGATTCATTAGAAAGGGATATTGAGGTGAAAGGGATATTGAAGGTGAATTGCCAAATACTGGACTTGTTGGCAATGAGACCCATGCTGAACTTTATGAAGGACTTTGTCAGTTTTTTTCTGATCCAGTGGTTGAGAAGGATGCTTCAGAGATTGTGCCTCTTGAGAGGGAGTTTAAAGTTGAGAAATGTGTCATAGGGAATGAACCATTGGATGATGATTGTTGGATTGGAGGCAAGAAGGAGATGGATCAGGAAGGTGAGCTTTCTAAGGAGTCTTTCTGAGGTGAGCACTTATCAGGAGATAAGGGCATTGTGTTCTGAATTGCAGTCCTTCAAGAGCGAAACCCAGAAAGTGGTGGAAAGTCTTCGGGAGAGAGTGTGTGATCTCGAAGCTGAATTGGAGAGCAATCACAGCTGTTTGGAGCATGTGCTAGCTGAAGCCCTAGCCCTGCAAGCTGAATTGGATGGGCTGCACCAGCAGTTATCCAAACAAGCACAGCAAGGGCTCACCTGAGCTGAGAAAGTGCAGGAAAGTAAACTGTGGTATGGAAAGATGAAAGAGAAACGTAAAGAATTGCACGAGGCCAAAACACATCTCCACTCACTCCAACTCTCATCGCACGCAGCCGAGCAGACAAACATAACAGCCCAGGGTCAGATTCTGGGAACGAATGAGAGAAATTTGGGTCTGCTGGATCCAGGAGGAGGATGCAGGCTTCTGGGAATGGATGAGAGAAATCTAGGTCTACCAGATCCTGGAATGGGGATGCAGGCATCGATCCTGCTGCCTCTCGCAAGAAAGCTTGTGGACAGTTCCTGTGGCTGACCTGGTTCTTTAACATCTCATAGGGGGTGTGCTTGAAGTCTGCAATTGCACCCAAACATTAGCCACGTTGGTCTCCAAGATTTTGGATTAATAAGCAAATTTAGGAAGAAAAGGGTAGTATGAAATCCAGGGAGATTGAAATCAATGAATCCACAGGGGTGACTTGAAAGAATGCGAAGAAAATTAAAAGGGGTGGATGATGCTCTTCGACCCGACAAACCTGTGACGACTTAAACTTCGGGTAAAGTGCTTTGATACTTATTCTCCTAAGGGTTCAGTTTTGCTAGAAATTTTGACATGGGTACTTGGGATGGGAGCAGGCGAGAGTGAATCAATGGTCAGTAAATGGATTGGTTTGGAAACCAGAATTACGTGTCAAGAATCAAATTGTTTGGAGAACGAATGTGAATTGTAACATGTAAGCAGGCCATGGCAGTATCGGAACACGGTCACCATTTTTGCATTGCAATGTTTGGAAATTGAATGACAGCGGGGGATGAAATGAAATGTTGGATTGTGTGGGTGGGGAAGATATGTGGGACCGCAGGAATGGATCAAGATGTGGAGGAGTGGTGACTGGCTCCCCCTGAGGTAATTTGTCTCTGGCAGTCGGTACTGTCTGGAAATGGGGACCCATTGAAGGGGAGGTTTGATTGGGCGACCAGCTGGAAGGAGACCCCTGGTGACCCGTATGAGGCTGAGAGAGGCTGGATGGTGAGGAGACCCTCCACGCAAGGCATAAGGCTTACAGCAAAATAACTGTTTGGCTCTCAGGAACCAAATAGTTGAAGAGGGGGGGGGGGGGACGAAGTCATCAGTCGGGTGACTTGTTTTTGGACTGCAGGAACCACAACCGGAAGTGCCCGCACCATTTTTGTTGTACCGTACCTCGCCGCTGCCCAGTTGAGGATCACACGTGTGCAATAATATTTAAACCATGGTCTTCCAGGGTTGGAATCAATGATTGATATTGGGTTTATAGAGGAGAGTGTGAGGGAAAGGTCACTGGATCCATGTCACTAACCGGTACCAGAGGGACAGGGCTCGTGGAAATTTGAAATGGATAAATTGGGATGGCTCCGCAGGTAACGTTGGGTATTGTGGCATCCATGGGGGGCGGGGGGGGGAGACGCAGTCTTTAGAAGGGAGATGTATAAACGTTAACAACTTTTTTTTGGTTGAGGTTTTGTCTCTTACAGTAGATTTGTTGTGTGTGTGCTTTCTGACATTTTCTACGTGCCCCAGGAGTTGAACGAGGAACCAAGAATTTTGCAAATATTTGAATTGTTGTCTTTAAGGGGTGTATAACGTAAAGGAGAATAGGTAAGTTATCTACGGCTCGCTTCCCACAGCCCCTCCTAATTTATTTCATAGGCTAATTATGTGCGAGTCGGTAAGTGGCAAGGCTGGAATGGTAACGCCTGCATTGAACCATGCAGGAGCTACCGTTCCGGGGGGGGGGGGGGAGGAGGGAGGAGGCTGTGTTACGGTTGTGGGGGTAGATGGACGAATTTCTTCGCAAAGTTCAGGCGCTGTCACCTTGACGATTTAGCCAGCGTATGCCGACTTATGAAAAATTTGTCTAAATCGTTGACGCACGTCGCATATGTTATGTATAAGTTTTGATAACATTAAGAGCACGCTGAAAAACACTGCCATACGTCGTACTACGCTGGCTTTCATCGTTGTACTTTGCGGTTGTCCTCAAATTTTAGCATGCTTGAAATTTTACGACGTATGCCGGCGTACGACTCTCACGTTCCGCTACGCTGGCCATAAGTTGTAGGCACGTTATGCGATCGTTGACACACGTCGACACACGTTACTTGTAAGTTACTCGTAAGTCGAAACGCGTCGAGGTAATGATTAGCATACCCGAAACTTATTTATAACCTATGAGTAACGTGTTGTAGGCACGTTACACGATCGTTGACGCACGTCGAGGCACGTTACTTGTAAGTTACTCATAAGTCGAAACACGTCGAGGTAATCTTTAGCGTACCCAAAACTTATTTCTAACCTATGAGTAACGTGCTTTGAACCTACTGTATGTGTAACTTACCTCCAGCGCATATTGACGTATTTTATTGATGTCTTCCGGACGACCACAGAACTTACTGAACGTGTTTCTAATTTACAGCTATTGTATACTGGCGTATTGGCAGCGTTTAAAAAAAACAATAACTTCCGATATTTCGGCACGTGCCGTTACGTCACGTCCGATTGCCTCTTCAGTTTGCTCATGTCTTAGTCTTAGTTCCTCCTCTGTGAATATTTTCTGTTTGAGGATATTGTCACGTCAACGTCGAGACTTAAAAGCAAATGTCCAAATATATTTTAAAATTCGTGATAGACTTAGAAAAAAAAAAACAAAAAAAAACAACAACTTCAGATATTTCATCACGTGCCTTCACAGAGCCAAGGAGAAAAAAAAGAAAAAGTGCCTTGACGGAGAAAATAAGTTTCGGGTATGCTAAACATTACCTCGACGTGTTTCGACTTATGACTAACTTACAAGGAACTTGTGTCGACGTGTGTCAACAATCGCATATCATGCCTACAACTTATTCCCAGCGAAGCGGAACGTGTGAGCCATACGGCGAGTACGTCATAAAATTTTCAGCATGCTTGAAATTTCACGACGTACTAAACGTACCACGAAATATGACAGCGTACTTCATCGTTTTTCAGCGTGCTCTTAACATATACACAACTTACCCATACCGTATTCGACGTGTGCCAGCGTTTTAGACATATTTTTCATAGGTCGGCATACGCTGGCTAAATCGTCAAGGTGTGACTGCGTGGTAGACACTTCCAATTCTCAGGCGGTTATGATTTAAATCGGCGTGCGGCAGGTTTTTAACAGGCTACGCCACGAGTTCGTCGGCGATACATGTAGCGCTATGCCTAAGTTAAACTATCGTTAGGCATAGGTTGTGAATGCTGACAACAGGCTAAGCATTCGTTGGTCTAAGTTATCTATAAGACAACAAAACGTTCTGTGCCCGTTACTAATATGTTATGCATACGACCAACACGTTATGAATACGACTAAAACTTAAAAAAAAACATCAATTTCAGCGTACGCCAACGTTTTACATACATTTTCATACATTGCCATTGCTAGCTAAATCGTCAAGGTGTGACAGCGCCTTTAGGATTGTATAGAGTTGCTTGATCCTTGGATGTGTAGGAGACGTCTCAATGTAAATTAAGTAATGTAAGATGTAATTAAGTAATGTAAGATGTAAAAATTAAGTAATGACGTCTTAATGTAAGAGAAAATGTGAGCTTAAGGTTGTTACATGTCACCATATGAGGGGTGGTGCTGTGTTAATTAGATCAGGATTAAGGCCAATTTCCCCCAGTATGTAATTGCCCCCTGTGACCTTTTCCTACGGTTTTGCATTTACAAGCCAGCAATAAAATAATTTCGTTCTTGTAATAACAAAAATAACGTGTGTGTGTGTGTGTGTGTGTGTGTGTGTGTGTGTGTGTGTGTGTGTGTGTGTGTGTGTGTGTGTGTGTGTGTGTGTGTGTGTGTGTGTTTGTGTGTGTGTGTGTGTGTGTGTGTGTGTGTGTGTGTGTGTGTGTGTGTGTGTGTGTGTGTGTGTGTGTGTGTGTGTGAGATTTCTTCATAAAGCAACATATTCTCTCTGCTAACTCTTCCACCCCATCTCTCTCTGTCTCTGTCTCTCTGTCTCTGTCTCTGTCTCCGGGCGCGCCAGGCCGTGCTTTCTCCGGACACGCCCGGGTGGTTTTCATAGTATGACCGGTAGAAAATGGATTTCAGATGTTATTTTGTTTCCATCTTCACTGTTATTCTACGCAGAATAATTTTGATGAAACATTATAAATCGTAATCAATGCAATATAAAAATAATATTTAAGCTACGCAAAAAGCCTTCAATTCAACTGAATACGATGAATGCAAGAATGTGCTAGCTGAAGCCCTAGCCCTGCAAGCTGAATTGGATGGGCTGCACCAGCAGTTATCCAAACAAGCACAGCAAGGGCTCACCTGAGCTGAGAAAGTGCAGGCAAGTAAACTGTGGTATGGAAAGATGAAAGAGAAACGTAAAGAATTGCACGAGGCCAAAACACATCTCCACTCACTCCAACTCTCATCGCACGCAGCCGAGCGTTTTTGCCGTCGGAGTGCAACTTTGGAGTGGCCTTGACCTTGATCTTGACCTTCAATCAGGTCTAAAGTCATACCGTCGTGCATCACTCATCGACCCCTACCGACATACCAAGTTTCATCAAGATCGGGCGAATTTTTTTTGAACCGTATCACATCGACTATTTTTCCAACTTTGAAGACATGTAACTCGATAACCAGGACGAATTTCAAAAAACCGGCCCAACCAAATTTAGGTATTGTTCCATATTATCAGAATCCGAAGGAATTTCGAAGATCGAATCATAAACGGCGGAGGAGATAGATTTTGAAAATGGACGATTTCTCAACTTTGGAGTGACCTTGATGTTGACCTTGACCTTCAATCGGGTCAAAGGTCATACCGTCGTGCATCCCTCATCGACATCTACCCACATACCAAATATCAAGAAAATTGGAAGAAAAATGGGTATGTACGTACTCGGGTGGTCCAAAATCATAAGGGAAAAATTCAAAATTTGAATATTCTTGGGGCATGTTGATTATTTTGTTCTACCTGACTAGAAAATACTCCTGGCCAAATTTGCCACAGTTCCAAAAATATTTAGGGGTTCATCAAGAGGAAGGAAGTTGTTACATCCGGTGGGGGTTGCTACATCCGGTGGGAGAGAAGAAGACGTCAGTGGGAGAAAGGGAGACGTCAGTGGGAGAAAGGGAGACGTCAGTTGAGCTTTCGGTTCGCTGTCGGTCGGTGTTAAAAGTACTCTTTTATTTTTCTTTTTTTATCTCTAATTTTTTTCTTCTTCTTTTTGATTCCCAGAGTGAGTGAGTATGGCGTGTTCTACACGGAACTGTTCCTCTTGGATCAACCATTGGAGAAATTCACCGACCGCCAGTTGCCCACTGCCCACTGAGAACATTTTATGCTCTTTCGTTTCATTTTTCCTATTAGTATTGTGACATTATAATGAATCCGTTGAGAGACTTTGATGGACCCCTAAACCACCTCCAAATCTGCTAATTTTTTGTTTCTTTGCGTTTTTCAATGTCAGGAACGATTTGGCAAACATGCCCGCGAGAAATTCGAACTTTCATTTTTTTTGGACCACCCTTGTACGTACGGACGGACGGACATCGAGACTGATTTTATTAGGTCATCTCGAACGAGATGACCTAAAAATTAGAAAACATTAAAAAAAAAAAGAATAAAGTCTCGCAAGGATGAAATCATTTTGCAGCTCTTGCATATCATTAGCATAATGAGTGGATTGACCACTCACATTGGAGCAGTGAATTTGAGAACTCTCAATTAAAATTACTTGTCAATGCAGGGAGTAATCTCTGCAAGCCATTTCCCATGGACCACTGTGTGATTGCAGTAGTATTATTGCAAGTGTTTGGGACAACATAGGGAGGTGGCTTTAAATGTAGGACATGCAGATAAGAACAGAGAGGGAAAGTGAGTTCATCAGAGCAGGACTTGAGGATACAGTTTCTGATGCTGTTTGGACCAGGTGTCAACGCTGGTCAGACTCTTCTCGACCTTCTCAGTTGGGAAAGTAATGGTGTCCTATTGACAGCTCTTGAAAAAAGCCAAAATTAGGACGGACTAGGGAGATGGGTTGGGGGCACTCATTTTGAAGGCAAATATCGAATTTATACATTCTGCCAAGTTGCTTGCAGCGTCTGCTGTGGATCCATCTTTAGTGAAAGAGGGAATGCAGAATGGAAGGAGAGCACACACCAGAGAGTGATTGAAGTTATTGAGACCGAGTTGGCCCCATGGATTCTTGAAGGAGCGAGATGGAATGGAAAGCGCAGTTTTAAACGAGACTGGTACTGAGATTTGCAGACTTTGTGCATTTCAAAACCAAACCAAAGATAACCAACCATAAATAACTTCACAAAGAAAGCTGCTTGATAGTAGCTTCCTCGCCACAAGTTTTTATTGATCAAGACAGAGAAGATGAGCAGGATAGCTGTAGGCGAGATGGGATCAATCTGTGTTTCAGAGAGAACAAGCCGATGTGGAAAGACACTCAAGAGGAATCTATTTTAAGTGCAGATATGATAGATTAGACCGAATTAATGTGACAGATTGTGGACCTTTCCATTTGGTCCAGAAGAAATGCTAAAGTCTGTGGTGCTTTGGCAGCTCTCTAACCCTCAGCCAATGAGAGTGACACTTTTTACAATAACATGGTCAGAGGAGCCACATTAGATGGGAGGAGCAGAAAAGCTTAAAATTAAAGTTGGAAATGAACAGGTTCCGTGGTGAAGCTCACCCCTTTGTGAAGAACTGCGTTTGGAATTCTCGATTTGTGTTTGGCATTATTCCTCGTAGCAAATCTTGATAGCAATGCCATGGCCTGTAGCAGTTACGACACCGAGCCTTTTCCACATTCCGATGCAAGTTCATGTAAGAAAAGAGCAATGTGTATATGGAGCCATTGTCAGAAGAGTGATGGTACCCCACAAAGGAATAGCAAGTGGTTACAGAAAGATGCTATATTGTTATGAAAATGAGAATTTCAATGTCTGTCTGTCTTCACGTTTTTTGCAAATACTGCTGAGCCGACGACCACTAAATTTGGCACACAGACCAAGTCCGACCCAGGGATTGTCCTATGTGTATTTTCATCCACCACCTCAGCCTTTAAAAACCCCAAAGGCTCTTTCGACCCCCAAAGACCCTGAAGACACTTAAGACCATCTCAAACTTTTTAAGCACACAGCACACAAACATCTATAGTCCACTTACAAATCACAGACGATGAATTATTCAGCAAGTACACTAGTTCGCAAACTTGACCCACCCATAGGGTGAGTACTCTGCTATGTATACAAATATGACCGACTGTCCTAATTCTCACTTAGATCAGGAGCAACAGTCTCTCAAACCCCCGCAGACCTCCCTAGACCCTGAATTTTTTTGATGCCGTGAACAAACTTAGGTACATCATGGGTGATGAAGTTTTTTGTTGAAATTGTGTTTGTAGTTCAGAGAAGAGAGCAAATACCTATTTTGGGGGTTAAAACCTTCCCATAAACCCCTTTAAGGAGCACAGATTTTGATTTGGTACATTGTGGTCAAGTTTCATGAAAATCGTGCGTGTAGTTTCGGAGAAGAGGGCAAATACCTTTTTTGGGGGTCAAAACCTTACAATAGACCCCTTTAATGAGCACAGGTTTTGATGGGGTCAATACATCTTCGTTGGGCATCAGATGTGAAACTTGTTGCCAAGTTTCATCAAAAATGTGTGCGTTTCAAGCGAAAGGCAGAAGTGTTTACGGACTGACTGACTCATTCATTCACTCACTCACCTACGGACACCGTTCGATTGCATAAGCTCACCTGATTAAAGTCCAGGTGAGCTAATGATTAATTCGTCAGAAGGCCACTGGGGAAATTGCCGAGAAAGTTTTATTTATTTATTTATTTTTTTAACTTTTTTCGAAGTTGTTTTGTATACGTACACTTTAATATACACCCTGTGAAAATTCCTTTGTGGGAGGTGGGAGGGGAAGGTGGAGGGGAGTGGGGTAGGAGGAAGCTGGAGGGGAGGGGGGAAGGGGTGAGATAAGGAGGGGGTGTGAGTCCGGAGGGAGGGAGGGGAAGGCATGGGGGGGAGGGAGGGGAAGGCGTGGGAGGAGGGACCTGACGTTACCTGGCAATATCAGGTACCTTTGCTAGTTTATACAGTAATTGGGTGAGGTTACAATACGTGAGGAGCAATATGCCTTATCAGCCCGTCCACTGTGCAGTGCGAGACGGCCGGGTTTATTTTAATCTCTTCTGTGTTTCTTTATCTATTTACTGTTGAACTTCAATGTGGCTCTTCAAACCATTAACTTTTTTTTATAATTTGAGCTCTTGTCATCAAAGTTTTAACAAATCTTAATTATGAAAATATGCAGAACACAAGTTAATAAAATTTACATTTTTGTTTTTTCTTCTTTAGCAGTTGTTTTCATCAAGTTTAATTGAGTACAAAACGCATGCATATGGGCTTTGCATTTTGAGATGCTTTCTCATTCTCATGAGACTTCAAATTTAGAGCATGCATGAGTATTATTGACAGAATAGTTTCACATTTGTTGTGTTAGTTAAGTAAAGCAAGTGAAATGTGATCTCTGTTGATTATTGTCATTGAAACAAATGTAAGGTCTGGCTACCACATGACTGGTAACTCACCATGAATGCCAGAAGCAGTCTTCCTTATTGGACAAGATATGGCTGCTTGGTCAAGCAAAAATATGTGAGGGCATGCTGCATTGGGGCTGGGCATTGGAGAGGCAAGAGCATGCCTGGAACGCATGGTATAACTCGAAGGGCACTCGGTGGAATGCATACCTCTGCCAGCAATGCCTGATCTACAAGAACATATCGGGCCCAATAATTTTTGAGATATTGTGCTATATATCATTTTTGGCCCGATCTCTCAATGGTGAAGAATCACTTTAAAAATTGTAGTATCCGGATCCGGATCCGGATCTTCACCAAAATCAAATCAGTTTGTCTTTATCACACACCCAACCTTGTCCACAAAATTTAATCCGAATCCGTCCACAACTTTTTGAGATATCCTGCACACAAACAAACAGACAGACAGAAAGTGGTGAAAACGACCTTCTTCACCTTTGGTAGTGGAGGTAAAAATGCATGACAGATGGGAAGCAGAGCAAGGAAAGAGGTTGACTTTTGGCAAGAGCACACACTGGGAGAGATTCTGATTTGCTTCACTGGCATCGCTTTGTTATTCCTCTCGGAAAGAGCCTACTTTCTATGTGAGGTGTGGTTGGGGTTTGCTGGCTTATAAGGCTTGTGCTGTCCTGTCGGACCATTCATCACGCTGGCGATTTCCCCACAGCGAGAGGTGAGAGTGATACCCTGGGATGTGGCAAACATCAGAAATCTTAACCAGTAAACTTTTCACAAATGCTAAACAAAGCACCGTTTCTCACCACCCTTGCACTGCACAGATCTTATAAAGTCTTCTTCTGGTCCTGTTTTGTGCTGCGTTTATCGTAAATTCGGTGCAACTGCCTTTACTGCTCAGTACTACACCATCAAGTCGATTATCACATGCTTTATTTTTATCTATTGATATGCAGCCTGTGGCTGCTTGACTGCATCATTTTCTAGGGGTGTGGCTGTGCCACTGATGCATTGCCCCCCTGTTACCATTGAGCTCAGTGGTCTGAATTTTGCTGACCTCGGAAAGATAACAGGCTGAGGCTATCAACCCACCTGCTGTTAATTCAGTGGGTCGACAGGCGCTTGAACTCAAGACCCTAAAATCTTAAGCCAGCCACCTAAACCGTGAAGCCAACACCAGGCTTAGAACATACTTGATATAACATTTTAATTCCTCTATACTCTGCCTTTTTTAGAATTCAGGCAATGCTGACACATTTTGTGAACTGTGGCTGTTGTGTACATGTTTGGTTAATGATAGGTTAAGATAATCTGGGTATTTTGTGTGTTTTTTTTTTTTCTCATGGTAATGTATCACATTTTTATTTGCAGGTCCTGTGCCCCAAAGTGCTCCACCCATACCGACTGCTGGCTCCACCCATTTCCCTTTCCCTGCCACGCCCACACCTTTGCGATCACCAAGCCACGAACCAGGAGGTCCTTGTGGAGATGGTGGGCCATCATCAGGGGGTCCCTTTAGCCCTGTGCCCCCAACTCGCTCCATACGACTTGCTCGTGGATCTGTCAGCGATTCCAGTGATAACGCATCTGCACATTCTGAGCTTGATGAGGTCCTTTCGGCTGCAGGGGGTACCACTGGCGGTGTTGGTCCTGCCAATCATAGCACAGCAGGAGCAGGTCTCGGGACTGCTTTCCGCAGCTTTGGTGGGCGCCCCACTCCTTTAGGCCTTGGGCTTCTTCCTCCTGCTGGCGCACAAACTCTTCCACATCCATTATGTGCTGCACCTCCCCTCTATGAGCCAGTTGCTGCCTTTCCATTCTCACCACTGGTGCCACCGTTTTCTTCCCCTCCCTCAGCAGCCCAGTCTTGCTTCCCTTTTTCGCCATCACCCCCAGCAATGAGTCCCAGACTTCGCTTTTCCTTTTCAACTGAAGATATGAGCAGGTTTCTTTCTGCCCAATCCCAGTCGATCCTTAACTATCACCTTTCTCCCCGTCCTTTTCCGCCTTATGCTCTCCCCCACACTCTCCCTCACGCTCTACCCATTGTGGTACCTCATCCCCAGCGCCCTCATCCTCTCACTTCACTCTCATCTCCTACGCATTCACGATCTCTCTCTCACACCCACTCTCCCTCCCAGCTTTCTTTCTCATCATCCTCTCTTTCCCAACCTTCTCTCGGTGCCATCTCGCCACCAGCCCTTCCCACCCGCTCTCTTTCCACTCTCCCTACTGTATCTGCATTTACTCCAAATCCAAGCTCCCCACCTGTTTTTCCCCAAATTTCGCCTTTACCTTCCCTCTCCTCACCACCCCATCCTGATCCCTTTCCTTTTAAACTCCTACCACCCCCACCGGGAAGGAAACGGCAGAAGGACAAGGCAGCCATTGTAGATGATTGCAAGACCGCCTTGGCTGAAGGTGACTGCATCATGAGCAGATCAGGAGAAAAGTTAGCTTCCGTGAAAGGAAGTAAGATTTATATGTTGAACCACAATGTAACTTTGACAAATCACAATATAGAGAGTGATGAGGAGGATATGGTTCCAGTTGAGGTGGAAGAAGATTGTGAAGATGAAGTGTTTGCTTCTCCCCAAACACCTTCAACACTGAGTTTTGTAGAATCTTGTCATTCCCAACGAGCGAGGAGCTCAAGTGAGACGTGGAAAGATGGGAAGGGTGTGGGGATGGGCAGAGATGATTTGGAAAAAAGGATGACAATTGAAAGGCTCGGGGGTATCGTGAAAGATGTGGACATTGACGAAAGCACAGAGCAAGGAATGGAGAACAGGAGAAATGATTTTGAGAGAAGAAGCAGAGAAACAAAAACGATTGCAGATAAATGGTTGAAGGATGAACAAGATTATGGGGTCAAGGGGAGGGAGAACTTTGAAGAGAGAGCACCGGTGAAACACGTACAGGAGCGGGAGAGAGAGGCGGGAAAGGGAAGAGCTACGCATCGAGATGCTTGCAGGGAAACGGACATTATGCCTTTGAAGTTGAGAATCAAAAGAAGGTGGAGCGAGGGTGGCACTGGCGGGGAGCCTGAGAAAAGAGTTAAAGATGAACAAAGAAGATTGGGGGAGAGGGTATTTCTATCAGTCCTTCCCTCTCTCTGACAAACTGATGCAAACACTCCCAAGCCTCCATCCCATACATACACTAACCAAGTGTTTACCATTCCTTTAATAACTGCCTTCAAGACCAGCTGCCTTGTGAAAATGACAAAATGTATTAATATTTTTATGTCATAGTCTGAGTTTCACCAAGTGAGGATTTTTGAACTTTTTCTGCGTTGTAAACAATCAACTCGAGGAGTCTTGATTTCCAAAGATGTTTTTGTGCCTGTTACTATTTCCCAAAACCCCGACTTGTGTCCAATTGTGTTAATGATATGCAGGGTCTGTAAAGCATTTATCTTCGCTGGCCTTCCTTTATTTTTTTTATTTTTTTTTACTGTTATTATTGTCTTTTTTTTTTGTTTGTTTGTTTGTTTTGTTGTTTTGTTTTGATCCTCCTGCTATTTCTGTTTTTATTTCTACATTTGCTTCTATCTTTGCCAGTAAAGGATTTAGTCTTTTCAGCACCCTTGCATTCATGGTGTCATTTGGCTTTAAATGGGAGGTTTTTATTTTTTTTTTCCACGAGGTTCACATTCACCACTTTGTCCTGCTGTTGAAGCTCTTTGAGCAGAACGGCGATGTCCACAACTGCGGTTGATATGAACTTGTGAAAATCCATGCGATCATTGCACGCCGTCCCTTTTGGACGGCAGTCCCGCATGATCATTGCGGATAGAGATCTCCACTTTGTGAAATTGCCTACGTCTCGCCCTGCATATAAACTCCGGACGTTTTGTCCTCATCCATGAATCCCCACGGTTTCCTACCAAACTGCCTTATTTCCTTGCTTTTTTGCTGCCTTAGCGTTGAGCTGAGCTCTTCGCCTCACTTGTTTGAGCTTGGACTTGTTGAATTTCAAGTGAGCCAGTATGGTCAACCTTTATTTCCAATAGCTGTATTTGCAATGTTAACTCGTTAATCTAGTTATATCTTATCTTGTAACGCTAATTTAGGTATAATTGTCAAACTGTTAGTGCAGCATACTTTTGTTACCTTTTTTTTTTCTTTTTTTATTGTGGTTAATATTATCTTCCTGTTTTTCTTTTCCTCCTGTTTTTTTTTTCTTTTCTTCACTTTTTCTTCTCTGCCCTGCTTGTTTTTCCCTCCTCCCTTTTCCTTCTTTCCCTCCTTGCTTTTCATTTCCTCTTGCTTTTTTTTTCCTTTTTGCTTGATTTTTTTTCCCCTCCTTTTGCTTGCTTTTTTTTTCCCCCCTCCTTTTGCTTGCTCTTTCTTTTCTTTTTTCTTTCATTCTCCCCCTTGAAGGGTGGAGACATTTAATTAACGACCGCAACATTTGGTTTTTTTATTATTATTTTTTGTGTACAAAAAAATTAGTCCATAATGCTCTCTTACAGCGAGCGAGATGTTTTGAAATATTTTGAGAACAAAAAAAAATTGCTAGTCCATAATTCTCTTTTGCAATGTTTTGCTGAAATGATATTTTGAGAGAGGAAACAAACATGAGCTCCAAGTCATTGCAGGGGCTATGCTGAAGCAGCGTCCCAAGAATGGTGTGGAGAACCCGACCGGGGAACGGGTAAGGTTGGGGAGAGAATTGGGGTTGTGTGACGGCTAAAAGATATCGTTTGACATCCGACTACGAGGAAACGTTTTGCTGTGTGCCTGGACCATTTTAACGGTTATTTTGAATAGTGGAGGGTATTTTAGTCAGCCATGCAAGATTCAACTATTTTGTATCCGTTTTATTGTGTCTGGGCTGTAATGATTTTTCCTAAGTTTGTAAACATTTAAATGGTTCTTGCTCTACGCCAGCCTTTCAGTTTCTACCTCTTCTGTGTACCTACAATCGATAGATTTTGAATAAACTTTAAACTTCCCTTATTCTTGTGGAGTTTATTTGCGGAGTGAGAGGAATGGCAGACTTTTATGAGTTCTTAATCCATTACAGGTTCACAATTACAAGTTGCGTTTTATTTTTTTTTCCCGTCACGGTATGCTCAGTTAAGCTATAGTCTTCTTTCTTTAAAAATGGACCTGTTATGGCGCTTCAGCAGTGACGTCACGTTGCTTGGCGACATGCCCAGCGTGCGCGCACCATATGTCACATTGTCCTTCCCAAGAGAACGAGCAGATGGTGTCCCTCCATCTCACACCGTCTCCCAGCCGGATACGAATATGGGATTTGAACGTGCTTATGTAACCATTGGTGTTATTATTTATTTATATTTTTGCAGTGTGCCCTGCAGTTGGACTTTGTGCAAATCGTGCACTCTCCCCCTGCTTGTTCAAGATGGACTCATGGGACAACTTTGTCCAACATTCGCAGACTTTTTTCTTCTTTTTTTTTCTTTCTTTTTAAACTAGGCTCTGGTGTGGAGATCATCATCTTGTCTTCTGTAATTCCTTGGACCCGGCGGCGTTGTGCTCGTGGAAGACGGTCAGCATGAAATGCATGCATGATTTGATTACGCTTTCCCCTCTGTGTATCCGTGAATGGAGTCATATTTGTTGACGTACAAAGCGATCACGGTCACCTGCAATACTGACTTTTGTGCGGGGAAGCGACCGTGGCGCATGGTCAATGGTGAGCCGTCTCTGCACACCTGTGGTCTTCAGTTCGAATGGAAAACAAAATATCTTTTTTTATTTTAATCCAAGGTTTCAATTTTATTCGGTTGGTTCTGTCTCTCTGTCTCTGTCCACTGATTTATATTTTTGTGTGTTCATTCATTTGGCGTCGGTTGTATCCTCGTTTTGAAGGTTGATGTAAATTTGTAGCTTCAGGTATAGGAGGAAAATGAGGGTGGTGGTTCATTTTAAACCGTTAATACATTGCAGAAGAATAAAAGTTAAACTAATGTTTTTTTTAATTAAAAAAAAAATTGAATAGTCTGCTCGTCGGGCCGCAAACCTATTTTTTCACCCATTGACCTTCGTTAATGTATAAACCATTCGGTCGAAATACAACAGCAAAGCGAAGCGTGCTCGGAAAGTTTATGTTTTCACGAATCATTCAGCCTTGTTCACGATTTGTTAAATTCCTTCCTCATTTCCAACATTTTGGAAGTCAGCTATTTTATACCCTCAATCCCACGAGCTTTCATTTTGTAGGTCGACGTTCCTGCAAGTTTTGTTAATTTACATCTCGTCAGACATTCCCATCGACTTGTCCAACGCAACTACAATTGTGCATTTATTGCTAGATAAATTTGACAAACTATAATTGTATTTCCCGTTCAAACAATATCTTGTTTTGGAATAAAATCTTGCGTTTTCATTCTCCAAACGTTTATAAAATCATAACCCATCCCTCCCTGCAAGAATCGCACCCGTCTCGCTTTCCTTCGTCCAATGAATGAGCCGGTTTTCACGCTCTTCCTGGTTTGCTCCTTCTCGACCAATCAACGTAGAGTCACGAAGGGTCGGCATCACCGTTCGACCAATCACCGTCCGGATACTCCGTCCAACCCGCGAATTCTGCCGCTCGACCGGCCAATGAGAAGTCGTGCGCGAGATCGCGCCCGTTGAGGGAAGGATTGTGCGAGGGCATCACAGCGGCTCGGGTCCGCAGGACGATCGCTGGCTCCTCCGACGAAACCAAACACGAGAATATAAATAAAAATGACTGCAAACAGTTCAGTTTAACTCGATCCACATGTAGTCATTTTGTTGTTTGTTAATCGACGAGAAGGAAAAGCTGAAGCGAGAGACCGCGAAGCCAGCGACTTCTCGCCAAAGGTAGAAAATTCCTGACGCTCTGGGTTTTGGTTTTGTTTTCGTGTCCGCGACAATGGGAGCAGCTGGCATACCGCTTCACCGGTGCTCCCGGCGTCTTGAGGTAGGACAGTATTATTATTATTATTATTGTTATTATTATTATTGTTGTTATTCATTTCTTTGCGTGTCTGTATCAGCTTAACGACTTAAACGGGATTACTGTGCAATGATCCCGATGCACGTTGTTGTGCAGACTCTCGGTGCCGGGTTAATTAATCGGTGTTCTTTAATTAGTCCGTTAATACGTTTCTCTTGTCACACGTGTGAGATCCGATCGAATTTGGTGTTTCGTGTCGCTAAATAAAAAAAATATAAAAAAACACCGTCTCGTCGTTCGTTTTACCGTGAGTTCGACGCTCATCCGTCAAGTCGGCTTGACTATTGCAGTGACATTAGCTCGATGGATTGCGGGAAGGATTCTATTCGAATACCCCGTGAGTGATAGCCCGGTGATCTGGGAGGAGGTGCCGATCCCGTGTTGACGTAAGGCAGCTGGCTATGACGTCATTGTCGTACCGCGTGTGCGTTGCGCCAGTGCGTCGCGGTTGAAGGTGTTGTGTTGCTTCGTTTGCGATCGTTTGAAATCTCACGGCTTGGCTTCCAACATGAGCTTGTCATGAAATTCCTTAAATGTGGATCCATGTCAAATTTCCATGCAAGTCAGTCGTATTGTTTAAACGTCATAAAAAAAAAAACTAATATTCTTGGTTTAATGACAATTCTGTTTACAAAGTGCTGTGCTTGTACAGTAGAAATAATTATGGTGGACTTTGATTTGGTGCAACCATAGCATCGTGAGACGCGTCCAGTATTTCACGATTTTTCCCACCACCTGGGAGTAAACACACACACACACACACACACACACACACACACACGCACACACACACACACACACACACACACACACACACACACACACACACACACACACACACACACACACACACACACACACACACACACACACACACACACAGTGTAAAAAGCCAAGGTGCTATTCCATCATAATGCTGTTCCACATTATTGATTTTAATCATGTTGATCAGATTTGATTTCACCACAATCATTCGCATCAATCAATACCTGCTCACTGTAATGTCTCTTGGTGCTGGAAGTGTCATCAAGTCATCATGATGAATTGTGATTGCATCATAATAATAATAATAATAATACATTCAATAAATTCTAGAAATTAATTTATTTGTTTATTGTCGTGTTCAGTTTCACTCTGAACGGATTTCGTCCGCTTGTTCATTTGTTTTGCACATACAGGACACGACGGCCCACGGGGCATGCAGATGTGGAGATTTGTATCATGCACACGGACAAAGCGGCCAGGGGACAGAAAGAACGGGCGATCGAGCCGTTCGGTTGCACGCGACGCAGGGAGGACGAGTGGTCACCCTAAAACGGGAGAAACGCTCGAGCAGTTGCGCACGGACGGATGATCGTGTGGACAAGTGCAGGACAGAAAGACGAGTCCCGCGTGGGATTAAACACATCAGACAAATATGTCGCAGGCAGAACGAAGCTCGCACAGCCGGCAGGAAGAACCAGGAACAGAAGCAATTGGGAGACCTGTCAACAGAAAGGATAGCAGAAGAAAAGAGGAATAAGGAATCTGAGGAACAATTGGACCGAAAAGAAAAATGTGTGTTCAGCTACAATGTGGGGAACGTAAAACGGTTCGACATAATCTTGTGAGGGACATGCGGGAGAGAACGTCAACGGGAAGAATGAAATACAGGACTGAAAACAGGTAGACAGAAGGAGCCTACGGATTGGAAGACAATTAGTGGACAATAACTGTTGGACCCCTGCGTTGTACTCCAGTATTAATGAGTCCACCCATGGTGACCCTCCCTCCCCCACTCCTCCGACCATCCCTCCCACACCTGGCATTGGTTCCTTCTGCTGTTTCTTAGTTGTTCCCCCCCCCCTTAATTTTTTGATGCAAGATGCAGTTTCATGGAAGAGTGAGGTGACAAAGGATAAAAATAAAAAAGGCAACAAACTTAGTGGGGCAGCAGTTGGATACAACAAGCAAATAAATAAACAAACCAGAGAAGGGAGAAGAAACACAGTAAACTGTGAGAGGGTTAGGTTACGCAGGGTTAATGGGGGTAGAAAAGATTGTGGTTCCGGATAGGTGGTGATTTGATGTGGTGTGCACCGCTTGCCTGAAGTCCCAGAGATGGCCAATACATTAACGACTCAGATTTGTGGACTGTATAGATTTTCATTATTTTGCCGACTTTCCATAACTTGGAAGCTGTAATCACTTATTTATCAAACTATTGAATCCGTGCTGCGCTATCCTTGTGAAATGAGATTGCATTCGTGTATACACGCTGAAATAACTCGCATACCTCCACTCATCTTTAAACACTCGGTTTCACACTTATATATTTAGCTTGGTGTTGGCTTAACAGTTAAAGTGGCTGGCTTAGGATCTTAGGGTCTTGAATTTGAGACCCTGTCGTACCATTAAATAACACCAGGTGGGTTGACTCAGCCTGTCGTCCTTCCGAGGTCGGCAAAATGAGTACCAGCTCGCAGGCTCACACACTGTCACTCGTTTCCACATGTATTACCCCGTTTATACTGGCGCACATTTATACTCTCTTTGCACACTCGATCTCAGTGTCTGATTCTCACTGAATCCAAAATACCACTAATTCTTTACTCGATTCATGGCAACTCTTCGTTTTACAATCCCAATATACGATCATACTGTGAGTGTGAAGGATTCTCAGAACAGTGTACAATACAGCAATTGGATTAACCATTGATTTAAGTAAGTAATTGCACGTATTTTGGATTCTGTGAGAATCGGACGGAGACGGTGATTTGCTCCATCATGCCTTTGTCATATCCCCACCCTGACACTCGCACTTACTGCAGGTCGTGATAATTATCCATCTCACCCCAAGCAAGAAATTTGATGAAGGGGTACCTACACTTTTTCAAATGATAGTGAGATGTTTAGCGTCGCTAATCTTAATGTAGACTACAAATAAACAACAGATTGCTCTGCACTAAACGAGTCATGCAGTAACATACACCCACTCTTACCATCACATAATCCCTCACACTCATAACTGAGATTAGTTGCACCATTGAGTTTGGCATCCTTAGTTGATATGTTCAGCAAGGTGGACGTTAAAGGTACATCAGGACCTTTCAAAATGTGTTTGTCGTTGTGCTCCGGTACCCTGGACAAATTCCAATCTCCTGCCTTAATTATGCAGTGGCACAGCTGAACCTCAGTAACGACACAACCAGTGAAACGAATAATAATAACTTTATCCCACTTCCGAGAACATAGCTGAGATTTCAGATATCCATACATCCATTAGGACCATACTCTGTGCAGTGCGTTGGTGCTTGGCTATTGGGAGACAATCCTTGACAGGTCGCCACGCCAACATGTGGCCAGCATGCTGGTACTCATTTTGCCGACCTCGGAAGGATGACAGACAGAGTCAACCTCACCTGGTATTAATTCAACAGAAAGCGGGATTTGAACTCAGGATCCTAGGATCCCAAGCCCACCACCCTAACGATTTCGCCAACACCACACATGCAATTTCAGATATCAAATCATAAATAAATAATTATTTGGCTTGAGCTTCAAAAGAGAAACCACATCTGTGGAGATATATATATATATATATATATATATATATATATATATATATATATATATATATATATATATATATATATATATATATATATACATACACACACACACACACACACACACACACACACACACACACACACACACACACACACACACACACGTTTTTGACCTTGCATCACGTGACACGTGACAGCCAAAATCATGGGCCAGCAGGCACGTCAAACTCTAACTAATATCGTGATAAACTTTGTAAGCTTGAAAAATAACAAATGTGGTAGCTGAAGTCCCGTTCATGAAAACCTGTATTCTGGGAAATAAGGAATGTTATTAGTTTCCCCTTGACATTTGTCAGAAAGACAAGCCAATAAGTTATTATACAAGCATTAGGTAGCACAGGTATAACTAGTTTTTGAGGGATCCACAACTGCCACATTTCATGAGCACAATACCCTGATTTATTTTCTTAACCAGCCATAGTTTGTATTGGACGCCTAAGGAAACCAACTTGCGTGTCACTAACACCGATTTTATTTTGGGGTGAATATTTCCACTTTTTGGCCAAATCAGGGCGCTTGGTGAATAATATTTGGCAGTTTATTGAGGTGGAGGTAATCATGGATTAAAAAGGAATCGGCAACTTCTCTTTCAACCCATAAATATTCCCTGAACGCTGTCTAAAAACAACGTCATTTCCCAATTCCTCTCTGAAGGGGAATTGTTCTGCTGCAAAAGGAATCCAAAAAATAAATAAAACAAAAGATGAAGCTCCCATTCCGCTCTATGTGTGGTTCGGCATATTAAGTCAACTATCTCAGCTCGTTGTGTACTTTCCGGTCTGTACCGATTTTGAGCCGTTGGGTAGACACATGTGTAATCCCATATGTAGTTTGCTTTCATTGGGGATGTAAAATGAGTTAACCTGCATTGTGCGCTCACCAAAAGCCAACCTTGCATGTGAGAACCTGAACAACTTCCTTCGTCCTTATCAGCTCATTTAATTAGCAACCCTTCCATGTAAATATTCACTTTACAATGTTTTTTTTTTGTTTGTTTTTCTTCATGCTGAAAAGGATTTTCCTGTTCATTTTGAGGTTGTATTTTCTGTGTGCTAATGCATCCCTCCTTTCATTCACTCCATCTGTCACTCGCTGTGGAATGTCGATTGCTTTCACTCTCTTGATTATGTCCCAAGTATACCTCCCCTCACACCTTGTGTTGTCCATCTATTTGCTTTTCTTTCCATCACAGTTCCTCGTCATTCAGTCCTGTTCTTCCAGTTCATTTGTGATGTCAGTCATCGATGTGGTGATGCCTATTCTTCTCTTCTCTTTTTTTTTTTTTCTTTTTTAATATTCGATGTACACTCATGGAAATGAGAGAAGAGAAGGAGGGGAGGAAACACAATAAACAGCAAGAAAGAAGGTTGGGTTCGGTTGAGTTAATGGGGTAGAAGAGAATATAGGTGGTGGTGAGGGATGTCGTGAGAGGGTGGCACACCACTTGTTTCAAGCATTGGAGGGAAGAGTGTGACCGAACAGCTTCAGAACGACATTTCCATAAATGGGAGAGAAAAAATGAACTCGAGAGTGGAGGTGCGTGGAAAGCCTGGAATCGGAAAGTTTGACCAGTAGGGTGTTATTGGAAGTATACAAGCATCGTAGAGGAGCCTGGGAGTGGTGTCAGGATGCAGCGCTGAGAACAGAGGGAGCTATACTGGAGGAGAGAATGTTTAAAAAAATAAAAACAGAGATCACTAACCTGTCTGTGATGTGAAAGCAACAATCCTTGTGCTTTGGCCTCATCATGAGAGATGCCAATAATGTTGAGAACTTCAGGTTTCACAGACTCTCGGAGAGACAGATGTGATTTTGGTGGTCCAGCACATGGGGGAGAGCAGTGCTCCATTGAGCTTTGAATGAAGGTATTGAAGGTTTTGAGTTGTTCTGATTGTTTGAGGAATGATTTGGAACAATGGAGGATGCCTGGTCTTAGGCTGGCTTTGGACATCGGCTTTGCGACATGGAACCTAAAAGTTCAAACGACTGAGTGAACCTCTTCCACTGGTTAACCATGGAAATAGATATGTGGGTTTGTTTGACGATCATTCTGGAATTACAGGACGTGAGACGGAGAGTTTTTTTTGTTTGTTTTTTTTCCCCCAGGATTGACAGACATATTCCATTTGTCACAGAACAGCAGAGAGAGAGAGAGAGAGAGAGAGAGAGAGAGAGAGAGAGAGAGAGAGAGAGAGAGAGAGAGAGAGAGAGAGAGAGAGAGAGAGAGAGAGAGAGAGAGAGAGAGAGAAAAAAAAAATGAGAGAGAGAGAGAGAGAGAGAAAAAAAAAATGAGAGAGAGAGAGAGAGAGAGAGAGAGAGAGAAAAAATGAGAGAGAGAGAGAGAGAGAGAGAAAAAAAATGAGAGAGAGAGAGAGAATGAGAATGAGAATGAGAATGAGAGAGAGAATGAGAATAAATATATATATTTATATATCTTATTTACCTGCCACGAAGATGGGGTATGGTACCACATGATGTGGATTGTGCAAAAAGGAAGAGAGACTTTTCCAGGTCATTTATGTATTGGAGATGTCATTTATGTAGATGAATGAGAGAGTACAATCACTGTCTTGGAGCAATCCAGCCTCCACTGTCAGATGAGAGGGTTCCATTGATAGCATTGCATTGATTTAATGAGTGGAGGAAGCCAGAAAGCCAGGTTTGAAGGCAGCCTTGTATGCCATAGGCAACGAGCTTGGGAAGCAAAGCAGGATGCCAGACTGTGTTGAATACCCAAGATGCATCCCTGGAGACTGTCCTCGCCTCTCTTGTGAGGTTTAGAGCCTTTGACCATTGCTGAGAGAAAAACCGAGCTGGGTGTCGATAGTTGAGTGACAGGGATAATATCTAAGCTTGTGGTCTGAGATCTGGCTGTTTGAAAAGAGAAAAGGCAACATCAGAAGCAATGATGGATTCCACAATTTTGCTTGTAATTGGATCGGTTTACTGGCCTATTGCTGAAAGTATATATTTTTTCACCCTTCTTGTGAACGAGTAAGGGTAGTGGACTTCCTGGCAGAAAGGAGGTCATCATAGGAGGACAGGCTAAAGAGAACAGATAATTGAACAGTAGAGCAGGCTTTGAGGATGTGAGCACTGAGGCCATCTTGGCCAATTGTTGATGAAGTCGAGGTTCGTTAGAACTTTCTCTGTACCTTCTCAGATGTGAAATACAAAGTTGACAAGGTATCATCAGGAGTTGTGGAATAGACTGGTTTGAAAGTTCAGCCTTGAGATTCGCAAGATGATATTTTCTGGCTTGTCTAAGGAAGGACAGACACTTTCTACGAGCCTTACAGAATGACCTAAAGTTGCTCTCAGTCAGATTAGCCTTCCATGATGAAAAAGCAAGCTGATTGACCACAAGTGTCACCAAAAGATTCGGTGTACAAGGACTGATAGGTTGGATGGGATAGCCACAGACAGGACAGGGTAAACCAGTTCCTGAGAGAGAGAGTCGGATTTTTTTTATTATGAATTATTTTGGAAGCATTCCCAAGTGGAATCAAAGCTGACTATGGAGGAGATGGCAGCCCAATCAATTTGCGAGAGGGCAGACTGAAGTCACCTCCTCGTCTTAGGTTCAAGTTCATATTGTTCAAACGTACAGATTCCATGGTGTTCAGATTGCTCTCTCACAATAGCTGGAGAGATGTGAGCTTTGACAAGAAAATGATCAAAGGAGCCAAGAGGGACAGCACCTTGCCTAACCGTCTCAGTGGTACTTGTTCTCTTCCTCCCTGATCTCTCTAGATGATGCTGAAGATACCAGAGGAAGGTGGAGAGCTTGGAAGAGTCGGAGAGAGTTTGCGGGAATGGAGGAGGGGAGAGGGAAAGTGTGGAAGTCGAACCAAAAGTGCTCAGTCTATCTCACCTCCCGCTTTGAACTCCAAGGCAACGCATGAAGTGGCAGCACCCATCAGTCTCCTCCACCATCTCTCTCAACATCCTCCTCCGAGCCTACTCACCCTCTCGCCATCCACTGCACCTCAATCCCACCTCGCCTGCAGTTCAGGACAGCTCTCCAGTTCCCCTTCAAGTCCAAATTGTTTGCATCTTCAGCACCAAGATCTATCAAAACCACAATCACAACAGCAACACCAACTACAGTCCCTGTCACAACCACAAGCACAGTCTCCCGTCCAACACCCTCAGCCACTTAACACCTGCAAGACTGTTTCTGTCTCTCCACCCCTCTCTCCATGTAATTCTCCGTCCATCTCGATCTCTCCCACAAACCCTGTGTGTCTCTCTCCATCATCGCCACTTTCTCCTTCCATTTCGCCCTCCCTCTCCACTTCCATATCAGCTTCCCTGTCTTCTACCATCTCTTCTTCCATCTGCCCACCTATTACACAGTCTGTCTCACTTTCCTCTTTGCCCATTCCCATCTCACTTTCCCCATCTGTTTCTCCCTCCATATCCCTCTCAACTACCCTTTCTTCCTCGGTACCCATCTCTCTTTCCCTTTCTCCTAACTCGCTTCCACTCTCCATTTCTACTGTCTCACCTTCATCCATGCCAGTTTCCCTCTCTGCCATCTCTGCCTCAATCCCCCTGTCCTCTATATCCATTTCTGTGCCCATATCCTTTTCCAGCATTCCCATCTCCTCTCCAGCATCCTCTATCTCCCCAGCACCGCTGGCAATCTGTGCAGGTCGCTCTCTGCCCTCAACCCCAATGCTAAGTCGAGAGGAGCGTCGACGCCGCCGCAGGGCCACTGCCAAGTACCGCACTGCACATGCCACCCGAGAGCGTGTGCGAGTCGAGGCCTTTAACATGGCGTTTGGTGAGCTCCGCAGGCTTTTGCCCACACTTCCACCTGACAAGAAACTCAGCAAGATAGAGATTCTACGTCTTGCCATCTGCTACATCAGTTATCTAAACCATGTTCTGGATGTATGAATCTTGGGCGCCAAGTGTGGGACTGCAATTGGCAGGTGTGGTATCTGCGGATTAGGGAATTTTAGGCTGGGAATGTATTTGGGGAATGCGAGATGGAGATGGCGACCTTGTTGGGAGGGGTTACACGACACTGGAATATTAAAAGGGGCATGGGTGATTAAAGGAGCAGTATGAGCAAAGTTTTTCTACATCCGTTTGAAATAGTTCTGACGTGGAGATAATTCTGAGGCCAAGTTAACATGAAACATCTCCAAATGCTGTGCTTGTGGGCGATTACATTACCAATCGCCAAAACTGCAGAGTATTATTGTACAAGTCGTGACTGGAGAAACCATACTGTGCAAAATGTGTCCGGGTTATCGAAAATGTTTGCATTCTGATGGACACTTTTATCTCTCGAAATGACAATGAAGTTGCTGGTGACATGTCCTGTCATACTTGACAGTGGGCCCCATAAATATGACAGGAAATGACATCATTAGTACAATTTTGTTGGGAATGCGAGCAATCGATTGACAGCAATCGCTGTCAAATCTATTTATTCAAAACAATATTTATTGCAAAAATACTATTTACTGCCGCTTTAAAGCGGTTCCTGAATCAACCAGCCTTGGTGGACTGAAGGTTCTATTTTCTGGGCTTAGCCCCCAAACTTTGGGTTAAATGGTGAAAGATGCATTTCCCAAGATAACCCAGCACATTGTATGCTGTAGATAGCAATGTGAGATGCTGCATTATTTGTCTTTTTAGAAATTTATGTTGCGATACGAGCCAAACAAGAAGAGCATTTTTATATAGATATTTATTTTAAACCGCTGTATTTTGTTTACAGGCAGATGGTATGGGGGTCAGGGTTGTATACATTGTGGTATTTATTGCTTGGTACCCCACAGGGGATTGTTTGTACTTTACCTGGAATATTTCTCAACAAAATTATTCCAGACTTGCGTGCAGTTTGTCTGGTTTGTGACCCCGTTTTCTGTGTCCTACACAACACTGCGAACATCCACACATTCTCTCGTCTCTCTTCGCAGTGTTCGTGGTGCTGTAAGCTCGGAGTTGTGGCATCAGAATCTGTGGGCTGGAGCGCTGTTTAAGTGCGTATGGCAAATTTGCAGCAACATAGGAAATCCATCAAAATTCTCTCTCCGCCATCTGCGTCCCGCACCCCCTTCCCCTCCCTCGCAACTCTCCCCCTCTCTTTCGCCCTTCTATCCCCACATCCTTTTCCTACCCATCTGTCGTACGAACCAACATTTCCCGTCATCTCGAGCCAGGTCCTCCCCCTCCACCAAAACCCCACACCGTCATGCTCACCATGTGCACCATCCAGGTCAGCCCCTCTTTGTCATCGCAAAACTCCAGCACCAATTTACCGGCAACCTGCATGTGGGGCATGGCGGCTCAGCGCCCAAAATCCAGCACTCAAAGCCCATCATGCGAATTTGCAGTGCTCTCGCTCCCAGGGGGCCGCACCTTACCATGTGCCGAGCCGCGTGTGGCACCCGAGGGACACGCAACATTATTTTCTGCCCGCTTGCCTGCCCCTCTCCCCCAGTCTCAAAGTCCCTGCCATATGCAGGAACAATAGCAAAAGCATAACCCTTCCCCCCTTTTCTGTCTCTACCCCTGCCCCCTTGCTCCCCTTCCCACTTTATTCCTCTGTCTCTCTCATCTCTCTCCCCAATGTCTGGTTTTAATCTAACTTTTGCTTTCTTCCTCTTGAGTGATGTATTCCACTACAACACTGGCTGCATTTTGATCCACTATCTACGGATGAAAGTGATTGGCAACTTCTACTCATCTAAAGCAAGTTGGCATCATTTATTATGGCACTTTGGGTTTAAGCCATGGACCAATACTATTATTTTACCTTGCCCATTTAAAACAGGATCCCAGTGTCAAAATGCATCGTACACATAATAATCTCATTTGACATTCACATTTTAATGCGATTCATCAAAACGTATCGGAGACAACAGTTTGTTTCTGAACTCTTTACGTTCACTGACCTTACCGTTTGTCCACTGATAAATATTGGTATATTTTATGTATAATCGAGAAACAAACACTCTTTTGCACTCTGAAATACTGCATCGAAAAACAAAATACTGGTTAATTGTGCAATTTAAATTGTAAAAAAGAATATAAAAATGAGATGACATGCTGAAGAGACGGGCTGCACCCTCGCATTGCAGGGTGCACGTGGAGACGGGCTGCACCCTCGCGTGCCAGGGTGCACGCAGAGACGGGCTGCACCCTCGCGTGCCAGGGTGCACGCGGAGACGGGCTGCACCCTCGCGTGCCAGGGTGCACGCGGAGACGGGCTGCACCCTCGCGTGCCAGGGTGCACGCGGAGACGGGCTGCACCCTCGCGTGCCAGGGTGCACGCGGAGACGGGCTGCACCCTCGCGTGCCAGAGTGCACGCGGAGACGGGCTGCACCCTCGCGTGCCAGGGTGCACGCGGAGACGGGCTGCACCCTCGCGTGCCAGGGTGCACGCGGAGACGGGCTGCACCCTCGCGTGCCAGGGTGCACGCGGAGACGGGCTGCACCCTCGCGTGCCAGGGTGCACGCGGAGACGGGCTGCACCCTCGCGTGCCAGGGTGCACGCGGAGACGGGCTGCACCCTCGCGTGCCAGGGTGCACGCGGAGACGGGCTGCACCCTCGCGTGCCAGGGTGCACGTGGAGACGGGCTGCACCCTCGCGTGCCAGGGTGCACGTGGAGACGGGCTGTACCCTCACGTGCCAGGGTGCACGCGGAGACGGGCTGCACCCTCGCGTGCCAGGGTGGACGCGGAGACGGGCTGTACCCTCGCGTGCCAGGGTGCACGCGGAGACGGGCTGCACCCTCGCGTGCCAGGGTGGACGCGGTGTCCTCGGTTGAGTGCCAGCGATATCTCGCCCACTCTTTACTAAGGACACTCTGGGATCTTTAGCAAACACCAACTAATGCTGAAAGATGAGTCACCCAGTTTAACGTCCATCATGGACGACACATCCATTGATGAATCACCCTGCCTGCAAAACACCAGGATGACAGTTTTTAGGTGAGCCTCATGGGTTCAAATGTACGCTGGGCAGCTCAGAGGTGAGTGTGCATACCTTGGGGATACCCTGCCAGGCTGAGAAACCCATTACACACGAGCAATTCATATTTTCTTTGTATTTTAAAAATTATCTATAATGACGATTCAGGTGAAAACCCATGAAGTGTGCATGGTGATTCATTTTGGGAGGGGAATGTCTGATACCCTAAATATCTGGTAGAATAGCTTGGAGTTCTATCGTACTCGTCTTTCAGCTGTCGAGCCCGGGTTTGAATCCCGACCTAACTATAAACAGTCACCCTGATGTTTCGCTTGCAGAGTGAGGAATTAAAGTGTGCCGTCACATCAGAAAGCCACGTTAAGCCGGAAAACTCATCTTCAACCAGATGTCGTTTATGGACTCGAAGCAGTCCACAGTATCTTTCACGAAGACTCAGGGAGTTATTATTGAATAACAAATTTCTGTCACCTCGAGTCGAACATCACGTTGGGCCAACCCGTTCATGAGAGACTTTGGCCAAAAACGTTCCCCATCCGACCCGACAGGAATGTGGGAATAACTGAATTGGCCATTAAAAAGGAAGATACCGAAGGCAAGCTTGGACATGAGTGACGAGTCGCTTCATGATTGCACTCACTTCTGTTGAATCTGCGATAAAGCCTCTCAAGTTTACCGGATAAAACCTCACGAGGAGGAGTAGGAAGGGTGAGGGAGAGGGGAGAGTTAGGATGGGTGGAGGAAGGAGGGGGATTGGAAAGAGAGAGGAGGGAGGAAGGGAAGGGAAGGTAGCATGAGGGAGAAGGAGAGGCAGCATGTGGGGAAAGGGAAGGCAGCGTGAGGTGAAAGGGAAGGCAGCATGTGGGGAAAGGGAAGGCAGCGTGAGGCGAAAGGGGAGGCAACGTGAGGCGAAAGGGAAGGCAGCGTGAGGCGAAAGGGGAGGCAACGTGAGGCGAAAGGGAAGGCAGCATGAGGAGAAAGGAAAGGCAGCATGAGGAGAAAGGGAAGGGAAGGCAGCGTGAGGCGAAAGGGAAGGCAGCGTGAGGAGAAAGGGAAGGCAGCGTGAGGGGAAAGGGAAGGCAGCGTGTGGGGAAAGGGAAGGGAGCGTGAGGCAAAGGGAAGGCAGCGCGAGGCAAATGGGGAGGCAGCATGAGGGGAAAGGGGAGGCAGTGTGTGGGGAAAGGGAAGGGAGCATGTGGGGAAAGGGAAGGGAGCATGTGGGGAAAGGGAAGGGAGCGTGTGGGGAAAGGGAAGGGAGCGTGTGGGGAAAGGGGAGGCAGCATGAGGAGAAATGGGAGTCAGAGTGTGGGGAAAGGGGAGGCAGCGTGAGGGGAAAGGGAAGGCAGCGTGTGGGGAACGGGAAGGCAGCGTGAGGGAAAAGGTGAGGAAAAGGGTGAGGCAGCGTGAGGAGAAAGAGGAGGAAGCGTGAGGGGAAAGAGAAGGCAGCGTGAGGGGAAAGGGAAGGCAGCGTGAGGAGAGGGGGGAGGAAGCGTGAGGAGAAAGGGAAGGCAGCGTGAGGGGAAAGGGAAGGCAGCATGAGGAGAAAGGGGAGGCAGCGTGTGGAGAAAGGGAAGGCAGCGTGAGGGGAAAGGGAGGGCGGCATGAGGGGAAGGGAAGGCAGCATGACGAGAAGGGGAAGGCAGCATAAGGGGGAGGTAGCATGTGTGGAAAGGAGAGGCAGCATGAGGAGAAAGGAAAGGCAGCGTGTGGCGAAAGGGAAGGCAGCGTGTGGCGAAAGGGAAGGCAGCGTGAGGAGAAGGGGAAGGCAGCATCAGGCAAAAGGGAAGGCAGCATGTGGGGAAAGGGAAGGCAGCGTGAGGAGAAATGGGAGGCATTGTGTGGGGAAAGGGAAGGCATTGTGTGGGGAAAGGAGAGGCAGCGTGAGGAGAAAGGGAAGGCAGCGTGTCGGGAAGGGAAGGCAGCGTGAGGGAAAAGGTTAGGAAGCGTGAGGGAAAAGGTGAGGAAGCATGAGGGAAAAGGTGAGGAAGCATGAGGGAAAAGGTGAGAAAGCATGAGGGAAAAGGTGAGGCAGCGTGAGGAGAAAGGGAAGGAAGCGTGAGGTGAAAGGGAAGGCAGTGTGTGGCAAAAGGGGAGGCAGCATGAGGAGAATGGGGAGGCAGCATGAGGAGAAAGGGGAGGCAGCGTGTGGGGAAAGGGGAGGCAGCATGAGGAGAAAGGGGAGGCAGCGTGTGGGGAAAGGGGAGGCAGCGTGTGGCGAAAGGGGAGGCAGTGTGTGGGGAAAGGGGAGGCAGCATGAGGAGAAAGGGGAGGTAGCGTGTGGCGAAAGGGGAGGCAGCGTGTGGGGAAAGGGGAGGCAGCGTGTGGGGAAAGGGGAGGGAGCGTGAGGCGAAAGGGAAGGCAGCGTGAGGAAAATGGGGAGGCAGCATGAGGGAAAGGGGAGGCAGCGTGTGGGGAAAGGGAAGGGAGCGTGTGGGGAAAGGGAAGGGAGCGTGTGGGGAAAGGGGAGGCAGCATGAGGAGAAATGGGAGGCAGAGTGTGGGGAAAGGGGAGGCAGCGTGAGGGGAAAGGGAAGGCAGCGTGAGGGGAAAGGGAAGGCAGCGTGTGGGGAACGGGAAGGCAGCGTGAGGGAAAAGGTGAGGAAGCGTGAGGAAAAGGGTGAGGCAGCGTGAGGGGAAAGGGAAGGAACCGTGAGGGGAGAGGGAAGGCAGCATGAGGGGAAAGGGAAGGCAGCGCGAGGAGAGGGGGGAGGCAGCGTGAGGAGAAAGGGAAGGCAGCATGAGGGGAAAGGGGAGGCAGCGTGTGGCGAAAGGGAAGGCAGCGTGTGGCGAAAGGGAAGGCAGCGTGAGGAGAAGGGGAAGGCAGCATCAGGCAAAAAGGAAGGCAGTGTGTGGCGAAAGGGAAGGCAGCATGAGGAGAATGGGGAGGCAGCGTGTGGCGAAAGGGGAGGCAGCGTGAGGGGAAAGGGAGGGCAGCATGAGGGGAAGGGAAGGCAGCATGATGAGAAGGGGAAGGCAGCATAATGGGGAGGTAGCATGTGTGGAAAGGAGAGGCAGCATGAGGAGAAAGGAAAGGCAGCGTGTGGCGAAAGGGAAGGCAGCGTGTGGCAAAAGGGAAGGCAGCGTGAGGAGAAGGGGAAGGCAGCATGAGGCAAAAGGGAAGGCAGCGTGTGGGGAAAGGGAAGGCAGCGTGAGGATAAATGGGAGGCAGAGTGTGGGGAAAGGGAAGGCATTGTGTGGGGAAAGGAGAGGCAGCGTGAGGAGAAAGGGAAGGCAGCGTGTGGGGAAGGGAAGGCAGCGTGAGGGAAAAGGTGAGGAAGCGTGAGGGAAAAGGTGAGGAAGCATGAGGGAAAAGGTGAGGAAGCATGAGGGAAAAGGTGAGGAAGCATGAGGGAAAAGGTGAGGCAGCGTTAGGAGAAAGGGAAGGCAGCGTGAGGTGAAAGGGAAGGCAGCGTGAGGTGAAAGGGAAGGCAGCGTGAGGTGAAAGGGAAGGCAGCGTGTGGGGAAAGGGAAGGCAGCATGAGGAGAAAGGGGAGGCAGCGTGTGGCGAAAGGGGAGGCAGCATGAGGAGAATGGGGAGGCAGCGTGTGGCGAAAGGGGAGGCAGCGTGTGGCGAAAGGGGAGGCAGCGTGTGGCGAAAGGGGAGGCAGCATGTGGCGAAAGGGGTGGCAGCGTGTGGCGAAAGGGGTGGGAGCGTGTGGCGAAAAAGAAGGCAGCATGAGGAGAACGGGGGGGCAGCGTGCGGGGAACGGGAGGCAGCGTGAGGGGAAAGGGAGGGCAGCATGAGGGGAAGGGAAGGCAGCATGACGAGAAGGGGAAGGCAGCATAAGGGGGAGGTAGCATGTGTGGAAAGGAGAGGCAGCATGAGGAGAAAGGAAAGGCAGCGTGTGGCGAAAGGGAAGGCAGGGTGTGGCGAAAGGGAAGGCACCGTGAGGAGCAGGGGAAGGCAGCACCAGGCAAAAGGGAAGGCAGCAAGGGGGGAAAGGGAAGGCAGCGTGAGGAGAAATGGGAGGCGGAGTGTAGGGAAAGGGAAGGCATTGTGTGGGGAAAGGAGAGGCAGCGTGAGGAGAAAGGGAAGGCAGCGTATGGGGAAGGGAAGGCAGCGTGAGGGAAAAGGTGAAGGAAAAGGTGAGGAAGCGTGAGGGAAAAGGTGAGGAAGTGTGAGGGAAAAGGTGAGGAAGCGTGAGGGAAAAGGTGAGGAAGCATGAGGGAAAAGGTGAGGAAGCATGAGGGAAAAGGTGAGGAAGCATGAGGGAAAAGGTGAGGAAGCATGAGGGAAAAGGTGAGGCAGCGTTAAGAGAAAGGGAAGGAAGCGTGAGGTGAAAGGGAAGGAAGCGTGAGGTGAAAGGGAAGGAAGCGTGAGGTGAAAGGGAAGGCAGCGTGAGGTGAAAGGGAAGGCAGCGTGAGGTGAAAGGGAAGGCAGCGTGGGGTGAAAGGGAAGGCAGCATGAGGAGAAAGGGGAGGCAGCGTGTGGCGAAAGGGGAGGCAGCATGAGGAGAATGGGGAGGCAGCGTGTGGCGAAAGGGGAGGCAGCGTGTGGCGAAAGGGGAGGCAGCGTGTGGCGAAAGGGGAGGCAGCGTGTGGCGAAAGGGGAGGCAGCGTGTGGCGAAAGGGGAGGCAGCGTGTGGCGAAAGGGGAGGCAGCGTGTGGCGAAAGGGGAGGCAGCGTGTGGCGAAAGGGGAGGCAGCGTGTGGCGAAAGGGGAGGCAGCGTGTGGCGAAAGGGGAGGCAGCGTGTGGCGAAAGGGGAGGCAGCGTGTGGCGAAAGGGAAGGCAGCATGAGGAGAATGGGGAGGCAGCATGAGGAGAAAGGGGAGGCAGCGTGTGGCGAAAGGGGAGGCAGCGTGTGGGGAAAGGGGAGGCAGTATGTGGAGAAAGGGGAGGCAGCATGAGGAGAAAGGGGAGGCAGCATGAGGAGAAAGGGGAGGCAGCATGTGGCGAAAGGGGAGGCAGCATGTGGCGAAAGGGGAGGCAGCGTGTGGCGAAAGGGAAGGCAGCGTGTGGGGAAAGGGGAGGCAGCATGAGGAGAAAGGGGAGGCAGCGTGTGGCGAAAGGGGAGGCAGCGTGTGGCGAAAGGGGAGGCAGCGTGTGGCGAAAGGGGAGGCAGCGTGTGACGAAAGGGAGGGCAGCATGTGGGGAAAGGGAAGGCAAAAGTGTACTTGTTGCTGTTGCAGACTTTGGTTTCTTTGAATCCATATTCTCAACCATCACCAACAGGTACTCTGTGCTGTTTGGTTTTCAAATGTTTAACAGCATATTGGACGTATTACATTGTTGAGCAATGTTTGTTGAATGAAGTGAGCATGCAACTTTCAGGGTGTCTTCTTCAATCTTTCTGAAATAGTTCCAAACTGCATTTCTGGACCTTTTGAAGGACATGTTGTCAAAACTTTATCAGTCATTGTATTACCTAACCGTCAGTCAGCAAAGCAATCAACACGCTTTAGCCGCCAATTCTATGTGTCTTGCTATTCATTTGAAAGGAACTTGCCCTTGGGCCGTGTTTACTTTGTAAGTGACTTGCCTTTGCTGTTATATTGCAAACGGGACGTCCCAGGGGCATTTTCCTTTTCAATTAATACATTACCAGGCCATACCGGAACATGCTCAATCGGAATGAAAAATTCCCACCAAAAAAACACTTCCTTAGATGAAAGAGGAATTGCTCGGAATCAACCTCTATTCGGTTTTACGACTCGATTCCTTTTGATTCCATGGTGGGAATTGAGTACTTTGGAATCGATCTACCCAAGTTATTAAACACTCAAGCAAGCACTCCAATGAAACGGTTGATAAGGAGCAGTTGCTGTGTCATACATACTAAACATCGTCCAGAGATGACTGGAGACGTCTGGAGTATGTGCGAATTGGACAAATGAACACTTGTTTGTTTTTTTTAGCAGTCGAAACTGCTGCTAAGATCAATTCCACAGTTTCAATTTCGAAATTTGGTTCAGGTTAAGAGATTCCAAAGCTTATCACATTTCAGCTGTAATGCTTATAAATGTTCAGAGTTTTATTTTGATGGGGATAAAGTGGGGAGGGAGTTTGAGAGGAGGTAAGGATGAGGGTAAGGGAGACATGCTGTAAAGTGTGAATTGCGATTAAGAATGTCTCATCAAAATGATTCTGTTTAGAATACCAGAGAAGATAGAAACGAAATATTGTCTGAAATCCATTTTCTACCGGTCATACTATAAATATCGCCCGGAGACAAACATCGCCCGGACACATCCGGAGACAAACTCCCGTCTGGAGACTAACTCCCGTCCGGTCATAAATACCGCCCAGACACGTTCGGAGACAAACACCACCCGGACACGTCCGGAGATGAGCACCGCCCGGACACGTCCGGAGATGAGCACCGCCCGGAGATGAGCACCGCCCGGACACGTCCGGAGATGAGCACCGCCCGGAGATGAGCACCGCCCAAATTTAACCACCGTCTGAATATGTCCAGGTAGAGAGAGGAAGAGGTAGATGTGGGAGGAGGGTGCTGCACTGCATTGGGAGGGGGTAGAACAAGGATGGGCAAGAGGGGCGGGGGAAGGGGAGTTTGCAGAGTAAATGTTATGCTTTCTGAACAACACACAGACAGACAAACACTGTATTAGTGCTTGGCCGATATCGGCAATTTTTGGGGAATCGGCAGGTTGGAGTCAGTGTAATTACCGACTACAGTACGTACTGGATACAACCCAAAAACCTTGAGTGGCTTCCACGGAAATACAATGTTGCATTTATATAGACGTTTCAGGGATGTGTTCAAAAATATTGTTCTTTATCAACAGGTGTGTGTGACAAGTGGAAAAATAAATTTGGCTGAGTAATTTTGAAAACACGTTAATATGGTAAACGGCTTGGAGATCGGGTGTTATTTCAACACCACTCGCTCAGGACGACGGAGCACGAACCACTCGCTCAGGACGACGGAGCACGAACCACTCGCTCAGGACGACGGAGCACGAACCACTCGCTCAGGACGACGGAGCACGAACCATTCGCTCAGGACGACGGAGCACGAACCATTCGCTCAGGACGACGGAGCACGAACCATTCGCTCAGGACGACGGAGCACGAACCACTCGCTTTGAATGATGCGGCGTGGCAAAAGCATCTGCAGTAAGTGAACGATTCGCTCGGAATTATGTGGCACAGTACCGCTATCGATTGTCGGACACCCAGCAAGTGGCTTATGCACTAAAGTCAGCACTCCAATTAAATGGTTGGTGAGGAAAGGCTGGCCAGGCTGTGGTTTTACACCATATAGGATCCCTTTAACTTTAAAGCTGGTCTTCCCGATGCTCGCAGCAGGTATAGAAATTAAATGAATTTGTTCAAATAATTACTTTATCCACAAAATAATTGCTCTTTAATGGAGAACAACCCAGGAGACATCGCAAAGGTTTAATCGCCCATGAAATAAACATTGCAGATGATCCGCCACATTTCCTACTCGTCTGTGCATGCATCACGTGGTACATCGGTTCGCGGTCAACGCAAACGTTTTAACTTTATTTTAAAACTTCCATTTTTCACCAGATTTGCTGTGATTTCTTGTAGAGCACCACGCGAAACCTCTGAAAATATAGACACAGCTCTGGCAGATGCCATGGATATGCAGTCCCTCTCGGGGGACAGAGCACGATGTCGAGCAGTGATTGCATTCAATCATATAGCTCAATGAAGCTAGTTAATTTTGGCACATACCTAATTGTTTTGTTCACTCTATAATTCTCCAAACGGTATCAAAAGATAAGTTTAATGCTTTGGAAATTTCACATTTTCTTGTGTTTTTATGGAGAAGGAGGGACTATAGCCTTGCTTCGTTAAATTAAATATGTACATCAGCTTAATTATAAGACTCGTTTCTTTAAATTATCAGATTTCATTCCAGATTTTGACACTGATTTATTCCGAATGATATTTGATCCTCAAAGCCGAAATAATATTTCGATGATATACTTTAATTCGTCCATGAGAGGAGATCATGGAAAATTGCATCATACATTTTGTAATGCATGAAATCGTTCCAAGCTCATAATTTGAAAACTATAGCACTTACAAAAGTGATGTATACGATTCATAGCGATGATGACCGACATTCGATAACACAGTACGAGTCAGGAAAGTGAAGAAAAAAAACTCATTCAGAAATCGTTGTGGCCTGTTCCAAGTCGAGGCATGATGGAGCAGGCCAAAAAACATGGCGGCTTCAGACCCCAGCAAGGTTACCTAGGACACACCTTTAGACCCCACAGAGAGCGATGACCAACGATGTGCCTGATAAAGGATCTCATTAAATAAGGCCGTTAATTATCTTCAAAAGGGGTGTTTTAATTTACTGAAACACCCAATTTTCAGTTATGCACTTCCTTGCAGTTTTCTTTGTATGTATGCAAAGTTTCAGGCAGCGAGGTTTCAAGGTTTTGGAGTTATGGAGGACACACGCACACGCATACGCACACACTGACATTTATTAGTATAGACGAGCAGAGGTATCCGCAGCTTTTATGGAGCAATTTTTTGAGTTTAGATATAAGAAGGTGATTTGTAATACTGTCTACCATCAGGTGGTGCTTTGCGATACTCATTTACATGGAGAAAATTAGGGTCTTTCCTCCACCCTGAACCCCCTATCATGTGGGCTTGAAAATGTTTTCTTGCATTTCCATTTGCCAAGAGGATTCCAACGGTATGCAATATTATGGGGTTACTACTGGAGGTGCCAATTCTATTGATGGATGGATAGACAGATAAAATACAACTTAATGTAGACTCGTACACCCACTGCTTGTGGGAGCGGCAGGAAGGGTCATGTTATGATCTTCTCTGGGTATCTAGATTACAGGAGATCTCGGCTCGGGTCCCTTAGTCTGTGGAGGACGCGATACGCATAGAATGCTTCAAGGATGTCGGGAGATGGAATTCCTCCGGATTTCTTTCATTTTGGTGCGAAACTGCAGGAGCGACTGTTTAAAAAGGTAATCACATGTTTGTGGTTTATTTTATTTTTTTTCCTTCTGGGAGGCTTGCCCCCATGAAACAACACGATAAGCTCTTGACTCGCGTTTACACGGCCTTTGTACAAAGAGCAAAAACTTGAGGAGAGGGGATATTATTAATTTTAGTATTGGTTTGCAATAACAATATTGAGCTTCCCTTCGCAGGGCAGCTCGCCGGATGACGGGATTGGGGCAAAGCCTTCGGGACCCCCAATCTTTGATGATAGGAGGGAAACCACGGGGTAACATCCCTGGGTCAGATTGCGGGAGAGTGTGTCGGAGTGGTGCTGAGGTGTCGTCCACCAGACAGCGATCTCCTTGGGTTAACCTGAAGCGGTCCCTTCGGGTGGGTGCCTGGAATGTCCTATCCCTAAGAGAGGATGCTCACCTGTCTCTGTTATCATCTGAGCTCAAGCGTTTGGACATCGGGATTGCAGCACTCTGAGGTTCAGAGACCGGATTGCAGCGAGATAATGGTGGGTGGTTACACCTACTATTGGTCTGGTCACTCTGATGAGGAGGAGCTCCTTGTGAGCCAACGGCCATCCATATCTAGTGCCCAACTGTGTCTGCGGACGTCCTCCTGCAGTTGGGTTACTTTTTATTAGGAGGTTGGTGGCAGGATTTGCACTCCGGCCACCCTAAAACCTTTCACTCCGCAAAACACAAAAACGCAAAAAAATCTGAAAACCCACTCCGTGGGAGTACCTCCTGTGCAGCTTCCCTTCGCAGGGCAGCTCAGATGTTATCATCTGAGCTTCCCTTCGCAGGGCAGCTCAGATGTTATCATCTGAGCTCAAGCGTTTGGACATCGGAATTGCAGCTCTCTCTGAGGTTAGGAGATCGGATTGCAGCAAGATCATGGTGGGTGGTTACACCTACTATTGGTCTGGTCGCTCTGATGGTTACCATACCCAAGGAGTTGCTGTAGCTGTGTCCAATAAGCTGACCCCAATGATAATTGAGGTAACACCGGTCAACGAGCGTATTATGAGATTTAGGATTCGTCACTCCTTAGGTGTCATTTCCCTGTTCTCTGTTTATGCTCCGACTGAGGCGAGTAACCTCACCGTGAAGGATGCATTCTACGCCACACTCGAGTCTGTGGTTGATCAGTGCCCCAGACGAGATACACTTCTCGTCTTGGGGGATTTCAATGCATCGACTGGAACTGATAGGGATGGTAAAAAGGTGTGTGTTGGTCCCCATGGGTCAGGAACTATGAACCAGAATAGCACTAAGTTCCTTGACTTTGCAAGAAGTCATGGACTTAGGGTGGCTGGTTCATGGTTTCAGCGTCCACAAGCTCATCGCTGGACTTGGTATTCCAACGCTGGCGGTGTGGCAAAGGAGATTGACCATGTCCTCATTGACGGTCGTTGGAGGATGATCCAGAACTGCAGGGTCTACCAGAGTGCTCATTTCCTCAATACTGACCACTGGCTTGTTGTAGCAACTCTAAAGCTGCACCTTAAATCCTGGAGAATGGTACCATCCCATCCTCGGCTGGATGTTGGCAAGCTCAGGGATGAGAGAGTAGCTGAGGAGTTTGCGAATAGGCTGAGTGGACACTTGGGGGGTCTGGGTGCTTTGGGGGTGTCCTGAAGAGTTGTGGAGTGCCTTCAAGACCACCGTCCTTGATGTTGCCGGTGAATGTCTTGGAACTCACCGCAGGGCAAAGAAGAATTTTGTCTCAAGGGACACTGGATACCATTGACCAGAGTCGCTGGGCCAGGCTGAATGGCAGAGCTGAGCTGTTCAGGGAGCTGAGGCGTAAAACTGTACGTGCACTGAGGGTGGACAAGGAGGCCTATGTGCGAGGAATCTGTGAGGGGGTAGAGCATCACCTGTGGACAGGTGACTCTCGTCCCGCTTACAGGGGAATTCACGCATTGCGTTCATCCAAGCTCATCCCTCGAAGCACTGCAGTTAGAGCAGAGAGTGGTAGGCTCTTGACAGAGGAGTCTGAAGTGAAGGCCCGCTGGGCCGGTTACTTTGAGCGGTTGTTCCAGGCTGATCCCCCAGCTGTCGAGTTGGACGTCAATGGTGTTACAATCCCTGTTGCTGACCCCCCAATCAGCTGTGGTCCACCTTCGCTTGTGGAAACACGGGTTGCGGTGAACCAGTTGAGACGGGGCAAAGCTCCAGGGATCTGTGGCATCCATGCTGAACTTCTCAAGGCTGGTGGAAATGCTGCACTCGTGTCGTTGCATGCAGTTTTGTGCTCTGCCTGGAACACAGACATCATCCCAACTGACTGGAAGAGGGGCCTTGTTGTCCCTCTCTGGAAAGGGAAGGGTGATCGCCCAGACTGCAACAACTACCGAGGGGTGACGCTGCTCTCAGTGCCGGGCAAGGTCTTTGCTCGGATAATTCTTGATAGGGTTCGCCACCATCTGCTTGAGCACCAGCGTCCAGAGTAGTCAGGCTTTACACCAAAGAGGTCATTGATTGACCGTATCCTTGCCCTTCGTGTCCTCACCGACCGCAGACGAGAGTTTCGGCAGGGGCTGCTTGCAGCCTATGTTGATCTCTGTAAAGCGTTTGATTCAGTGAATCGGGATGTCCTCTGGAGGATTCTTGGTCTTCGTGGGGTGCCACCAAAACTGATCGATCTGATGTCTGAACTCTACTCTGGTACTGAGAGTGCTGTGAAGTGTGGTGGTACCATCTCTGACTTATTTCCAGTTGTTACTGGAGTTTGTCAGGGGTGTGTACTGACCTCCACACTTTTCAGCACTTGTACGGACTGGATTTTAGGGAGGATGTCGGAGAGATCAAGCTGCGGTGCATCGTTTGGGAATGTCAAGATCTCGGACCTTGATTTTGCAGATGATACAGTCATCTTTGCAGAGACTTTAGATATCCTTTTGGGGGCCCTCGAGGTGCTGAATGAGGAGTCGGCACCGCTGGGATTACGGGTTTCTTGGGTCAAAACTAAGATCCAGGCTTTCGGCGACATATTGGATGCTGCTGTCCTATCTGTGCCTGTTTGTGGTGAGGATGTTGAGGTTACAGAGAGATTCACTTACCTTGGCAGTGATATTCATGTCTCTGCTGGCTGTGAGTCAGAGGTCAATAGACGTCTGGGTCGGGCCTGGGGAGTCATGGATTCACTGGATCATGGGGTGTGGCGCTGCCGGTACCTGTGTGGGAGGACGAAAGTCCGAGTCTTCAGGTCCTTGGTGCTTCCAGTCTTGCTCTATGGATGCGAGACTTGGACTCTGACCAAGGATCTGAGACGGAGGCTTAATTCCTTTGGTACCAGGTCTCTTCGGAGAATCCTTGGCTATCGCTGGTCGGATTTTGTGTCCAACGAGCGGTTTCTGAGAGAGACTCGGATGACATTTGTTACCTGCATAGTCCGTGAGCGTCAGTTGCGGCTGTATGGACATGTGGCTCGTTTTCCTGACGCTGATCCTGCTCACCAGATTCTCTCAGCGAGGGAGTCTCATGAGTGGAGGAGGTCAGTGGGTCAACCACGTGCCTCATGGTTGCAGCAGGTGGACCATCATCTCAAGGAGATGGGGATGGCCCTGGCATCTGCCTGGGGGATGGCCAGACGGAGGCCCCTGGAGTACCGGTGGAAAGTGGACGCAGCGACGTGCTGTTTTGGCACATGCTCCCATACCTAACCTTTGTAATAACATTAATATTTTGCTGTTATCATTACCTCTGCCACCGGATGTGAAGGAGGTTATGTTTTCAACCCTCGTATGCTCCTGTAAAACCTTAAATGAGGAGTTCCGCAGGCAGTGTGGTAGCTCTCACACTGATGTCATATCATCAGAAAAAGTTCCCCCCCCCCCTCTAAAACAATAGTGAGGATCACTGCAATGGACCATTGTGTTATTTTGACATCTTCATGTCAAGTGCATAATCGTGTCAAGGGATTTTCTTAACAGGGCCACGCCTGGTGTCCAGCAACACAATACGACTTGAGATGGAAAAGCGGATGACGATGTGCTAACCCAGGCCGCACAGCTAAAAAAAAAAATCAAGTGGCACACTACCAGAGTGAGTCATAAGTCCCAGGACACAGTTTTAGCTGCTTATGGAATATTTGTTTGTACCATCTACCAAGGGGAGCCAAAAGCCCCAGGAATAATAACATATTACAGTCATATATAGATGCAGATGGGCAGGCAGATATGTGCAGATTTGGACAGAGTACTGAGGTTCCCATCTCATATTGCAGTCAACAACAAAGACCTGATTTAATTATTTGGTCTGATGTAGTAAAAAGGGTTATCATCGTTGAGCTGACAGTACCATGGGAGGGAAATATGGAATGGGCGTATGAAAGAAAGTTGTGTTGGTATGAAGAGGTAAGAGAAGTGTGTGATGACCGTAGGTGGATGTGTGATGTGCTGCCAGTGGAAGTGGGTTGTAGGGGTTTTGTGGCAAAGTCTATGCTGAAGTACCTCAAGATGATTGGAGCAAGTCATCTAAGCAAGTCAAGAATACTGTGACGCAATTCCAGGAAACTGCCTCCGGATCCACAATGAGGCTATTTCTGCAGAGGTGAGTGCAGAGTGATTCCATTCATATGTAAAGGCGGCAGGTCTGGTGCGAATATGTATTTGGTCAATGATGTCTGGTGGTGAGCATGTAGGCCAATGTCACTTGGTGGTGCAAGTGCTGCGCTGCTGGGGATGCTCATGAGAAGCTGTACTGGAGTAGTCCCTGAAACAGTGATGATGATCCAAGGGTTCCAGCTGAGGAGAGCGACATCGAACAGTGTCCTGACACTGTATGTTCTGTTCAGTAACAATAGTAATAGATAATAACAGAGGAATAAGGAGCTTGGTGTGTTGGCGCAGTGGTTAGGGCAGCGGCTTGGGATCCAAAAGGTCCTGAGTTCAAGCCCCGTTGGGCCACTGAATTAATACACCAGGGGGTTGACTCAGCCTGTCACTCTTCCGAGGTCGGCAAAGTGAGTACCAGTATACTGGGCCGGTGTATACCCCGGTTAAAATAGGTGTACCATATCCCTGTGTCGTAAGAGGCGACCAGGGTTGCATCAGGAAGGGCATCCGGCGTAAAACATGTGCCAAATCACTATGCGGATCATACGGATGATCCGCTGTGGCGACCCCTAACGGGAGCAGCCGAAAGAAGAAGAAGAAGTCTGCAATGCATATAGCTGTTCGCGCCCGCTCGAGGATCGTGGTGGTGTGCATCCGGGTGCGCAATAAACAGAGTTACGACAACCCTCACGACTCTCCGTGTCTCACTGCTCCCCGGACATTACACATGCCACCTTCGACCAGTCATGCACAATAATAGCGAATGCAGTGAGCTTCACACTTAACGCGTGCATGTGAGAGAATAGGAAAAAACAACAACAGCAACAGCAACAACAACAACAACAACAACAACAACAACAACAACAACAACAACAACACAATAGCCCTGGCTATTTGGAATCCGTGTCGTTAGCTATGACCTTTTGCTTCCGGTTGTTGTTAAACGCTGTGCGGTGTATAAACACGATTGGGTTTTATTTCTATCTTGTGAATATTACTTAACGCGTGCACATGAGAGAATAGGAAACAACAAAAACAACACAATACCCTGCCAATTGTGAATCCGTGTCGTTGGCTGTGACCCTTTTGTTTCCGTTTTTTTTTTGCTTCTGGTTTTTTTTGTTTCCGGTTTTTGTCATGGGGAATGATGCATGCCGGGCGATAAAGGCATCGTCGGAGACATGAAATACCTAAATAATATCAGACATGGTGTATATTTCCTCCACTGATTTTAATAGATATCTCCCGCATCATCAAAAAATAATTTTTAATCGTGATTTACGTTATTTGATCGCTGATTCCGAATCCAGGCCGAAGTAACCGGAAATTGCGTATACAGTTGTGAACAAGTTGTAGGTAAAGTCAGAAGCGAATGTAAGAAGAATACTACGTTCGCTTCTAGTATTTATTTTTTTTAGATGAGATCCTGTTCTAGGCGGTGTGGTTGTCGTTGTGAAGGTAATGTTGAGGTAATATTAATTTTTTTTAGATGAGATCCTGTTCTAGGCGGTGTAGTTGTTGGTGTGAAGGTAATGTTGAGGTAATATTAATTTTTTTAGATGAGATCCTGTTATAGGCGGTGTAGTTGTCGTTGTGAAGGTAATGTTGAGGTAATATTTATTTTTTTTAGATGAGATCCTGTTCTACGTGGTGTAGTTGTCGTTGTTAAGGTAATGTTAAGGTAATATTTATATTTTTTAGATGAGATCCTGTTCTTGGCGGTGTAGTTGTCGTTGTGAAGGTAATGTTGAGGTAATATTTATTTTTTTTAGATGAGATCCTGTTCTTGGTGGTGTAGTTGTCGTTGTGAAGGTAATGTTGAGGTAATATTAATTTTTTTAGATGAGATCCTGTTCTAGGCGGTGTAGTTGTCGTTGTGAAGGTAATGTTGAGGTAATATTAATTTTTTTAGATGAGATCCTGTTCTTGGCGGTGCAGTTGTTGTTGAGGTATAATGTTGAGGTAATATTAATTTTTTTAGATGAGATCCTGTTCTAGGCGGTGTAGTTGTCGTTGTGAAGGTAATGTTTGTGTTGTATCAGGTGGTTGGGTTTTCGTATATCATGACTCGCCTGCTTGGGGTGGTAGTGATGTACGTTCGGACACGCAATAAAGTAGAGTTACTGCTAACGCTCTCACTCTCCATGTTCCGCTGCACCTCGGACATTACAGTTGGCTGACGAGGATGATTAGTAGACGAGTCACGGTGCACAGACAGGTGCCCGTTTTTGTCGGAGACGACTTCGAATTGTTTTCGGAACAATTGGGGTGCTATTTCCACTCGAATGATGTGGTCGACGAGAGCAAGCAAAAGTCGATCTTGTTCGCCTCGCTATCGACGGAACATTATCGACTACTGAGTGATTTGGTGGCACCGGACAAGCCCAGTGGGGACACGCTGTCATTTCAGGACATTGTGCAGAAGATGAAAGCACACATGGCGCCGGAGAAGTCATTACAGCTAGCTCGATACCAGTTCGATCGCCTCGCGAAAGGTACGGGGGAGCGTGTCGCGGATTTCGTGGCGCGAGTGAAGCATTCTTCCATGGCCTGCAAGTTCACGGCGGAGGAGCGCCCAGCTCGGCTCAGAGATCGCTTTATTCTGGTTTACAAGATGCAAAAATAGTTTCGGCAATTCTACGGCTGAAGGGTGAAGCCATTACGTTCACGTCGGCGGTCAACACTGCTACAGCTGTCGAGCAGACTCTCGGAGATGTCCGGGCCATCACCGGCATGCCAGATGGCCCGGGAGCCCACACGGTGTCGCGAGCGCCCAAGGATGCACGCGCGACCTTCGGTGCGGGCCTGGGCCAGACGGCGCCGTGCGGCCGCACGAGCGGCGAGGTGACCCCGCAGACGTGTTTGGGATGCAGAAGTCGACACCTGCGGCGTGTGTGCCCATATAAAAACACCGTGTGTTTACATTGTCGCAAGGTGGGTCATCTGAAGCGTGTGTGCCGTGGGGCGTTGGCCACCGTTAAGGTCATGGACGGCAATGTGCGGGGCGACCCGAGGCGGAACCGGCAGCCGATGATGAGCCTGTTTTCAATTGGTTCTGCGGCAGCGCGCCCGATGACGGTGGAAATCGAAGTGAACAAAACGCCGATCACGTTTCAGGTTGATACGGAAGCGGCAGTGTCGATCATCGGTGAACAGACCGCGCGTAGACTCAACGGCCTGAGGCTTATCAGGTCAAACCTCACACTGTACACATACACCCGCGAGAGGATAACGCTCATCGGGATGGTAGACGTGTCTGTGGGGTACCAAGGCCAGGTCGCCACGCTTCCATTGTACGTCGTGCGGGGGAGGGTCTGTCTCTCCTAGGCCGGGACTGGCTGACCCGCATCAGGCTAGATTGGGCCGCCGTTCACCTTGTGCAACCCGTGCCAAGCCAATGGGAGGATCAGTTGGAGAAGATTCTTCAAAGACATCAAGGTTTGTTTTGCGACGACCTTGGGAAACTCAAGGACGTGCAGGCAAAGCTTCCTGAAGGAGGGGGTGGTTCCTCGTTTTTGTAAACCACGACCGGTGCCGTATGCCCTGCGGGACAAGGTCGACGGTGAACTGGATAGGCTGGAGGCCTGTGGGTTGATCGAATGGGTGTCGTACTCAGATTGGGCCACCCCGGTCGTCACGGTGCTGAAACGGAATGGAGACGTCCGATTGTGCGGGGACTTCAAGTCCACGGTTAACCCGGGGCTCAGCGTGGAGCAATATCCACTGCCGTCAATCGATGAGATATATGCACGATTGGCGGGGAGTCAATAGTTCACGAAGCTTGATCTGCGTGATGCATATTTTCACCTGGCGATGGATCCCGGGAGTAGCGACCTTTTGACAATCAACACGTGTCAAGGGCTCTATCGATATACCCGACTCTGTTTTGGGATTGCTTTGGCCCTGGCCTTGTGGCAGGAAGCCATGGATCAGGTTTGCATTGGCCTTCCCGCTCAAACCCACCTGGACGATGTGCTCATTGTGGGGAAAACGGCGGACGAGCACCTTGCGAACACTGCCCAAGTGCTGACGAAGCTGGAAGCGTGCGGCCTGCGCTTCAACAGGGACAAGTGCGCATTCTTCAAGCAGCGCTTGGAATACCTCGGGCACATCATCACGCCGGAGGGGCTGTTGAAAGGCCCTCGGAAGGTGGAGGCAATTCAGCACACTATCCCATCCTCGTCGCCAACTATGGTGCACGATTATTTCCACGGTTCCAAATGGTAATGGTGCGCGATTACTTCCACGGTTCCAAATGGGTGCCGGCTGTGGTCTCGGTGGTACTGGGGCCGGCGAATTGCATGGTGCGGACTGATGGTGGGGAGGTGTGGAAGCGGCACGTGGACCAAATACATGATCGCTGTTCAGTGTCACCCCCTCCCCCCCCCGCCCCCCGTGCCGAGTGATGTGGGATCCCCACCTGTGATGTCGCCGTGGCCGGGCGTTGTATCGCCAGTGCCGGAAGTGCCGACGCCCGCGGGGTGTTCACATGATTCAGTCCTACCCGAGGACGACGAGCAAGCTTGTCAGCCGGGGACGGTTGTTGGTGCGGATAGGGCAAGTCTGGCGAGGGTGTCACCTCGACCGAGCTGGGAGGCGTCTGAGCCTGGGCCATCTGGTGGCGCTGCCCGCCCAAGGCGGGTCAGGAAACGACCGCGGTACTTGGAGGATTTTGAATGTTGATTGGTTTCGTTTGGTAATGTTATAATTGTCATTTCATCATTGGAATTGTCATTTTACGAGGGGAGGAGTGTGCTGTATCACGTGGTTGGGTTTTCGTATATCATGACTCGCCCGCTAGGGGTGGCAGTGATATACATCCGGGCGCGCAATAAAGCAGAGTTACTGCTAACGCTCTCACTCTCCATGTTCCGCTGCACCTCGGACATTCCAATTTTGAGGACTTTTTTTTCAGATGAGATCCTGTTCTAGGTGGTGTAGTTGTTGTTGTGAAGTTAATGTTGAGGTAATATTTATTTTTTTTCGATGAGATCCTGTTCTAGGCAGTGTAGTTGTTGTTGTGAAGGTAATGTTGAGGTAATATTAATTTTTTTTCAGATGAGATCCTGTTCTAGGCGGTGTTGTTGTTGTCAAGGTAATGTTGAGGTGTAACGTTGAGGTAATATTTTTTTTTTGGATGAGATCCTGTTCTCGGCGGTGTAGTTGTTGTGAAGGTAATGTTAAGGTAATATTTATTTTTTCATCGCAAAAAGACTTTAATTTGATATATTTAAGAAGCGAATGTAAGAAGAATTCTACGTTCGCTTCAAGGCTTTGCCTATTCCATATTAATGAGGAAAACTCAGAATCCAAGATGGCTACCGTCACGATTCACAATGAGGAAAACTCAGAATCCAAGAGGGCCACCGTCACAATTCACAATGAGGAAAACTCAGAAGCCAAGATGGCCACCGTCACAATTCACAATGAGGAAAACTCAGAATCCAAGAGGGCCACCGTCACAATTCACAATGAGGAAAACTCAGAATCCAAGATGGCCACCGTCACGATTCACAATGAGAAAAACACAGAATCTAAGATGGCCACCGTCACAATTCACAATGAGGAAAACTGAGAATCCAAGATGGCCACCATCACGATTCACAATGAGGAAAACTCAGAATCCAAGATGGCCACCGTCACGATTCATAATGAGGAAAACTCAGAATCCAAGATGGCCACCGTCACGATTCACAGTGAGGAAAACTCAGAATCCAAGATGGCCACCATCACGATTCACAGTGAGGAAAACTCAGAATCCAAGATGGCCACCGTCACGATTCGCAATGAGGAAAACTCAGAATCCAAGATGGCCACTGTCACGATTCATAATGAGGAAAACTCAGAATCCAAGATGGCCACCATCACGATCCACAATGAGGAAAACTCAGAATCCAAGATCGCCACCGTCACAACTTACAATGAGGAAAACTCAGAATCCAAGATGGCCACCGTCACAATTCACAATGAGGAAAACTCAGAATCCAAGATGGCCACCGTCACAATTTACAATGATGAAAATCAGAATCCAAGATGGCCACCGTCACAATTCACAATGAGGAAAACTCAGAATCCAAGATGGCCACCGTCACTATTCACAATGAGGAAAACTCAGAATCCAAGATGGCTACCGTCACAATTCACAATGAGAAAACTCAGAATCCAAGATGGCCACCGTCACGATTCACAGTGAGGAAAACTCAGAATCCAAGATGGCCACCATCACGATTCACAGTGAGGAAAACTCAGAATCCAAGATGGCCACCGTCACGATTCGCAATGAGGAAAACTCAGAATCCAAGATGGCCACTGTCACGATTCATAATGAGGAAAACTCAGAATCCAAGATGGCCACCATCACGATCCACAATGAGGAAAACTCAGAATCCAAGATCGCCACCGTCACAACTTACAATGAGGAAAACTCAGAATCCAAGATGGCCACCGTCACAATTCACAATGAGGAAAACTCAGAATCCAAGATGGCCACCGTCACAATTTACAATGATGAAAATCAGAATCCAAGATGGCCACCGTCACAATTCACAATGAGGAAAACTCAGAATCCAAGATGGCCACCGTCACTATTCACAATGAGGAAAACTCAGAATCCAAGATGGCTACCGTCACAATTCACAATGAGAAAACTCAGAATCCAAGATGGCCACCATCACAATTCACAATGAGGAAAACTCAGAATCCAAGATGGCCACCGTCACGATTTACAATGAGGAAAACTCAGAATCCAAGATGGCCACCGTCACAATTCACAATGAGGAAAACTCAGAATCCAAGAGGGCCACCGTCACAATTTACAATGAGGAAAATCAGAATCCAAGATGGCCACCGTCACAATTCACAATGAGGAAAACTCAGAATCCAAGATGGCCACCGTCACAATTCACAATGTGAAAAACTCAGAATCCAAGATGGCTACCGTCACAATTTACAATGAGGAAAACTCAGAATCCAAGATGGCCGTCACAATTTACAATGATGAAAACTCAGAATCCAAGATGGCCACCATCACAATTCACGAATATTAGGAAAACACAAAGAGAGCCGCAACATTGTTATTATAGGAAAATGATTTTGGGGTCTACACCCAGGTTTTGGAGTATGAGGAATTCAATGGAAGCCTCAGAATTTCAATTTGATCATGACATTTGTGATATAATTTGGAAATTCAAACGAACATCTTCAATTATGCCAGACAGAAAATGGAAGGTGTATCATACTTAACACCACTGGAAGATGTAACGTACAAATACCATTGATCAGCTGTATCGTTTTCAGAATCATCAATGGGACAGGCATTGGTGCATGCTTGCCTAATGTACGTAGAGTACATGGGGTTGGAGAATAGACCAGCTTTGCAGCAACTGCATTTCTTCCCACAGTCTCCCTTGCACCTACAAGATACCATGTGTAGTATGGTATCGGATGCCAATGGCTGGTCAGTGTCCTCTGGAAATAGCATCCCATCTCTGAATTGCCATCACCACTCAGTGGGAGACAACTCGTTGCCCAACCGTTGTTGCACTGTTAAATATGCTCTGTTGGAGTGGTACTTTGCAGCCTCTGAAGTTAGGGGCAAGCTTTGCAGTTGGAACTCAGCTGAGGAGACTAAGGTTCATCTGACTCGCCTCATGCACAATATGTAACGATGCTTGTCCAGAGAGGTACACCGAACTGCCCCATACAACAGATATTTCGTTGTGTCTGAATTGCATATGCAGGTCCATACCATCTGTGGCCTGCAAAATAAGCATGGAAAACAAATTATTGTCAGTAGCTATGACCACAAAAGGTCTGGTTTGATCATCGACTGCAGTTGTCATTGCAATTTGAGCACTAAGCTAATCAGAATCTGCAGTGCTCCGCTTACTCGCCACACCATTGCCCTCAAACTTAGTGACAAATTTAGCGATGAGCTTTTCTTTGTTGTTGCCGTTTGCCAAGAAAGCTTTTTGAGAGGTGGCCGTCATCATACCAAACTCAAAGATGATGTTTGTAGAGGCATTCTGGGTTGCTCGATGCTACTGCCATTTTGCATTGGTGGACAATGTGCAACAACATCTAAAATGATCATGGATTCAGGGCCATAAATGTTGAGCACATCCGCAACATATGTGTTGTACACCTGGTCATATGTGGCATCATTGAGTCAAGGCATGCTCTGCAAATGATGACCTCCATCAAGGATGAATTGGGTGTTCTGGGGAATTTCCAGATGAACATTGACCTTTGATTTGCAGATGTCTGCAATGACATTTTTGGTGTTCTTACGCATTATCCCTTTGTCAAATATGGATGGAGGCGACCTCCCGAACTCAAAGCGCAAGAAATCCTGCAGCTCGGTTTTGTGCATGATTACACATGTCACACGCTTGAAGAAGATGGTGGTGTTGACCTCCACTTTCAGTCTGCAGACCGATACTTGACTTTTTGCACTGCTAATAGAGGTAAACTCTGTCTTTACGCTTCAACTTGATGTCAGCGTAGTTGTGGCCTGTCATCACTTCTGCTACTTCTTTTCCGACTGCATAGATTTTGTCTGCATGTACTGCCTTATCCACTGCAACCCCATTAGAGATTGAGACAATTGCATCATGCTCCTGGTATGAGAAGGGAAAATGGACATGAAGCCAATTGACGAAAGTCCTGTCATGTTTAGCATCTCGTGCAGTGCTGCAGGCACACAAGTGAGACATGCTGGTCAGATGTGTAACTGTAAACACATCAGAACTCCTCAGTCACGTTGCAGATAGGTGCAGAATAGGGTGTTCCACTTTTGCAAAAGTAGTTGCTGGAATGAAGCACTATGTGCCTGTCAATTCCACTCGTGAAGTTAGGTGATCGACCAAAGTTTGAAAATTTTTCCCGCCTTTTTTGACCGTGGGCCGGAATTTTGAAATTTCAGGAAAAATCCATATTTTTGGAAATAATGTTGATTTTTGAATATTTAAAAATATATATTTCTGTGTTTAGATGGCTGAATGCACTTCAGTAGGCACCATTATGATAGTAAGTACCCGTAAATATTATTCACAAACTTGTCCCAACATTTTCAGAAGGGGTTGCCATTTTGGAAATCCAGTGAAAATCGTATATTTTGTCTATATCTAATGAATTTTTTTATTTTTTATTCTTTGTGTACTTGCAGATAAACCTTGACTGACCAATGGTCAGGGCTCCTGTGGCTATGTGGGACAAGTTTGCTAGTTATAGGAAATTTTGCGAAAGTGCTAATTCTTTGCGTGTCATAAATGATCAAGCTGAAAGAGGAATTAAGTTAGTGTCTGACTTTATTCATATGTGCAATGATGAGAAACAACGTCAAGTATTGCTACAGTGCGTGGAAGAGCACAGGAAGCTTTACCCAGACTATACAAAACAAACGCTATGTTCTCTATAAGATATCTGTGTGGTTGCTTGTTTGCTAGATTGTAATGTTGTCAGATATGAAAACCGTGTCGCTTAAAACATATTTGGTTGTTCTCATAATTAATTGATCATGCTCTCATTTGTCATTAATAATGTCTTTATGAAAACGCTACTACTGATATTCTGGAAATGCCTAACAATGTTCCATGCAATAATTGTCAAAATATGGGATTTTCAGTGAAATTCCAAAATGGCAACTCCTTCTCAAAATGTCGGGACAAGTTTGTGAATAATATTTATAGGTACTTACTATCATAATGGTGCCCACTGAAGTGCATTCGGCCATCTAAACACAGAGAAATATATTTTTAAAAATATTCAAAAATCAATGTTATTTCCAAAAATATGGATTTTTCCTGAAATTTTAAAATGGCGGCCCAGGGTCAAAAAAGGCGGGAAAATTTTCAAGCTTTGGTCGATCACCTAATTTCACTAGTGGAATCGATAGGCACATCGTGCTTCATTCCAGCAACTACTTTTGCAAAAGTGGAACACCCCAGTGCAGAACGAGGTGTGACATGGACCCATTTGGTCAAAGTGCTGTCAGAAATTCCCCAACCATGAGCCATACCGCCCGATGTCTTCAACAAACGTATCAGTTCTCACTTAATGGTCTCATCTGTAACATTTCCACTCCAGAACTTTTCTGTTCTTCTGATAGTGAAGTAACCGAGCTCAGTTAACTTATGGAGCTTGTCCTCGCCCATGGCCTTTCTCAACTCTTTTAGATTGGCAAGGTGGAGACGTGTGGATTTCACATAAGCAAGATGACCTGCATCATGGAAAATTGGGATAATTTCAATGATGGCTTAAGCCTGTTGTTAGCTTCATGGTTCAGGTGATTGTCTTGAGATCTGAGGGTCTTTAATTTGAGCCTCTATCGTTCCGTTAAATAACATCATGTGGGTTGACTCAGCCTATCGTCCTTCCGAGGTCGGCAAAATGAGTACAAACATACTGGTAACAGGGGCATTGCATCAGCGGCACAGCTGTGCATCGAAAATGATGCAACCAGCAGCCAGCCACAAGCTGCATACAAAACAACAACTGATGACATGAAGATGCAGATCCCAATCTCCTCTGCGCTCGACTCAAATGAAGTGCATTAGCACTCCCACGTGATTCATATATTGTTGTGTTCATCTTTCGGCTGCTCCCGTTAGGGGTCGCCACAGCGGAACATCCGTTATGATCCGCATACTGATTTGGCATAGGTTTTATGCTGGATGCCCTTCCTGACGCAACCGTGGTCGTCTCTTACGACACAGGGATAAGGATTGGGTTTTGTCATGATTCCGGGCTGCCCTGCACCCTCTCATAGCGCGGCCCAGTGCAGAGCTCCCGTCCTCTAGCGATCCTCCAACCCAAGCCTCCGAGTTGCTGGATTACAGGCGCACGCCACTACGCCCGGTACGTGATTCATATTGTTACGTTTGAGGGGGGGGGTATGCATTCAAAGGGTAATTAGGATGTTTAATTAGGTATGCCATGCTGTTCGAGTTTACCAGGATCTCGATGTAATAAGTAGCAATTCAGTGGTGATAAGTTGTCTAGTAAATGTTCATTTCTTCAAGGGGGAAATGATAAATGTCACGTAATTAGATAGGGACACGGGATAGAGTAAGTGTGTCTGCATAAACCCCTTTTGGTATTCTCTGAAGACTGGCCGTGACGTCACAGGACAGTGCAGCGGATGGCTCCGCCCCGTGATCACGATTGGCGGAAGGCGATGGCGGTGGGCCAATAAACGGCTCGATTGAAGTGACGAGGACCAAGGATAAAAAGGTTCTGTTCGGGGTCGAAAAAGAAGAGGAAGAAGATTACACCCAGAATCGATCGTGTTCTTGATCGTGTCTGGGAGCCTTGCCGAGCCTCGTGCCTCGCTTTGGTTGGCTCTGGGGTTCTGCTCACTCGGAGTACGGGGTCGAACGGCGGGCGGACCTGCCTCCCTCTCCTGCTCGCGGATTGGCGCCGGAGCTGGTTCCCTGGCGGCTGTGGGCGGACTTGGGCCAGGACCAGGAGGTCGACAGCACCACGGTTTCTCCTGCCCCCCTGACGAGAGCAAGGCCGGCTCGTCCGACGCTGATCCAGGGACAGTTGCGTCCACACCACGGTCCAGCCTGACCACCAGAAATAGCTACGGTGTGTGTGTGTGTGTGTGTGTGTGTGTGTGTGTGTGTGTGTGTGTGTGTGTGTGTGTGTGTGTGTGTGTGTGTGTGTGTGTGTGTGTGTGTGTGTGTGTGTGTGTGTGTGTGTGTGCTTGGCGCCTTAGAGGGATTGAGAACTGTATATTCATTGGAATTGTCTGTGTTTTCCCCACGCCCGATCCCACACCATCCCGTCGAATCTCCCCGGATCCCTCTTCTTGCCGAGTCTTGTTATTTCTGATAATAATAAAAACAAATAAACATCATCAACTCAGTGAAAAGTGACTCGTGCCACCTTCCTCGTCCCGTTTGCGGTAGAGCGATTAGAACCGCCATGTTTGGGTTATAAATAAATAAACCGCCTCCATCGTTTCAGCTCATTCTACGTTGGCGGCACTGTTCAAGTCCCGTGGACATCACATTGGTGTCAGAAGTGGGATGTTCGAACCCCTCTAAATTATATTTGGTATCGGGAGAACATACCAAGATTAAAATCTTGCCACGAATTGGAATATAAAATAACTTCAGAAAAGCGCGCGAGCGCGGAAAAATTTTAGCGGGATTTTTCAAATTTAAATGAATTGGTGGCAAACGGGACTTCTGCACCATGGCGGATGTGCAGATGTTTGAGGAGGAAGGCCACGTGTCTGGCAGCGAGTCGGGGGAAGAAGGGAGAGACGGGGGTAGGGTTGGAACCTCCCCCATTCCGAGCGTGGACCATGCTTCATCGACCGTAGCGGGGCCGGCAGCGCCGGAAACCGGTGCGATGTAGATCCAGACAATGTTGGAACGTTTAATAGGGGACATGACGGTACAAATGGCAAATCAATTTGTGACACAGAGGGCAGAAATGACGGCACAAATGGAAAATCAATTCGTGACACAGAGGGCAGACATGACGGCACAAATGGAAAATCAATTCGTGACACAGAGGGCAGAAATGACGGCACAGAGGGCAGAAATGACGGCACAAATGGCAAAAATGACGGCACAGTGGGCAGAAATGACAGATCAATTGGTGGTAATGGGGGTACAGTTGGGTGCACGGATTGATTTTATGAGGGATGAATTGGGGGAAAAGATGGAGAAAATGAAAACTGAGAGGCAGGAGTGTGTGGATGTTAAATTGGGAGAAATACAAAGTAAATTCGAGTATAGATTGGAGGAAACAAAGGTAGAAATTACATTGGAGGGGGAAAATATACAGAAAAAATTGGTAGATAAAATTGATGCAACGAACATTCGGGTTGATAAAGTGGATGAAAGCCTGGAACGTCATCGTGCCTGTGTGGATGCTCGTATGCAGCTGCAAGTAGAAGAGTGGGAAAAATGAATTGTGGGAAAATTGGCATGGGTTTGTAAGTTCTGCTGGGTTTTAGAGTGACAATCGGGACAGTGGGTAATTGGAAACAAAGCGGGCACGAGTGGCTGTCCAATGGCTGGTGCGTGGATCGGGTGAGAAGTGCTGTGTGAGTTGTTTTAAGTGAAGAAGTGAAATGTATGGTGCACACACTGTTTTTTTATTGGGCATGGTGTGGTAACAGGGAAGGTCATGGTCGGTGAAGTGTTAGAAATGCAGGTGTCACATGTAAGGCCGATGGGGTGGGGGAGTCATGTGGGTTTTGTGGGTGGGGATGATGTGCTTGTCCACAGGGATTGCGGAAGCTCACGGTGAGCGTGAATTGCGACCCCCTTCAAGGAGATTCATCACCTGGTGGCTAATGGTGACAGTGTCTGGAGGCAACTGGGAGAGGGTCTGGTTGGGCGACCAAGGCGGGTAGGACCTTGGCGACCCAGGAAGGCCAGAGGAGCCAGTGAGACCCCTTCCAGAGTGTTGTACGGGATTAGAGCTGATGGCTACCAGGGGGGAGGGAATCAAAGGGAGCGGGGCGGAGAAACGTCCGGGTTGGACTAAAGCTTACCTGTGGGCATGGTTGCACCTGAGATGCCCCCATCATCTTGTGGTAACCCACCCCACGGCCATGACGGGATTCAGCCTGCATGATTAAAATGAGGACCATGACCGAGAAATGTGATGATGACCATGGTGTGAGTGTTGTGAAGATGTGTGAGCCCCACTCGATCCCGCACAACTTGACAGGTGCAGCAAGGGCATGATGTCCGCATAATTTTGGGGCAAGCAAATTTGAAAATTGGCTCCCCAGGTAACGCTGGGTCTATTAGCATCCACTGGGGGAGGCGGTCAAGTGTAAATATCCTGTGAATAGTGTCGTTAAGGCTTAGAGTAGGAATGTAAAGTATAAGTGTTGTGTTTTTGTGGAACCTTTTGTTTCCCCTCCCCAGATCACTGGAAGAGTGCTGGGCAAGAGCGATGATCCGGAGGATGGAGTGCAACTTCGCTCAGTGCTCTCATGTGATAAAAAAAAACAAAAAAAAAAAACGAATGATTGTTTAGGCGAGGATAAGGCCATAAGGGGGTAGTACATTAAGCAGGATAGGTAAGTTAGCTGCGACTCGCTGCCCATTGCCCCTCCTACTTTATTTCGTTAGGTTAATTAGGTGTGAGTCAGTAAGTGTTAAGGCTGGTATGGTAGCGCCTGTGATATACCTTGCAGGAGCTGCGGTACCAGAGGAGGGGGCAGTGTTACGTTTGAGGGGGGGTATGCATTCAAAGGGTAATTAGGATGTTTAATTAGGTATGCCATGCTGTTCGAGTTTACCAGGATCTCGATGTAATAAGTAGCAATTCAGTGGTGATAAGTTGTCTAGTAAATGTTCATTTCTTCAAGGGGGAAATGATAATTGTCACGTAATTAGATAGGGACACGGGATAGGGTAAGTGTGTCTGCGTAAACCCCTTTTGGTATTCTCTGAAGACTGGCCGTGACGTCACAGGACAGGGCTGCGGATGGCTCCGCCCCGTGATCACGATTGGCAGAAGGCGACGGCGGTGGGCCAATAAAACGGCTCGATTGGAAGTGACGAGGACGGGAGGATAAAAAGGTTCTGTTCGGGGTCGAAAAGGAAGAGGAAGAAGATTACACCCAGAATCGATCGTGTTCTTGATCGTGTCTGGGAGCCTTGCCGAGCCTCGCGCTTCGCTTTGGTTGGCTCTGGGGTTCTGCTGACTCGGAGTACGGGGTCGAACGGCGGGCGGACCTGCCTCCCTCTCCTGCTCGCGGCTTGGCGCCGGAGCTGGTTCCCTGGCGGCTGTGGGCGGACTTGGGCCAGGACCAGGAGGTCGACAGCACCGCGGTTTCTCCTGCCCCCCTGACGAGAGCAAGGCCGGCTCGTCCGACGCCGATCCAGGGACAGTTGCGTCCACACCACGGTCCAACCTGACCACCAGAAATAGTTACGTTTTGTGTGTGTGTGTGTGTGTGTGTGTGTGTGTGCTTGGCGCCTTAGAGGGATTGAGAACTGTATATTCATTGGAATTGTCTGTGTTTTTTCCCCACGCCCGATCCCACTCCATCCCGTCGAATCGCCCCGGATCCCTCTTCTTGCCGAGTCTTGTTATTTCTGATAACAAAAACAAATAAACATCATCAACTCAGTGAAAAGTGACTCGTGCCACCTTCCTCGTCCCGTTTGTGGTAGAGCGATTAGAACCGCCATGTTTGGGTTATCAATAAATAAACCGCCTCCATCGTTTCGGCTCATTCTACGTTGGCGGGACTGTTTAAGTCCCGTGGACGTCACAATATATTATATCCACAATTTCCTAGTGCGACTTTTCCCGTCTGAATATGCTATCAGATCGTCTATAATTTGAGTTAGTTGTCGGACCACCACCTCATTCAGCAGAATATCAGTGGTGCATTCACTGGTGAGAAGCATCTTGTGCACAGCACAGCATGAAGTCGATTGATATTCACCCCACCCAAACAGGGTTCCTTTGAATTACTCATACCCCAAAACCTGATATTCTGAGGGTTCCTTTGAATTCCTCATACCACAAAACCTGGGTCGAGACCCCAAAATCATCTTCCTCTAACAAGGAATAACAAAGTTATGGCTCTTTGAATTTTCGTGACGCGAATTGTGACGGTGGCCATCTTGGATTCTGAGTTTTCCCCAAGTGGGATTTTTTGGGGGATTTTACTCCATGGACCATGGTGTTAGGTGGAGACAACATAGCAACTTTGTTGAAAAAAAAAATCAGTTTCACCATTTTTTTTCTTGGTTATAATTGATATCCAGCTAAAGCTCTGGTGCTCTCGGGTGGGTGTGTGTGTGTGTGTGTGTGTGTGTGTGTGTGTGTGTGTGTGTGTGTGTGTGTGTGTGTGTGTGTGTGTGTGTGTGTGTGTGTGTGTGTGTGTGTGTGTAGAAATATATATATATATATATATATATATATATATATATATATATATATATATATATATATATATATATATATATATATATATATATATATATATATATATATATGTACAGCACCAATATATTTTTTGGAGAAAAATGTTAAAATGTCTATAAGTTGGGTCATGACTTTAATATTACATCAAGGTCAAATAAAATTATGTGAACTTCGTATATTTTTATTCTCATTATTATAATGCAAAATTTCATTCTGAACGTCCTCGCACATTGGCAGAAAAAAGGGAGAAAAACCTAAATGGTGGTTTTGTACTCCTTGGGGTGTAAGGCATTGACCTTTAACCCAGAGGGGTATGATGTAAATAAAACTTAAATGAGCCTTGCTCAAGGCTATCTCGTAAGGGCAAATGCTTTCTGTTCTGACAAACTTCAGTCGAGTTTTGGTGAAAAATGTTAAAATGTGTATAATTATGTCATGACCTGAAGAATGCGGTCAAGGTCAAAAAAAAATTACATCAATCCCGCATACTTTTTATTCCCATTTTGAATGCAAAGTTTCATACAAACTCGGAAAAGGAGTGTTGGGACAGCAGGAAGAAATATTTATTTATTTTAAATGGAGGTTCGGTGCTCCTCTGGGTGTAAGAAACTCTGTGGTCCATAAAAATTTTGGGGAATTAATTGTCGAATCAAACCAGACAACAGCACTAAGCCTTCCATTATCATGTAGGAGTTTCGGGGGAGACTTAATAAATGTATTTGGGTATCAAGATATGCGATCCACCGTCTTGAGTGATCACAAAAAGGATATGAAACACCAACTACCGGAAGTGACGTGTTTTCACATCAGCTTTCGTTTGACCATCCTATGTTTTGCCTTATTTCGTGATCACAAAAGGATATGAAACACCAACTACCGGAAATGACGTATTTTCACCACAGCTTCAGTTTAACCATCCTATGTTTTGCCTTATTTCGTGATCACAAAAGGATATGAAACACTAACTACCGGAAGTGACGTACTTTCATCACAGCTTCAGTTTGACCATCCTATGTTTTGCCTTCTTTCGTGATCACAAAAGGATATGAAGCACCAACTACCGGAAGTGACGTGCTTTCACCACAGGTTCAGTTTGACCATCCTATGTTTTGCTTTATTTCGTAATCACAAAAGGATATGAAACACCAACTCGCGGAAGTGACGTGCTTTCACCACAACTTCAGTTTGACCATCCTTTGCTTTGCCTTCTTTCGTGATCACAAAAGGGTATGAAACACCAACTACCGGAAGTGACGTGTTTTCACCACTGCTTTAGTTTGACCATCCTATCTTTTGTCTTCTTTCGTGATCACAAAAGGATATGAAACACCGACTCCCGGAAGTGACGTGTTTTCACCACAGGTTCAGTTTGACCATCCTATGTTTTTCCTAATTTCGCCTCGCTTCTTCTTTCCAGATTGAGGGCAACCTTGCAGCAACAACTCGTTGACTTCACCGAGAGCTCCTCGGTGTTCTGAGCACGCCATCGCCTTCTCGTATCCCTCACCACTAGGTAGGCCTCAAGAAGTCGCCTCCTCGACTAGCTCGCCTGCCCGAATCCGAGCATGAGTCGTCGCTCGTCGCGAACTAGGCCGGAGTTTACAGCTCATTCTGTGCACGTGTAATTGGATGTAATTGGAGGTTGTCGAAAGTTAAAGTTGAAGTGCAATTCCGCGCGACGCTTTTGTCCGTCGGGTTTTGCCGTTGCCTGTAACGATGTGGATTTGAGATGGTTTTTAATCCCCGTTGTTTTATCCCTTTCTAACACGAACACCGTAGTGCGAGTTCACTCGAACGTGTTTCAGTGCATTTAAAAGCGCGAAACTTGAATGTTGGGAGCTTTTTTCTTTTCGGCCTTCATGGCGGCCAAGTTCGGTGTTAACAAGTTCCCAACTCTCATGGAAAATTTCATGGAAATCGGGAAGATGTTGTTTTTTTTTTCTCAAAACGAAGTGTTTGCACCACCCAGGGGGTTGGTGGTTGGTGGTGGTCATATGGTAGCTTAGCTGCCGGGGTTGCTATCATTTCTTGAAGCGCGACTGTGTCGCTGATGCAGTGCCCCTCTACCAGTACAAACACTGGAACCGGTACTCATTTCGCCGACCTCGGAAGGATGACAGGCTGAGTCAACCCCACCTGGTATTAATTCAGCGGCCGACGGGGCTTGAACTCAGGACCCTAGGATCCCAAGCCGTCACCCTAACCACTGAGCCAACACCCAGACTGGGTGGTTGGTGCTTGTGTTGCTGTTTACACGTCGAAGATTGACTGCACTACCGGAAACAAAGCCCGAGTTTTACTCTTTTGGACATCGAGTTGGTTTCAAGGCAGTTGATCACGTTGCTGATGGTGGTTACTGCACAGTGTGCAGTGTACATCCTCGGTGTAATGCCATGCCTACTTCCGATGGGATGGTTGAAAGGTAGTCTCTCTCTATCGAGTGCAGCCTGTGGCTGCTGGTTGCATAATTGGTTGGGACGCGGCTTTTGCCGCTGATGCAGTTGTCCCCCTTACCAGTACACTGGTACTCATTTCGTCGACCTCTGAAGGATGACAGGCTGAGTCAACCTCCTGGTGTGTATTAATTCAGCGGCCGACGGGGCTTGAACTCAGGATCCTAGAATCCCAAGTCGCCACCCTAACCACTGAGCCAACACCAGGCTAGTTGAAAGGTTGTGCACTTAACTCTGAGCTGTCTAACCTGCGTTCCATTACCGAGCTGACTATAAACCGTTGGATTGGTGCTTAGCAGACGGTTGTATCCCAGAGTGTGCCGTCTTTCAGATTAGATGGACGTCGAGCTGCTTGTCCCGTCTGCTAGAATTGGTTGGTGGTGGTGGTGGTGGACGTAAGATATTCACGGTGTCTTTTACGAGGAGGAGGCAGCGAGTTCTTGCCGGCACCCTGGCGAAATTGCAAGTACCTGCCCAAATTACCTTCACCGGAACATCGTGAAGGCCAGCCAGTTCGTGAAAGACTTGGACCAAAATCTTTCATTCAGCCGACCCCACGTGAAAAGTTGGAATCCAAGGGGGCGATGGATGAGTAGTTGGTAGTCGTGTAATCCAATGCATTCCCCCCCCCCCATTGCAAACTGCATGTAATGCAATGCATCATCATCATCATCATCATCATCATCATCATCATCATCATCATCATCATCATCATCATCTTATGTAATTGGACTGTTGAGGTTTTATCGTTTTTGTTTCGATGAGTAATGTTCGATGTAATGCTGTTAACCGTTTGCTTATTCCGTGCAGAATGGACTCGAGTAATGTGCACGTTTTACATTTTGAAACGACAGTCATTATGGACAGTACTGTAAAGCAATTCTCAATCAAAATTACGAAATATGGAATCGTAGTGTACGCTTCTTGGGTAGCTTGGAAAAAAAACTGTCAAAAGACTAGATATTGGCTGTTTAGTCATTGTCTAACTAGAACCTACCGAGAGAGGTCGGCATAAACTGCTGGGTGTTCATCACAGTGTTGGTGCTTCTTAAGAAAGTGTCCAACTTTCTATTGAGAGATGAAAACTTGGACCACTGGACCTGTAGTTTATCTGGTCCCTGGCCTAATGTTGTAACCCAAATGTGGTAGAATTCTGACTGCTGGGTCTGGTGAGGAAGATTTTTGAAGGAATTGACGTGATTTTTTTTTTTTTTACCAAAATTTTACTCTCTGCCATTTTTACACACTTCTGGTCATGTGATCAGCATGGCCTCCACAATTTAACATTAGGACCGTGTCCTCATGTTGCAACCCAAATTTGGTGGCATTCTGATGGGTGGGTCTGGAGAAGAAGATTTTTAAAGGAATTAATCTGATTTCTCCCCTCCCCCCCCCACCCCGCCCCAAAAGTTCACTAAGTCAGCCATTTTGACATGCTTCCGGTCACATGATCCACATGACTTGCACAATCCAGGGGTTTCCTTATTTTTTTGGAGTAGGAGGCTACCATTAAAAAGTAGCAGGTTACCATCACCGCGAGCGAAGTGAGCACAGCTGTATGGCCTGGGTCCAGGGCCCAACGCGGGCCCTGGAAGCCGGAGGATCCTAGATGGCTGGAGATGCATTCTAGCATGATTTCTGACATGAAATAGTTCTCATATTATCATGCTGTTGGGGTGAAAAACTCCACAAAACAGATGATTCGGCCTATACTGGATGTAGTTGCATTAACATACTGACTGACTGCTGACTGACTGGTTGACTGAAATTCAGCTATACTGTATAGTTAGTTCAAGTCTATGGCACATGCATGTACCTGCGGTGCCAGTATTCAGTTGGCCAGTTCACAGCTGCTCATACTTGGCCTTCACTTCAGTGAATAAACAGCGATTTTCAGTGCAAATAACCATGAATAATAACATGTACAAAAAGCTGCTTTAAGCTTGTAGGCTAATTACTTTATAAATTAAAAAGGCACAACGGGTGCCCATGTATTTTGGAGCCGCATCACTTGACAAAAGCTCAAAATGGACGAGGTGAAACACGTGTTTCGTGAAACAACAACAACGTCTCACTTGCGAGAGTGCAAGTTTAGACCAATTACTGATGGCCAGAAGCTTACCTCCCATGTCTTTGGACTTCTTTGAAAATCCAAAGTCAAACAGGGATTTTCGTTTCGATGCCATCGTTTCTGATCTGATCCTGATGCCTAATGATCTGATCCTGAGACCAAGCAACAGAGCATGCAGTGGAAACATACATGGTCCCCATCCCCTCCAAAGTTCAAGAGGACATCATCAGCTGGAAAGGTCATGGCCAGTGTGTTTTTGGATTGTGATAGTGTGATTTATGGTATACTTGCTAGAAAAGGGAAATGCTATTCAGGAGTATTATTCCGATGAACGGCACCGGTTGTGTGATGCAATTGAGCTGAAGAGTCTCGGGAAACTGACCTGAGGTGTGCTGCTTCTCCAGGACAACACCTTTCTACACATAGCCAAACTTTCGGTAGCTACTGCTGCTAACTGTGGGTATGACTTTCTGCCACACCTACTCTACTCACGAGGTCTAGCCCCATCCAACTTCTATTTGTTCCCTCACCTGAAAAAAGCTCCATGAGAATGACAATGCTATGTTGGCAGCTGCAGCTGACTTCCTCGAGGGGCGCTACCGAATGGGGATAGCCAAGGTCATGGACCGATGGACGAAGTATATTACCAGGAAATTAGATGATGTCGAGAATAGTAAAACCAGAGTTGGTGTCAAAGCCACCCAATGCTCACCTGTTTATACATTTATAGTTTTAAAAGACGAGTCTAATAATTGATATTTTTTATAAAGCATTGCAGTGAAGTATAATTATAAAGCAATATATGTATTTGTATATTGTAATCAGTAACAAGAGCGCAAGTGAGCACAATATACGCCCTAACAAGAAGGTATATACAGAATTGTGCTACTACATGGAAAACAGCATCCTGGTTGCCATGGCAACCACTTTAGATGACGAACGTATGCCATGACACACCGTCTCCACAGTCTGTACCTATGTGCCAAATATGAAACGTGAAAGTTGAAAACTTTCGGAGTTAGAGTGCGGACAGGAACGGATGGAAAACAGCATCCCGGTTGCCATGGCAACCACTTTAGATGACGAACTTATGTCGCGACAGACCGTCTCCACAATCTGTACCTATGTACCAAATATGAAACGTGAAAGTTTAAAACTTTGGGAGTTCGAGTGCGGACAGGAACGGACAGACAGACAGACAGAGGGACAGACGACCGGTATCACATAATACGCCCCGATATATGTATGTATGTGTGTATATATATATGTATATATATATATATGTATATATATATATATATATATATATATATATATATATATATATATATATATATATATATATATATATATATATATATATATATATATATAATGGCATATAAAAAATAGTGTGGTAGATAAAAACATTAGAAAGGAAACTCAAGGGGGAGCACTCGGGAGAGTGCAAAACCTCCGCCGCCAATACTGCTGGGTCACTCAAGTGAACCTTATATCTTATTCATCTATCTATTATTCCAGATGTGTGTGTGCGTGCGTGCGTGCGTGCGTGCGTGCGCGCGCGTGTGTGTGTGAGACCGCTGTTTCTCAACAACCGCTGGTTCGATCGAATTGAAACTTGCCAGGTATATTGCTGGGGAGCTGAGGATGTGCCTTTTCAAGGTTTGATATTAATCGGACAAGTGCTTCCCAAGTTATGGCCATTTATTTACCAAACCAATGGGTAGACACGTTGTTGCGTGGCCGATGGGGAAGGGAAGCACAGCCACGTTCCCTATTACGGGTTACAACGTACGGGCTTCCGGAGAGTGATGACTTCGTGTATTCTAATAATTTCTCGATTTCTTATGCGCATTTATAGAGAAACACAATGGCCCAAGTTATGATCGTTTTCATATCAGACGGTGTATAAATATCGGGAACATCAGAGTGCTGGTACGCTCCGAACCAGGAAGTAAATTTTTTCTCTCTCTTCTCTTCTCTTCTCTTTTTGTTTTTCCTTGCTACGACATTGCAAAAAGGTAAAATACGTTGGCACTAATTGAATAATTGGGTATTAAAAATAAATTGCGAATAATCGTAACTGCGAATAATATCGAACTTCCGGGTCACGCACGTACGGGCACGTGAGAGCGAAGAAACGGCCTGTGTGGTTTATTTATTTATTTATTTATTTATTTTTATTTTATTTTTTTATGGGCACATACTAGTTAAATATGATGTCAACAGTGCTGACAGAGTTATAGTTCTTTTCTCTGACAATTTTTTTTTTGGGGGGGGGGGGGTTTGCAAATCACTTAAAACATGTAGAAATGCAAAAAAAAAAAAATTTTCTCTAACAATTTTTTTTTGGGGGAGTGGGGGAAGGGTTGGAAATCACTTAAAACATGTAGAAATGCAAAAAAAAAAAAATACATTCCTGTAACAATTTTTTTTGGGGGTGGGGGGGGGGACCAAGTCCAAAATTTAATGGCATGATCCTTGGACCATACCTAACCCCCCCACCAAGTTTCGTCGAAATCCGTCGGAGTTTTTCCGTAATACAAAAAATTTAACATTTTCACGCTCACGCAGGGGGTATCGTTATAGCTCTCTGTTCTTCGAACAGGCGAGCTAATAAAAATGATTGTCTCGTGTTTTCCTTGTTGGGCCACAAACAACCTGATCACCTCTCGTAAACAACTGGTGAATATGTGAAACGCATTGGTCACAACTATGATCATGGGTGAGAAAGATGATGAGAGCATCAGAGTTTATAGCAAAAATAACATTTCATTGAGCAATATTCCAACACCACATGGCAAAATTTGGAATTGTACTTTGACAATTGAATGTGAAGTTCACAATGAAGTCATGCTATCCTGTGTAATCGGTGATGCGTGAAGTTTTCACTGAGTGAGGTGACACCTTGCTCTTCTTTTTTCAGGTTGTTGTCACCATGGATACAGAGTCACAATATTCTGGGTACTCCTACCATCGTCCTCGGTAACTATCCCTCCCAAAATATGACATCAGCACTCGATGCACTTAACTGTTTTTATTTTATTTTATTCCAATGTTTTGCTACTTTTAAGTGACAGCTATCACTTTGATTTGTCTGTGCTGCACTATGAAGAAGAAAGGAAAGGGCTTTAACAGAAAGAAAAAGGGGGGTGGGGGAATGAGTGAGGCTGGGAGGACAGACGGGGGGGGGGGGAGATATTGTAATCATGTCTGTCTGTTGTACTATCTCCTAAATGGTTGTGCAGAAATTCATGAAACTTGGTAGTTCTGATCAACACATTGCATGGAGGTGTGAACGAGAGCAATATCATGATTGGTCCCACCCCCCCCCCCCCCGGGGTGTGAAAAGGTCAAATACCAAAAAATGCAATTGTATGCACATTTTAAAATATTTTTAAATGAAACTTTGTGTTTGCAATCAACATTAGGAGACACGTGAAATATGTCACCATTTCTTCGATTTGACCCCAGGGGTTGAGACAAATCTCAAAGTTTGAAATTGGATCGTTCCTGGTGGAGCTTTTGGCCCTCTTTCAACTTTGCTTTAAAAGTGGGAGGTGTGGGGATTTGCAATGGCACGCCATTGACTTCGCTCTCATTCATCTTTGCATTTAATGCTGCTGGTTGCAAATAGTTGTTCAAAATAGCTGCAGCATGAGAATGACCTGCAAGATTTTTGATGTTTTAAGTTTTTGTTTGTAAAATTACACCACTTTATCGCTCTCTTGGAACGTCGTTCCGGGATCTTGTGGGATGGCGCGTTGTCCGTCCGTTCACATATACTTGCAACTTCTTCTCTGAAGCTACACATATGATTTTGATGAAACTTTACCACAACCTTTATCACCCATGATGTACCAAAGTTTGTTCACACCATTGAAAAAAAAATCCATCGGTATTTACTTTCTTCTCCATTGCATATTTTGTGGGTCATCCATGCCTACCAGTGGTTCCCTAGTTACCTTATCCAGTCACTACCAGGTGAATGCCCAGGGGTATTGCCCCTGTGTTTTGCTCTACTGCTTGTTACACCATGTGCAGGCTCAAAAGCAAGTTCAAACCTCGTGGGCTTACTCACCATTCCCAGGACTCCTTTTACTCCCCGAAGAGCGATTCGGATTCCCCTTCTTTTGATGCAGGCACAATGGTCATCGTTTCAAATTCTCCATATACATTCCTTGATTGGTTCACCTCCATTCCTTTTGTGGAGCATTCACGTAATTTAAGCGGCGTGCGAAGGAGTTCAGAAGAGATATGCTGAGCTTGTCAAATGATGAGTTTATCCATTTAACTAAATATGAAATGACTTGTCCTGTGGAACCTGGCACTTGAATTTGAAAAGTCTGCTCGTCAGTGCTCTCTTTTCCTGTCATGTGTTAGTGATTCATTCTTCATTGCTCTGTCAAATCGACAAGATACCCGGCAATCAAAATCACGACGTGAGGTGGTTTATGTTTATGATCGAGTTTCTATTGTATTAATAAACTGTTCCGTGATCACATGGAATAAGTGTAGCGGTGAAGCAAGTTTAGTTCCACACACACGGTACAATGCACTTTGTGTAGTTTGGTGCAGTGACGGCAACCACAAAGGTCAAAACCTCACATTTAGACCACCCTTCTTCCAAAGTGTGCAAAGCAAATCTTGTAATTATAAGCAATACTGTATCGATTCTTTTAAACACATACATATTTCGCTAAAACGGCACTCGGTGTGGCGCATACCTCTGCCAGGCTGAACAGTTTACGTTTTGTATCCCACTGATAGGCCGGATCTTCATCTGGACCTCAACAAAATCGAATCGGCTTGTTCATGTCACCAACCCAACTCATCCACCAAGTTTTTGTCGTCATCCGTCCACAACTTTTTGATATATCGTTTTTGGCCCCATGTCTCAGTCGTGAAAAATCGCTTTAAAAAAAAAATTCTGGCGTCCGTATCCAGATCTTCATCGAAATCTCATCAATTCGGCCTTGTTGCATGTCCAACCTATGCACCAAGTTTCTTCTGAATTATCCTGCTCACAAACAGACAGACAGCCAAACAAACAAGAGTGAAAACATGACCTCCGTTCACCTTCGGTGGCAGAGGTAAAAATGTCTTTCCTCGGTAAAAGTGTCTCATGGTACGTTCAGTGTGATTGACCACATGCTAGGCTGTGAGCCTTAAGTCTCGCCAAAGTGGTACGTTGTCCTGAGAAGCTGTTATTTACAGTTTGTAAGATTCGTTCTGCATCAATTTACTTGCTGTTGATTCATCTCTGGAGTATATGCTGCATGTTGCACTCACAAAATAGGACTTTTACATTTCTTACGAAGCACAATTTCACACACTAATTTTTTTTTTTTTTTTAATCCTGCATCTATTGACATGGTGTGGCACCAAATTATGAGGTGATGCTGTGAAGTCAGTAACGGAGGTATGGCACGTACCACAATAAACCATTTTAGTTGTAACACTGTTGAATGACTGTAAAATAGAGAAGGGGTTATTAAGGAGGCAGGAACCCGATTAAACTTGGTATTTTGCTCTCGATTGTCTGTACACTTTAAGTGCTGCTTTTCTGCATGCAGGGAACGTAGTCGTGGAGACAGACGGCGCTGCCGTGAGCGATCAGTGACTATTCAGGCTCCAGAACCATTATTAGAGCCAGGATCAAGGGAGGAACAGGTCAGGATGGAACAAACCTCATTTTCATTTTGCCCTCAACTCTTCCCTCTGCCTTGATTCTCTCGTTATGACCACTTGCAGATGTGCTTCCATGTTGTATATGATGCAAGTATGTATGATGTAACGATGAACTGCTAAGGTTACGGGGTCAAGAGGTCAGAGGTCCCATTTGGTTAAAAATTCTGTTACCACGCTAACTTTTGAACCAGTGATGGGATTTTGACCAAACTTGGTACAAGTATGTATAAACCTCTGTCAGTGCGTGCATCGGTGATAGATTATTTGTTATTAAAAGGTCAAGTGTTAGAGGTCACATTAAAGCTTCTCTTAATGTGATACCATTGGCTGTGGGATTTGAACTAAACTAAGTACAGGTACCATGATACACGGTTGCAGATTAAATATTGTTACGGTTGTGGAAATTCGCATTACACCATAAAGAGTCCTCAGGTGAGATATATTGGTAAGTTCATGTGTAGTTAGCCCAAACCCGTTGTATAGAGGGAATATGTGTGATTCATCCGGGCTGCGACGCTTTGAGTTAGCCATCTTTCTTTCTCTATTGTTATTTTCGACCATTAAGCCGCCAACAACGCAAACAGCCACTACCTTTACCTTCACAACTCCATCCCGCAAACATCGCTTCACCGCCGTTCCCAAACGATGCCCGCCAACCACCAAACCACCACAGAAAACCCCCCACCACCTTCGCCTATCTCCTTCTCCAACCATCAACCACACCACCAGTCAACACCAAACGTCGTGCTGTCCAGGGCCGTTCGGCGATTAGTGGCGAACGCATCGAGCCGCAAGCGCGAATGGCGGCCTTTCCGAGGGAGAAATTCGGATCAGGAAGGCTTCACGCCCCCTTTTTCTCCATCAAATGGTCGAGCGTTGGGCGGTATGGCCCCGCCTCCAAGCGTGATGAACGTGGATTCTTTACGAGAGGAATTCGGATCAAAAGAGGTTCACGCCCCCTTTTTGCCGCACCAATAGCTGAACAGAGGGTGGCGTGGCCCCGCCTCCAATCGCGTTTTGATCCTGAAATTTGCATATAGGCTCCTCCTCTGGCCTAGAAAGACGCGAGCATAAGGCGACTCGCGGAGTTCGCGCGGTTGAGTTGCAGGCTGCTGGTCGGGGCAAGTGAAGAGTTCAAGTTCGAGTCAAGTGAAGACTGCGGTCGGCAACGAGGTTGTGGTGTGGGGGTCGCTCGTCTCGTCGCGGGGTCCAAGCCAGACAGCCATTGCCCTCTCCCTGAGCATCAGCAATTCCCCCCCCCCATCCGCGCTGAGATGGTGCCGGGGGGCCCCGTTCCTCCCCCACCCTAAATGTGGTGCCAACAAAAGTGCTTGCGTGGAGCACGCCGGAGAGGGCTCGCCGACCACGCCAGGGGCACAGAGTCGGGGCGCAGCTGCGCGAACATTGCGGCTTGCCCGCCATCGCGTCACGAGGACGCGGGTAAGACCTTCTTGGTCTCGTGGACCTGGCCGCTCCTCCAGGGTCCACGCACATTTGGTCCACGGACCTGTCTGCCTCCTTGCCTGTGAGGGTGGCTTTCTTTCCTTTGCTTTTTGTATGAGTGATGTGGCGCCGAGTCCCGACAAGTAGAACTGTATAAATGTTGTAAATAATTGGCCTTTTATTCGGTCGTATTGCATTTGCTTTTGTTGCATCTTGTCTTGACTGTAATATACGTGCCTTCCGTGTTTCCTTAATAAATGTGCATTGCTTGTTGAACTGTTTCCCGCTTTGCTTCGTCTCCTTCCTTTTATTGAATCTCCATCTTGCATCACGTAAGGGATTCGTAGTGGGTTTCAACATCCTGGTAATTAATCGGAACCGTCAAGGCCGATGATAACTCCGCTCGGTTATCCCTTTAATACGGAACGAACCGCTTAAGCGGTTCGTGTCTGGAGTCGGCCTGTGGCGTGGTACAACTCCTCGGTATGCTACTCGCGCGAGTACTTAAGGAAATCGACCATTCGGCGATCGGACCCTATTTCGCGCGGTTAGAATGCGGACTGAGTTGTGGTGAGGTTAAACCCCCACCCGTGACTGGCTCCGGGCGGTAGTTCCCGGAGGGTCACGACTGAATTGTCCGTTCCGGTGGGCGAGGCGGCCGCTTTTGGCTCCACGCGGTCGATCGCACGCCGGCGGCGCAAATTCGCAACAATATTGAGGTCAAATGGTCTTGAGGTTTTCGGTCAAAGTTAGAGTAAGCAAAGACTTAATGTGGGCAGAGGCATATCGGCCGACTTCGCAACGTCAAATAATTCCTGGTTCTTATTAGGTCAGCTCACTGACCTAATATATCCGTTTGATGTCCTCAGATCCGTCCGTCCGTCTGTCAACAATTTTTATTTTTCTATCTCCTCCGAGACGTCTCGGCCGATTGAGTTCTAACTTGACACGATGATAATACTAGTTGCTCTCTATAGATCCTCAGCCCTTTTTCGCATTTTCGCCTCGGGGTCAAGGTTACAGGGTCATCAAGTGCAAAATGACCAATTGGTTTAATGGCCTATAAGGAAGCATCGGACAGCTATAATGCATAATGGGTTTCATCGGGATTATTAAGAAGATTTAATTCGACCAACTAGTTTCTCATTACCTCTGTCGTCTGGCCCTGTTTATTGGGCAACACGAGGTCCGTTGACTTCAACACGGCTTCGCGCGGTTATTTTAAGTTCAATTTAAATTCTGTTTTCACTTTTCATAGTCGCTAAGGTTGATTAACACTCAGTTGCATCAAGTTTTGTGAAAATTGAATGTTTATATCCTTGGTCTGTGTGGAATGCATTGCAGCGAGGGCTTCCATGGGCTTCCATCCGTTTCCATGCCATATAACGAGGCCGTCTTAAGTTCGAGTTGATTTCTGTTTTCACTTTTGGGAGCTTATGGTGTAGCTACACGTTTAATGCAGATAATTTTCGTGCAAGTCCGCTCAGAAACACACTTTTCATGAGGAAAATATATTCAATTCAAATAACCGTGAGACTCTGGAAGGGACACCACATGCTTTCCATTCACTGCTTCACCTTGCAACTTGTCCTCCTGAGGGACTGCTTATTTGTAGCGTCTGTGAGATTAATGTTTATATTTTCGATGGTTTTGGGATGTGCTCTACAAGTATCTGAAAGAATTCTGGTGAAAAACATGTTTTAAGACTTTGGGAATTTCATCCGACGTGAGCTGGCTGGTCACGTGACGCCGCGCAGATGTGCAGGTAGCGAGTGGTTGAGCTTCTCGGTGGTTTAAGGGTCCTTTTTAGTTCGGGTCCAGCTCTGTCCTGGATACAGCCATTAAATGCACACACTTAGAGTATTTATATCACGGCCATAAACGTTGGTTTGAAAATTGTATAATGATGATGTTGTAATGATTCCGAGAATATGGAGATTTTTGCTTCGAGCGGCCTCACGCGTTTATTTTAAATTCAATTTGAATTCTGCTTTCACTTTCCGTAGTCGCTAAGGTTGATTAACACTTGCTTGCATCAAGTTTTGTATCCGAGCTGACCGTCTAACCCGCTCAGGTGTATTTTTAATTTTGTTGTGATTAAAATCTAGATGTTTCCTGATGCGTTTATCAACTCTTTTTCTTACACATTTACTTTTCATTTGATGCTTCTCCAGGATGACAACTGGGCAGAGACGACTACAGTGGTGACATCTGAATGTTCTGCCTCGCATGACGACCTTTCACGCCTTGAGAAAGCTGATGGTGAAGTAAGCCGCTGGGGAGCTGACAGTCGTGGACTGCGATCTGCCAGGCGACGCCTTGCTACTGCAGCCTGCATCACCATAGCTGTAGCCACCACACTTAGTCCAATTGCATTTGTGGTGTTGCCGCAGGTAGTTGTGATAACAGTTTTGCCTGTCGTTTTCTAATGTTCTTTGTTTCATCTACCCGACTCCACTCAACATTTTCAAGCACACTTTGATTCCTCAGAAGCGTCGACTTCACTCTCAATTCTCGATGATATACCCCCTCACTTGTCTCTCTATGGTCACTCGTGCTGTCATTTACAAGTCCCCCTATAGCTTTATTGGGCAAGGAAAAGTCAAAATGGTGCGCTGTGCCCCCTGTGTAGATCCTCTGGAAGATCCAATGGACTGTTGATGCGAAAATTGAGGCTGAATTGGTGGCCCTTGCTATTAAAGTGGCGGCAGTCGCTGTAGCAACATGGGCTGGGCTCGTGAGGCGCTGTCCACCCTCACTGGGTGTGTCATTGCCTCGGCCTCACCCACCTCGCCCTGCACTGGCATTGGCCCTTACAGCTGTGCTTGTGGCCTATTGGTTGTTCTATGGTGTGCGAGTGTTGGATGGGAGTCGGGGGGCAGCTGGAGGAACCAATGGAGCTGCTGCAGCAGTTGCATCTCGAGGTAAAGGCTGCACAATGATTTGGCAGTTTTGCAAATAATTGTGAGCCACAAATTTTGTGGCCACCTGTTTTGAGTCTCATGATTACCCATAAACTTCCCCTCCCTCCCCGGTTTTGGTAATGCTTTTTTAATATGAAGTTCTCAACAGATACTGTCAAGAGAATACGTAGTGCGGATGTTGGAATCTTTCAATAAATAGTAATACGGCACTTTCAAAATGACGTATGAACACTAGATGAGGCCGTGTGTGTGTGTGTGTGTGTGTGTGTGTGTGTGTGTGTGTGTGTGTGTGTGTGTGTGTGTGTGTGTGTGTGTGTGTGTGTGTGTGTGTGTGTGTGTGTGTGTTTTTTTACATTGGCTCTGTTCGGCTCGACGAGAACTTTTTACCTGTCATTGCTAGTGCGAAATGTGTAATTCAAATCATCTTATAAACATAATTTTGAGCTGTGAGATGAGAGGGTGGCAATTTCAAAATGGTTAACTACAATTGTTCTGTTCCGAAATGCAAATAGAAATACAAGAAATATCTGTGTATGATGGGAGTCTGGTTCCTATAATTTCCTGTTGATCCAATAAGCTAACGACCTTGGTTAACACACACACACACACACACACGCGCACACGCACACGCACACGCACACGCACACGCACACGCACACGCACACGCACACACCATCACTTTCTGTACGCACCTTACCCAGTCGCACCCAACTGTCCCTGGACTCTGTGTCCTTTTCGTCTGACAAAGTGGAGAGTTTGCTGTCAAACCTCGACTCCGATTCCGCAACCGGTCCAGATGGCATCAGCCCACGTGTCCTAAAAGCTGCTCCTCTGCTCTTGCTCACCCTCTGTCTGTTCTATTTACCCTCTCATTTGCTCAAGGTCATCTGCCATCTGCTTGGAAATCAGCAAACATCACTGCCCTGCATAAAAAGGTGCAAAAACAGATCCCCGCAATGACAGACCAATCAGCATTCTCCCAATTATCAGCAAGGTTATGGAATCCATCATCGCTTCAGACATGAAATCCTTCCTCTTCTCCAATGGCTTGATTTCCGATCATCAATTTGGTTTCAGACCAGATCACTCTACCCTGAATATACTGCTTCTGCTCTCCCAACAATGGATGGAGGTCCTCAATGCCGGACATGAAATCAGAGCCATATCCCGAGACATATCGTGTGCTTTTGACACGGTCTGACGCCCTGCCCTGCTCACCAAACTTTCTTCCTATGGTATCCAAGGCCATCTCCACTCGTGGCTCACAGACTTCTTCTCCTGTCGCAGTCAACGTTTGGCCCTAAATGGAATTCTCTCATCCCCTCTTCCTGTCCAGGACTGGAATTCCTCAAGGGAGCGTTCTGGGCCCTGTTCTTTTTCTGGTTTTCATCAATGATCTCTCCTACTTTCTGGAAAATCCTCTTTATCTCTTTGCTGATGACTCCACCCTCTGCCGTACCATCTGTCATCTCTCAGACAGGCAAGCAGCAGCTTCTTCGCTCACTGCAGATCTGGGTAAAATCACAAATTGGTCCAACACATGGAGCATGTCTTTCAATCTGGACAAATCTCACACTCTCACTATGTCTCTCCGAAAGGACCGTTTGGAAAAACCCCCTCATCCACTTTCTCAACAATCCTCTGGAAGAAGTCCTTTCTTTCAAGTTTCTGGGTCTCACTATCTGCCATGATCTTTCCTGGGAAAGCCACATTTCTAACCTGGCCTCCAAAGCCAGTCGCCGACTGGGAATCCTCCGTCGTGCAAAGTCCTTCCTTGGCCCACCTGAGCTCCTGACCACTTACAAAGCTTTCATCCACAGCCTGATGGAGTACTGCTCTCCCCTCTGGGCTGGTGCTCCTGCCTCCCACCTTTCCCGGCTTCACGCTGTGGAAACAAAGGCATTTTGGATCATTGATATCTCCCGCGATGAGGCTGAGTCTTTGGGCCTCTCACTCTCTCACTGCAGGCAGATCAGTGGTCTTTCTGTCTTCCACCATCTCCTCTCCGGTCTCGCCCCCCCCCCCCCGTGCTCTGTCTACAATTTGTCCCCACCATATTTCTGCCGGGTGCTCAAGGTCCGCCAAAACCCCCTTCTGGTAAAACTACGAAAATCACGAATCGCTGCTCACCTTCATTCTTTCATTCCTCTTTTTTTTTCCCCACCTTTGGAATAAACTCCCTCACTCTGTTCAATCCCATTCTTCCCTCCAGGCCTTCAAAACAGCTGTTCACCACTACCTCTTATCATCCCCTATCCAAATCCTCGATCTTTTCTACCCCCGTTAATCCACACAAGCCCACCTCCTTCAAGTTTCCTGCTTTCCTTCCTGAAAGTCCCTGTAATGTCCATCTTGTATATCCCGTGTTCCCCGCCCCATCCCTCTCCCATCCACAGATCTAATGTCTCTGTTCCCCATTGTTTTGTCCTTCCCACTCCCACCCCTCTTGTCTCTTACCCCCTCCCCCCCTTGATGTGCGTTGTGTGTTCGCTCTCATACGAGCCTCGACAAGGTGTACCAAAAAAAATTTGAATTCAACAATTGGCTCTTTTTGCTATCCACTGTTGGGAATGTGTGTACTTGTTTTCAAAAGATAGCATAAGATCTTTTAATGCCATTTCTTTGCTCACATGGCTGAATATTCCCTTGAAAAGGCTGATGTGCTGGACCACTTTGCATAACAGCAGGATAATAAAGCACTGTCATGTGATTTGCTATGTTGTAAATCTTGCACACACAGGCAGTTATCAGTCAACTCTCCCACTTCTTGCAATCATGATTTGTAATGAATTCTGATGCTTTCCAGGCCTCTGGCTTTGTGTCCAGTTTGCTTCTTCTCTGGCTGACTCAGCACTCTGGGTGTCACTTGTTGGACTGGCATGGATCTATTGGTGGAGCCTTGGAGTTGGTGGTAGTGGTGGTGGAGGGGTGGGTGGCAGTTTGTGGGGGACACCTGCTGCTGAGGATATGGGAGGGGGGCCTGGACGTTTAGTGCTCAGGGTGACCAGGACTGGAGATGGAGTTTCCAAAGTCTTCCCTGCAGGGTCTATGAGGTGATGAGGCTGAAGGATGAATTTGGCAATTAATACTTTCACTAACTTGTAGATGCTTCGATGTTAAATGTCCATCTGCTTTTCAACAGCATCCAAGTAGCAGCTGCCATTGTTCTGGAGCGCTATATGTACACGTTTCCTGTGTTCAATCCCGCACTTCCTGCTGCCTCCCGTCGGCGCCTTGCTTCACGCCGCCTCACTGGGTACAAGGTCTACGACGTTGATGGTACAAACTGCACTCGGCTTGTTAGAGGTTTTAAAAATATCAGTTGTGGGTTCAGGTGTTTTGGAAGGTGGGGTTATCGACCTATTTTGTTTGGCCTTGAATAAACACTTTGCTCCAATAAAATTAGTAAGATGATTTTGATTGGAGTCAAAATGTGTAACAAACGTATCAGCTGCAGTGTTATCACTGCAGAAGATGTATTGTTACGGATCTGATCTCAGGGGTAAAATTGGGGATGGATGAGAATATATATTTCATAGTACGTGTTCGCTCACTGAGGTGTGATGGTGTGATTCCTGTCGAGGATAGAGCATGTCGAGCACGTGTTTAGAAAATTCCAAACCCCCCTCACCACCACCCCAATTTCTGTGTATAATCCCCCCCCCCATATATTCTTAAACCTTCCCTGTCGTACCTCTGTTTTTGTGTGTAATCTTCTTCCGCTAATAGCCAATGGTCATGGCCCATAACAGTCGTGGGTTGCTCTTTTTGTTTAATTTTTCCGACCTGACTGCAACCCCAACTCCTATCTGGTGATCAGCATGGCTGAGACGATGCGTTCATGTGGCAGATGCTTGTTGCTAACAGGTCAGGTCAGGTATGGGAGCATGTGCCAGAACAGCGTGTCGCTGCGTCCACTTTCCGTCGGTACTCCAGGGGCCTCCGTCTGGCCATCCCCCAGGCAGATGCCAGGCCCATCCCCATCTCCTTGAGATGGTGGTCAACCTGCTGCAACCATGAGGCATGTGGTCGGCCCACTGGCCTCCTCCACTCATGAGACTCCCTCGCTGAGAGAATCTGGTGAGCAGGATCAGCATCAGGAAAACGAGCCACATGTCCATACAGCCGCAACTGACGCTCACGGACTATGCAGGTAACAAATCTCATCCGAGTCTCTCTCAGCAACCGCTCGTTGGACACAAAATCCGACCAGCGATAGCCAAGGATTCTCCGAAGACACCTGGTACCAAAGGAATTAAGCCTCCGTCTCAGATCCTTGGTCAGAGTCCAAGTCTGGCACCCATAGAGCAAGACTGGAAGTACCAAGGACCTGAAGACTCGGACTTTCGTCCTCCCGCACAGGTACCGTCAGCGCCACACCCCATGATCCAGTGAATCCATGACTCCCCAGGCCCGACCCAGACATCTATTGACCTCTGACTCGCAGCCAGCAGAGACATGAATATCACTGCCAAGGTAAGTGAATCTCTCCACGACCTCAACATCCTCACCACAAACAGACACAGACACAGACAGGACAGCAGCATCCAAGATGTCACCGAAAGCCTGGATCTTAGTTTTGACCCAAGAAACCCGTAATCCCAGCGGCTCCGACTCTTCATTCAGCACCTCGAGGGCCCCCAAAAGGATGTCTAAAGTCTCCGCAAAGATGACTGCATCGTCTGCAAAATCAAGGTCCGAGATCTTGACATTCCCAAACGATGCACCGCAACTTGATCTCTCCGACATCCTCCCTAAAGGCCCGGTCACACCTTGACGTTTTAGCCAGCAATGGCAACGTATTAAAATGTATGTAAAACGCTGGCTTACGTTGAACTTTTGATGTTTTTTTTTAAAGATTCGGACGTATTCATAGCGACTTGGTCTTATGTATAATGCATTGGTAACGGACACAGAACGTTTCGTTGTGTTATACATAACTTATACCAACGAATGCTGAACCTGTTGTCGGCCTACACAACCTATGCCCAACGATAGTCTAACTTAGGCATAGCGCGTTGCACGCATCGCCGACGATGTCGTGACGTAGCCTATTAAAAGGCTGACGCACAACGATTCGAATCATAACTGCCGTAGAAATGGAAGTGTCAACATCGCGGTCACACCTTGGCGATCTTGCCAGCGTATGCCGACCTAAGAAAAATGTGTCTAAAACGTTATGAGTAAGTTTGGTATACGTGAGTACAACGCTAAAGTACGCTATCATACGTCGTAGTAAGTAGAGTACGTCAAGAAATTTTAAACATGTTCAAAATTTTACGACGTACTCGGCGTATGACACACGTTCCGCATGCGATGGGGATAAGTTTTACACACGATATGTGGACGCTTACACACGTCCACAAAGGCTACTTATAAGCTACTCACAAGTCGAAACACGTCGCGGTAATGTCTTTTTTACGCGAAACTTATTTCTAACTTGTGTTTGACGTGCTTTGAACCAATTCTTTACGGAGTCCCAACACACATCGACGTATGTAGACGTATTCCAATGACGTCTTCCGGTCGACAAAAAAAAAAAATTAACGTGTTTCTAACTTACAACTGCCATATAAAGACGTGTTCCCAGCGGTTTTGGGAATTGGTATATAAAAATGCTGCTCATAAAAGGGGAACCCAACAGTGTTTTCGAGTCCTTTTTGAGTGATGTCCATGTCAGCAGTAACAGTATCAGTATTAGTATTAGTATTAGTATTAGTATTAGTAGTAGTTTGTTCATGTTGGCAGTAGTAGGTGAGTGTGAGGGGGAGGGTGTGGGTTATGATGGATCGTCCTTGCGTTTAACGATTTAACGATTTAACGATTTAAATGATAAACTCAACGATTTAAATGGCTGCATCTCCACTATTGAAAGTAGACGCTTGCGCTCAACAATTGGATTTTTTTTACACTCAACGACTTTTAAACGGTACCACTCAGATAGTTTCATTGTTTACAATGAACGATTTAAATTGCTGTCACTCGCCTTTGTTTTTTGACGCTGGGGTTTGGAAATTTGAAGCGTTTCTTCTGAACGTTTCTCCGATGGACAATTGGAATCATAGCCAAGCTAGACATCGAAGTGTGAACATCCTCGTCATGCCGAAGAAAAGTTTGAAGAATGCTGCAAATAAGTGTCCTGGCCGTGGCCGTGGACGCTGACGCACGGACGATCCATTATACCGACGTCTTTCAGCCTATGAGTAACTTAAAAGTAACGTCTGTCGATGTGTGGCAATGATCGCGTAACGTGCCAACAACACGTTAATCATAGGTTAGAAATAAGTTTCGGGTACGCTAAACATTACCTCGGCGTGTCTCAACTTTATGATTAACTTACAAGTAGCATGTGTTGACGTCTGTCAACGATCACAGACCGTGCATACAACTTGGGGCCAGCGTAGCGGAACGTGTGAGGCATACGCCGGCATACGTCGTGAAATTTCAAGCATGAAAAAATTTGAGGACAACCAAAAAGTACAACGTTTAAAGCCAACGTACAACGACGTATGGCAGTGTTTTTCAGCGTGCTCTCAATGTTATCAAAACTTACCCATAACGTATTCAACGTGTGCCAGCGTTTTAGAAAGAAAATTCAAAAATCGGCATACGTTGGCTAAAACGTCAAGGTGTGACCGGGCCTTAAAATCCAGTCCATACAAGTGCTGAAAAGTGTGGGGGCAAGTACACATCCCTGACGAACTCCAGTAACAACTGGAAATAAGTCAGAGATGGTACCACCACACTTCACAGCACTCTCAGTACCAGAGTAGAGTTCAGACATCAGATCGATCAGTTTTGGTGGCACCCCACGAAGACCAAGAATCCTCCAGAGGACATCCCGATTCACTGAATCAAACGCTTTACAGAGATCAACATAGGCTGCAAGCAGCCCCTGCCGAAACTCTCGTCTGCGTTCGGTGAGGACACGAAGGGCAAGGATACGGTCAATCGTTGACCTCTTTGGTGTAAAGCCTGACTGCTCTGGACGCTGGTGCTCAAGCAGATGGTGGCGAACCCTATCGAGAATTATCCGAGCAAAGACCTTGCCCGGCACTGAGAGCAGCGTCACCCCTCGGTAGTTGTTGCAGTCTTGGCGATCACCCTTCCCTTTCCAGAGAGGGACAACAAGGCCCCTCTTCCAGTCAGTTGGGATGATGCCTGTGTTCCAGGCAGAGCACAAAACTGCATGCAACGACACGAGTGCAGCATTTCCACCAGCCTTGAGTAGTTCGGCATGGATGCCACAAATCCCTGGAGCTTTGCCCCGTTTCAACTGGTTCACCGCAGCCCGTGTTTCCACAAGCGAAGGTGGACCACAGTTGATTTTAGGGTCAGCAACAGGGATTGTAACACCCTTGACGTCCAACTCGACAGCTGGGGGATCAGCCTGGTACAACCGCTCAAAGTAACCGGCCCAGCGGGCCTTCACTTCAGACTCCTCTGTCAAGAGCCTACCACTCTCTGCTCGAACTGCAGTGCTCCGAGGGATGGGCTTGGATGAACATAATGCGCGAATTCCCCTGTAAGCGGGACGAGAATCACCTGTCCACAGGTGATGTTCTACCCCCTCACAGATTCCTCGCACATAGGCTTCCTTGTCCACCCTCAGTGCACGTACAGTTTTATGCCTCAGCTCCCTGAACAGCTCAGCTTTGCCATTCAGCCTGGCCCTGCGACTCTGGTCAATGGTATCCAGTGTCCCTTGAGAGACAAAATTCTTCTTTGCCCTGCGGTGAGTTCCAAGACATCCACCGGCAACATCAAGGACGGTGGTCTTAAAGGCGCTCCACAACTCTTCAGGACCCCCCAAAGCACCCAGACCCCCAAGTGTCCACTCAGCCTGTTCGCAAACTCCTCAGCTACTCTCTCATCCCTGAGCTTGGCAACATCCAGCCTAGGCTGGGATGGTACCATTCTCCAGGATTTAAGGTGCAGCTTTAAAGTTGCTACAACAAGCCTGTGGTCAGTATTGAGGAACTGAGCACTCCGGTAGACCCTGCAGTTCTGGATCATCCTCCAACGACCGTCAATGAGGACATGGTCAATCTCTTTTGCCACACCGCCAGCGTTGGAATACCAAGTCCAGCGATGAGCTTGTGGGCGCTGAAACCATGAACCAGCCACCCTAAGTCCATGACTTCTTGCAAAGTCAAGGAACTTAGTGCTATTCTGGTTCATAGTTCCTGACCCATGGGGACCAACACACACCTCATAACCATCCCTATCAGTTCCAGTCGATGCATTGAAATCCCCCAGAGACTAGAAGTGTATCTCGTCTGGGGCACTGATCAACCACAGACTCGAGCGTGGCGTAGAATGCATCCTTCACGGTGAGATCACTCGCCTCAGTCGGAGAATAAACAGAGACCACGGAAATGACACATAAGGAGTGACGAATCCTTAATCTCATAATACGCTCGTTTACCGGTGTTACCTCAATTATCATTGGGGTTAGCTTATTGGACACAGCTGCAGCAACTCCTTGGGTATGGTAACCATCAAAGCGACCAGACCAATAGTAGGTGTAACCATCCACCATCATCTCGCCGCAATCCGGTCTCCGAACCTCAGAGAGAGCTGCAATCCCGATGTCCAAACGCTTGAGCTTAGATGATAACAGAGACAGGTGATCATCCTCTCTTAGGGATAGGACATTCCAGGTACCCACCCGAAGGGACCGCCTCAGGTTAACCCAAGGAGACCGCCGTCTGGTGGACGACACCTCAGCACCACTTCGGCACACTCTCCCGCAATCTGACCCAGGGATGTTACCCCGTGGTTTCCCTCCTATCAAAGATTGGGGGTCCCGTAGGCTTTGCCCCAATCCCGTCATCTGGTGAGCTGCCCTGCGAAGGGAAGCTGCACAGGAGGTACTCCCACGGAGTGGGTTTTCAGATTTTTTTGCGTTTTTGCGTTTTGCAGAATGAAGGGTTTTACGGTGGCCGGAGTGCAAATCCTGCCACCAACCTCCTAATAAGAAGTAACCCAACTGCAGGAGGACGTCTGCAGACACAGTTGGGCACTAGATATGGATGGCCGTTGGCTCACAAGGAGCTCCTCCGCCCTTTTTTGTGTGTAATCTTCTTCCGCTAATAGCCAATGGTCATGGCCCACAACAGTCGTGGGTTGCTCTTTTTGTTTAATTTTTCCAACCTGACTGCAACCCCAACTCCTATCTGGTGATCAGCATGGCTGAGACGATGCGTTCATGTGGCAGATGCTTGTTGCTAACAGGTTGTGCAATATTTGCTGTTGTGGGACTCGCCCTGTGCCTTGTTGCCTCATCAAGTTAGGGAGTTTGATTTTTATTCAATCAACTTTGCATGGTCGCAAATAAACAATTTGATAGTGTGTCGTCCCGACGAGCCCGTAATAAGGGAGAAATCTAGATCGGCGGCTCTGCTTTTATTTATTTGTGACCATACATCTCAGTGTTGAAATACCTGAATGCCACATGGATGCCATCCTAGTTTGAAGGTGATGTGTTGGTATAATTTATGTACACAACGTCAGTGTCATGTCGCATTTAGGGTCAGAGTATCTCCTTTTTTAGGTTATCTCTTCGAGCATGACCTAATATTATTGGTGTTGAGAGGAGAGGTGACGATCCGTCCGTCCGTCCGTCCACAATGAAGTTGAAGCGGGAGATCTGGTCATTCGTGATCCTGATAGAGGTCGATGAGACGTACACGATGGTATGACTTTCAAGGTCACCGAAGGTCAAGGTCACGAGGCTCCGACATTTCTCAAGCAATCTTGAATTTGATTGTGGCATATGAATCTATGGGACAATATCTAAATTTGGTCGGGCCGGATTTTCGATATCCGCTTTGTTTTCGTGTCACGTGACTTCAAAGTTGGCAAAAAATGCGAAAATGACGATTTTCAAAATCTATCTCCTACATTTCTCAAGCGATGTTGAATTTGATTGTGGCATATAAATCTATGGGACAATATCTAAATTTGGTCAGGCCGGATTTTCGATATTCGCTTTCGTTTTCGTGTCACGTGACTTCAAAGTTGGCAAAAAATGCGAAAATGACAATTTTCATGCGAAAATGACGATTTTCAAAATCCATCTCCTCCTACATTTCTCAAGCGATCTTGAATTTCATTGTGGCATATAAATCTATGGGACAATATCTAAATTTGGTCGGGCCGGATTTTCGATATCCGCTTTGTTTTCGTGTCACGTGACTTCAAAGTTGGCAAAAAATGCGAAAATGACGATTTTCAAAATCCATCTCCTCCTACATTTCTCAAGCGATCTTGAATTTGATTGTGGCATATAAATCTATGGGACAATATCTAAATTATATCGGGCCGGATTTTCGATATTCGCTTTCGTTTTCGCGTAACGTGACTTCAAAGTTTGCAAAAACTGCCCTATATACCTTCAGGAGGCTATATATTTTCTCGCAGAGATGACCGTCACTCCCGCACGGGGGTAATTTTTGTATACATAGTCTAGGCTCGAAAAAGAGATGGTACACGGAAGAGATCAGGATGTAACGGGACAAATGGAACTGTCCAGAGAGAGGGAAAACTCCAATAGCAGAGTTGAATGAGAAGATAGAGGGAAACTTCGACAAACAATGGGGGTCATGAAAGATGCATGTGGTGGGCAAGACGAATACAGGAGGGAAAAACTGGGAATTTTTAAGGTCTTGTGGTGGTGGTGGTGATGGGGGTTTGTTTAACATGTACATTTATAAACATTTTGACTTTCAACAGACAGTATGGAGTGAAAAGCATGTTACACTATTTGTACCAGCAGTTTTTGTGGCACATGAAATTCTGCATCATCCTGTCTACTTGGCCATTTGTTTTAATTTTCTCAGATGCCTGTGCTCAAAAGAAACCCCTTGCTATCCACCGATGTGCTCTTCTGCCACTACTGCCATGGCTCTTCCTTTTATAGGTAATCCCGGTGGGGGCGCTGAACACTCCCAAGCCATCATGGCTGCTGCAGCTCGTCGCCGTGATAATAGTCATAACGACCTCTATTATGAGGAGGCAGAGATGGAGAGGAGGGTGCGGAAACGACGAGCCAGGTGCGACTGACATGGCACATGACATACACAGCCATGCTATGTACAAGCTAAAGAGTGCAGTTTTTCGAGTGAAATAAATGTCAAATTTCAAACTTGGAAAATTTATTTATTTACAAATCACAATTTGTTTTTAACATTATTGAGAGAATTTGTTTTCCCCATTAAGCTGTAAATGCCAAGTCAGAATGACTGTTCTATTGAAATGAGAGAAATTGATGTATGTCAGTGGTTCTTAACATATTCACTTGCTGGAGGTCATGTGCACAAGCCACACGTACTTCCCAAATAATCAGGCTTACAAACCACCAACCTCTAGCTAAAGTACTGTGATGGAACTGGTGTTTTTCTTGTGTATAGTTTGCTAAATAATTTCTTCATGATAATTTCCTTGATTTAAATGTTACATTAATTATTGGTTCATGGAGGGTGGGTTTTATTTCGATGTCCAGCAGGTTATATTTTGTTGTTCGTTTATTCCAAATGTTTTCCCACCATCCGAGTTAACTGTCAGACTGGAGTTAGATTGGACATCTGAACATGCGTTAGCATTCTGTTCCGTATAACTAGTTCAAATAAGCCGTTTACTTGTGTCAGCCTGTCTGATTTGGAGGGTGGTTCAAAGAAGGAATGAGGGGTAGAACATTGGAAGAGACCATTTGGGAGGTGTGCCATGAAAAGTTAAGAATAGTGCAGAGTTGAGTAGTGAGATGGTTGAGGCAGAAAAAGAGAGTCTGAATAATTCTGGAATGAGACTTCAAGGAGTTTTGAGGTGTTAGAGATTTGAAATGGAGCAACCAAGGGGTGAGGAGTCTTATCCAGCTATCAGAGTTTATTCATATTACAGCATCATACACACTGTCATGCATGGGATTCAAGAGGGATATTTCCATGGGATATGGAGAAGACATCAATAATTTGGTCAAAAGGTCGACATCAAATAAAATCATCAATTTTCATCCAATTTCCCTCAAATGAAGAATGTGCACATTGGGTCACTGAATTGGTTCACCAATGAGATGCTTGAGGTTGATTGTTTTGAGGTCAATGTCAAATTGTCAATTTCCATCCAATTGACTTGAAATTTGAGCACAGTTTGCATATATATTGGGTCACTGAAGCCTTTTGCTTTTGAGGTCGAAAGGTGATGGTCGCCTGAAATCGTTATTTTTTTGTAGTTTTTTTTGTTATGTTTAGCATCCGGAAGACGAAGTCCGAATACAAAGTGGACGCAGATGGGCTTTGCGTAATTTCAGATGCTTTCTAGTTATTTCCCCTGAGCTTCATGATTCAAAAACCAATACATTGTGTTGATTCAAAAACCAACTGGTGTTATGTTTTTGGCACAATAGATTGCATTGCCTTCTGTTCCTGAAAATTTATCCAAGGTTGGTTCTTGCTGCCGAAGAGGCTTTCACTCATGTGCGTTGCATTGGCGATGGCCCTGAAGAGCGGCCAGGTGGTGCAGCAGCCACACCTCAGCCTCCTGGGGGTGGCCAAACAGCTGCCCAACCTGCACCACCTTCACCCGGTGGCCCCATGGATCCTCGAGAGGCAGCCCAGGCAGTGTTTCCCGCAGTGGCACGTGCTTTGCAGAAATTCTTAAGGGCGACGAGGCAGCAAGGGTTGCACAGTATGGAAGGAATTCTCCGTCATCTGGCATTTTGCCTTGGTCATGGACTCTCTGCAAGGGTGAGAATTGCCTACCCTGTAGAGTTTTGTCCCACTGTTTCTTTGCCTTACTTCACCCATGTAATTTTGAAGTGGTTTGCTTTCTTGTATCCAACCTATCGTACTTTTGCAGGCTTTTCTCGAGCCATACCTAGTTCCCGGTCCATCGATGTGGTATGGTGCATCAGCCGGTCTCAACGGTGATTGGCTGCTGATTTCTTCCGAAGCACCAAGTTCTGCTCTCCGTCCAGGGACCTGTTTTACTATGCGCCAGTCAGGGGGCTTGTCTTTGGTTGTCACAGCAACAGGATTGCCGGTCCTCCGCCTATGTGAATCTCCAGAGGACCCAAAATCCCGTCGGTTTGTGCTGAGACTGCAGTCGGAAACTTCAGTCTAGAAAATGTGCCTGTGCAAAACAAACCTTCATATGTAAGCAACAAACGTCCTCTGCCTGAGACAAACCACGATTTTATATTTTAAATGGCAGCGTCTCCTTACATGAATACAATTGCCTGAGGTCTACCAGCAATTTCTGCCTGAGGTCGTTTGGCCGCCTCTACCTGAGGTCCACCAGCAACATATTTGTAAAGAAGGACATCTGTTATCTCTGGAATAGTTTGTCATGCTGCCTCAGCCCTGGTCACCTTGCATTTTGGCATTACTCCTTTCTGAAGTGTCCTCCATTTTCATTGGACATTTTAAAACATTAGTCACCATGATTGACATATTTTTAAACACTAGTATTTGGCAATAGTTAACATTAGTCCAGTATTAACAACTACGAGTTGGTGTATTGCATCGGGTGGCTGAGCTAGGTTGGATGAAGGTTTTGGGTTACCTCTTGCCTTTTTGCAACTTCATCGTTGAAGCTTTGCCCCATCAAATAACCCTGGGTTAATGAAGCTAGAATAGCTTTGGGGTTGTTGGTGCTGTACTGTTTACAGCTTCAGCTTTTATCTGATGAGTTATTAACGGTTGTGTTAAAATGGAAACTTAAATAGGGCGAGTTAAGCTTTTGGCTTGGGGATTATGAAACTGAGAAAAGGAAGTGTTTTTTTTTATGATTGGGTGGATGGAAGTGGATGATAGAGTAGTAGAGAAGATTTTGCATGAAGAATCTGTTTGGATATTGTGGGTTGGTGTCTGGATGTGGAAAGGTTAAAAGTAGAGCACCATGTTTGTGGGAGATGTTTTGGACATTGGTGCTTATACTGTCGGCATGGTTTTGCTTTTTAATAATGTATTTCGTGCTGTATCCTGTCCTGATTTTTTTAAACTTTTCTTTTTTTCTTACCAGTTTTTCACCGACGGTTTTTAAAAAAGGAAACGTTTTTTTAAAAAAACTGTGTCATTAAAAAGTTGTTTTATGTCATTCATGTTGGTTGTAATCTCCTGTTGCTGGTTTCAGAAGGTGGAACCGATAGATCTTTTGAGGGCCCAAAAGTAGCAACCTTGTTTTTTTTGGTTTGTGTTTTTTCAAGGAACGTATTTTGAGGACCAAGCTGTGATTCTTTGGTCCTCTCATATTTTTGTTCCATGGGCTCTTTTGAGGATTGTCACCGATCCACGGACAGCCTCTAATTTTACTTTCCTCCCGATATTTCCTGGTATATTTGTCAAAATTTTAATGAGGTTCAGTTTTCTTATGCCAGTTGCTCCAACTATTACTGACACTATGTTCGTACTCGTCAGCTTTTAGGTTCTTTTCACTTCGTTTTTCCGATCTTGGCACTTGGTCGTCATCTTTAGAATATGTTATTTCGGCCTAAGTCACTGGGTACTGACACTGCGATTAGTACTGCTGTCTTCTTTTTGTTAAATATATCTGAGTTTTATGCCCAGTCGCAATGCATTGTTTTCGCTGTTTACACTTTGAGACTCTTTTAGTTATAGATTGTATGTGAGCACCGTTCTCGTTTTCAACAGTTGCTCTTGGTTCGTGCTTTCATTTGTCTGTGTACGTTTGTGCATGTGCAGTACAACAAAATGTAAAAGTTTAAAACACAAAGTGCATAATCGCTCTCGTATGTTGAATTATTTTTATTTTTTTTTAATTTATTTTAAATCCCGCTTGCGTGATCTTTGGGTTTATGTTGAGAAAAATTATTATGTGGCAAAATAGTTATATTATAGACTGCTGGAAAATCTTTGTTGCTTTTATTTGTTTACAAGATCTCAACTCACGACAGCTCATTAAAGAGTAAGATGACACCGAGTAGAAGGGCAACAACGCTGAAAGTGGGGCAGTTGGACAACGAGCCCTTGCAACAAACATAGGAAGGAATCAAAAACAATGACCTGCAAATAGATGGGGTAAATGGTGGTGAGGATGGAAATGAGACTTTAAAATATTGTTTATCCGGGCGGAGGATTACGAGATGCTGCTGTTCTGCCAACTTGAAGATGGAAGAGTAGGATTGAATGCTCAGAAAGGCAATTCCGAAAACGTGAGAAAAGAGGAACAAAGGAGTGAGCAGCAGGCTTGGATTTGCATTATTAGGAGACAAACAGCTTTTACTATAACGTGTTTTGGCAAGCTTTTTGGATTTCGTCTAACATCATGAGGAGACGAAAACAAAACCATTGGTTATGGGTACATCTGCTAAGCATCGTCCAGATTATCAGACAGAGAAGGAAAACTGTAATATTATTTATAATCAATAGTTATGAAGGATCGTGTGGACATGAAAAGTAAAATGTCAATTTATATGTGACAGAAGTAACTAAAATGGTTTGATCAAGTTCAAATTTTTCTCATTCACAAGCATCACTTGAAAACATTCCACAAGACAGGGGTTCGTAGTAGGGTAGCAGAGTAATTATGATACACTAACCAAGGGAATAAACTACAGGGAAAAAGAGATAATGAAAGAAAACATTACAATCTCTAAGTGAAGAGGGTCGAGGGAGGAAAGCTTAAATGTGGTAATAAAGATTGTGGGTAAGGATGGTGGATGATAAAAACGTGGTCGTGCATTACTTGTTTGAAGCTTCGGGAGGAGGAATGGAATAGCACAGTCTCTGGAATGTGGTTTCAAACATGGGAAAGGCGAAGAACTAAAGAGTTTGGGTGTGCAACCTGGATGTTGGAGATTTAATCAGGAGGGGGTTACTGGAGGAATGTGTGCAACTGTGCATCCTCAAGTTGCTAGAGAGTGCAGAGGTAGCTGAAGCAGAGTAGAGGTGGCTTAAAAAAATACAAATAGACCACCGAGCTTCCTGTGGTGTGAAAATAACGAGACTTGTACATCAGCCTAGTCATGGGAGATTCCTCTCATGTCGAGAGCTTTAGATTCCACAGAATCTAGGAGAGACAGGTGATGCCAGCCCATAAGAGACAGAGTACTGCATGAAGCTATGGGTGGGCAAAGGCCTGATAGACTGAATAATTCTGATTTTTTTTATTTTTTTTTAAAGACTTGGAGTGACGGAGGATTCTAAGTCTGCCGTTGGCTTTGAAGGACAGCTTTGCATTCTGAGTGGGCGAGGAGATATCATGGTTGATAGTGAGGCCTAGAATATCAAGAGACGAAACTTCTTTCAGTGGCTGACTATGGATAGGTGGGTTGACAAACGATTTGTCCTGAGTGACGGGGTGAGACATTTTCCAGGATTGAAGGACATGTTCCATCTATCAGACCAGCATCTACCGTAGTCATTTCAAGGTCGATAGAGAATGACATTCTGTCTGTCAGTGGGTTAGGGAACTGTACAACACAGTCTAGAGTCAACTGCAAAAACAAAAGTGTTTTCCTGAGCATTGGAGTTGTCGTTTATATATATGTAGTTTGAGTAGAGAGCCAATCAGAAGAAAGCAGAGCATCTGGCAAAAACCCAAGTTTTGTTTATAGTCGTGCTACAAGTAGACTTGAGCCTCTCAAATCTATAGCACATTTCTCCATGGAGAATTTCAATTGTCTTTCTTTAAAAAAAAAAAAAATGGAACCTGAACATTTTGGGAAATTTGCAGATAGTTGAGGAAATCTCGCTAGGCTCTTCCACGTGCAATTCTTGAAATATTTGGCTCTACCTGCAGCACTTTCAGCCCCTTCCTATATTCAAACTTTTTTCTTTCCTGGAGATTATTTCTGAATCACACATGCTGTAATCAACCACAATGGAGATTTTCTTGCATTTGGTTGTGCATAAGGAGCCTTCACGCAACAGCCTCGCACAAAAAAAAATAAAGGTTATAATAAAATTCTAGACCCCATGGCATGTCAGTGAAAACTGACTTCCACATTTTGTCGGTTTTGAGTAATAATCTTGACGAGGGTATATAGGAATTAAAGAGATGAGTAGTAGGAACAACTATGAGAGAAAAGAGTATGGTTGCAACTGTAGTAATGTGTAGTTGCGAAGAACTATATCCTGCCGTTTTCCCTTACCAGGACTGCCTGGTGTGGATAAGCTTCTGTTGAGTTTTTTTAGCATCCTCTCTGAGCAGTCGACATGTTTATTGTGATTTTGTTGCTAACGATTACTTTGCAATAAAGTGCATGTTAATTTTTATAATGTATACTAGAATACTAGAAATATCAAATGAGAATGAGAGCGGTTGATTTCCTGTTAATACAATTGGTGGCCACAGTATCCCTGGTGTTGGCTTAATGGTTAGGGTGGTAGGCTTTTAATGGTTTGGATCCTGAGTCCAAATCCCACTTGGTTGTTGAATTAATACCAGATGGGGTGGATTCTGCCTGTCATCCTTCCGTGGTCGGCAAAATGAGTGCCAGCTTGCTGGTATCCTGTGTCGGAGTGGCGACCCATCCAGGATTGTGCCCAATAGCTTAGGCACAATACTGCTTAGGCAGCACCAATGCTCTGTATGGAGTCTGGTCCCAATGGATGGATGGCCACAGTGGATACACACACACACGTATTTATTTACAGTGCCTTCAGAAAGTATTCACACCCCTTGACTTTTGTCACATTTTGTTGTGTTACAGCCTGAATTTAAAATTGATTAAATTGAGATTTTTTTTTTGTCACTGATTTACATAAAATACCCTGTAATGACAAAGTGGAATTTTTCTTTTTTCAAAGTTCTCACGAATTAATTAAAAATGAAAAGCTGAAATGTCTTGAGTCAATAAGTATTCAACCCCTTTGTTATGACACTCCAAATTGAGCTCAGGTGCATCAAATTTCCTCTGATCATCCTTGAGATGTCTTGACAACTTGATTCAAGTCCACCTGTGGCCAACTCTATTGATTGGACATGATTTAGAAAGAAACACACCTTTCTATATAAGGTCCCACAGTTGACAGTGCATGTCAGAGCAGAAACTCTACCATGAAGTCCAAGGAACTGTCCGTAGAACTCCAAGATAGAATTGTGAGGAGGCATAGATCTGGGGAAGGGTCAAAACAATTTCTAGAGTGTTGGAAGTTCCCAAGAGCACAATGAGCTCCATTATTAGGAAATGGAAAGAATATGGAACTACCTCGACTCTTCCTTGAGCTGGCCATCCGACCCAACTGAGCAACCGGGCAAGAAGGACCTTGGTCAGGGAAGTGATCAAGACCTCAATGACCACTGACAGAAGGACAGAGTTCCTTGGCTGAGATGGGAGAACCTGCTGGAAGAATAATGGTTTCTGCACCACTTCACAAATCTAGGCTTTATGGGAGTGTGGCCAGATGGAACAAGGCCTTTTGCAGCACGTGACAGCACGCCTGGAGTTTGCAAAAAGGCACTTGAAAGACTTGACAGCGCGAGGTAAAATATTCTGTGGTCTGATGAGATGAAAATTGAACTCTCTGGCCTGAATGCAAAGCACCACGTTTGGTGAAAACCAAACACAGCTCATCACCCATCTAACACCATCCCTACTGTGATGTATGGGGATGCTTTTCAGTGGCAGGAACTGGGAGACTGGTAAGGATAGATCATAGAGTGAACAATGAATGGATCCAAATGCAGGCAAATCCTTCAGGAGAACCTGCTTCATAGTGCAAACGACCTTCGACTGCGGTGAAGATTTACGTTCCAACAGGACAATGACCCCAAGCATACAGCCAAATCAACAATGGAATGGCTTCAGCACAAGAACGTGATACTCCTTGAGTGGCCCAGCCAAAGTCCAGACTTGAATCACATTGAGAATCTGTGTAAAGACTTGAAGATTGCAGTGGACCGATTGAAATAATCAGAAATATCGAATTACCTCTGCCACCAAAGGTGAAGGAGGTCATGTTTTTACCCCTTTCTGTCTGTGCACAGGATACCTCAAAGTTGTGGACGGATCCAGATGAAATTTTGTGGACAGGTTCAGTGTATGACAAGGACGGACTGATTAGATTTTGGTGAAGATCCGTATCTGGAAAAGAAAATTACTTTGATTTTTTTTAAGTGATTCTTCACTATTGAGAGGAGGACATTAGGACCATACTCTTTGCAGAGCGTTGGTGCTGCTTCAGCAGTCTCCTTGGTTATTGGGCACAATCCTGGTTGGGTCACCACCCTGACAGTATACCAACATGCTGGCACTCATTTTTCCGACCTCAGAAGGATGACAGGCCGAGTTAACCCCACCTGGTATTAATTCAACAGCTGACAGGGCTAGAACACAGGACCCTGGGATCACAAGCCACCACCCAAACCACAAAGCCAATGCCAGGCTTCCACATAATTGGAAATGATGGTAAAGTATTGTTACGGTTGTGGGGGTAGATGGAGGAATTTACAGAAAGTTAGGATTGATTAGAGTTGTTCGGTCCATGGACGTGTAGGAGACATCTCAATGTAATTAAGTAGGGGATCTGTGAGCTTAAGTGTTACATGTCACCACACAGAGGGTGGTACCGTGTTAATTAGATAGGGTGTAAGAATAAGTTCCCACAGTATGTAATTGCCCACCTGTAACCTATTCCTACGTTTTTGCATTTACAACGAGCCAAACGTTCCGAGCAGGCAGAAGCGCCGCCTCCAAGGGTGACGGCAGGTGAAGTCACGCCCCTGAGGCTGATGATTGATGGGCATGACGTCAGAAACTAGCCAAACATGCCAAACGGGCGGAGGCCCACCTTCTCAGGTTTCGTGCGAGCAAGCCACGCCCCAGAGGAGAAAACGGTAATTCGGCGACATCAGTCAGTCAGAGTGGGGAGATAGGGAGAGCGCACGCACGAGGCAGAATTGAGAGCTCAGGAGAGCGCATGTACAATGTCAGTGTGAAGAGGAATGCACGAGTGCAGAGTGAGGGACGCACACAGTTGAGAGAGAACAGAGAGAGGAGATGGCCTGAAAGAACAGGGCTTTACGGCTGGCTTTCCTTCGACGAATGAAGAAGACTACACGATTCTCGTATTCGTGCTGAAGAGAATTGACTCACGTGGTGCTGGCCTTTGGCTCGTGGTTAGGTCGTGAGGAACGGACCCTGAGCCTCGTGTCTGTCAAGTCGGTGAGGATGATCGATGTATGAAGCAGCTGCATGGGGTCTCTGAGCCTTGGTGTTGAATACCTCTCACGAATTTCCTGATGTACGTTTGTCCCGATGCGAGAGAAGCTACTTGGCGCCATTTTCGATGCGTCTACACGTGTAAATAGAAGCCCCTCGATTCCAATTTCCAGAAAGACCATCTCTGGGCCAAGCTAACTACCAGAGTAAAGGAGGGGTTTTCTTTTATGTTGTTTCCCTTTGTATTTAAGTCTGTGTGTAGAGGCGCCTCGACTTCGAGTTTAATGTACCTCACATATTTATAATTATTACATTTATCATTGTCCTTTTGAAATATTTGTCTATTTTCATTACATGTGTTCATTTTATGAAACTGTATCCGTGTATTTGTCGTGGGGTTCGACGTTCGAGTATAAACCTCCCTGTGCCGTGCATCCATTTCTGTGCCCCGTCGCTCCGCCATTGCGCCCCTGCCCTTGTGCCGTCCTGGTGCAGCGCTTAACTGTTGTCCCGTGAGCGCATTAATCTCCGAGAGTCTCGGCTGTAGGACTCCCAGGGAAAAGTTCGACCGTCCGGGGCTGGCGGTGTTAACCGCCCGTCACCACAATTTGGGTCGGGGGATTAACCTTGGCCGGCCACCCCTGTGACAGTATGTTCTGTGGAAAAGGCAACTCAATTAATTTAAGTTTATACTGTGGGAAAGAAGCAGGCACCCTGGCAGTGTCCTCGCAACCTTCGACACTCACACCTGCCAAGTGGGGCTCAGATGAATCAAAGGAATGATGGACTGGGAGGAAAGAATTGTTGTGGTAAACGCTGATCAAAGCCACGTTCACACATCATCAAAGGCAAGCCAATGCAGCCTCCTTGACGCCAGACTTTGGAATGACCTTGTACAAGACAATAGGAGGCGAGCGCAGAGCCAAAGGAGGCAGGAGAGAGAACACGATGTAACCAGAGAGAAGCTACAGCGGAGTGCGCGGCAAGTCTAAGCTGTAGTTTGTTCGATAGATTGGGCTCAACAACAAAGAGGGTGCTGAGAGTGGCATGTCGACCACTGCCCTGAGTCGGTCAAGTTGCATCATTGTGGCTGCTGGTCGATCTTACCTGCTGGCCAGTTGGGTTGTCGAGGAACCCACGCAATGCTGCTGGTATCACAGAGCTGACGTCAAAGCAGACAAATCCTCTCTGGGGATATCAAAAAAGGAAAAAGCAAGTTCCTTATTCCTCATTCCTCTGCAATGCCAGATGCAACGTGGTCCTTAAAGGCGAGTAGTGGACTGGGTTCATCTGCTTTCTTCGGTGGTATGAAAGTCACCCTCTGGGGACTCGCAATGCAGCTGGCCAGTTGGACATCACTTTGTGTGTTCTCTTGCACTTATTGGAGCAACAAAGCCTGCTTCGAACGTGAACACAACCGACTTTAACATCAATTCGTGCCTTGCTGTGCGTCGTACGCCGGCTTCACCTGTTAAATAATAGATGGGACATATATTTGTCCGTCAGATTTTTCTGCCGTGCTCGCCATACGGATGCACGAAAGCAGCACGTACCAGTCCCATGGTGTAATCTATTTATAATTGCAGCAATCTGTGTGTGTGTGTCTGTGACTGCTGTTTCTCGACAACCACTGGTCCGATCTCATTGAAACTTGCCAGGTATATTGCTGGGGCCCTGTGGATGTGCCTTTTCAAGGTTTGATATTAATCGGACAAGTGGTTCTCAAGTTATGGCCATTTATTGACCAAACCAATGACAGTACACGGTGCTATGACGTCACGATTGATGTCACAATTTATTTTTATTTTTTTATTGTTTGCACGTACGGGCACGTGCACACACGTACGGGCATGCGAGAGCGAAGGAACGGCCTGTGTGGTTGTTGTTTCTGGCACGCAGTTTGAAAGTTTTTTTTTTTTTTTTGCATGTATGGCCACGCACGTACGGGCACGCAGTGTGTGTGTGTGTGTGTGTGTGTGTGTGTGTGTGTGTGTGTGTGTGTGTGTGTGTGTGTGTGTGTGTGTGTGTGTGTGTGTGTGTGTGTGTGTGTGTGTGTGTGTGTGTGTGTGTGTGTGTGTGTGTGTGTGTGTGTGTGTGTGTGTGTGTGTAACCGCTGTTTCTCGACAACCCCTCATCCGATCTAATTGAAACTTGCCACGTATATTGCTGGAGCCCTGTGGATGTGCCTTTTCAAGGTTTGATATTAAGCGGACAAGTGGTTCCCAAGTTCTGGCCATTTATTTACCAAACCAATGACAGGACACGGTGCTATGACATCACAATTGACGTCACAATTCTTTTTTTTTGCATGTACGGCCACGCACGTAAGGGCACGCACTGGTGTAAAGAAATCGTCTGACAACAACAATCACGTGTTTGGTTTTTATGGCAGAGAGTAGATAATGTGTTGCAATCCCCTATCCCAGTTCATAAAATCCATTATAATGGTAATTTTTTTTTTGTATAAATTTATGGCTGTGTAGTGATTTTGTAGCCGTCACGTTGGCTCCGAAACGCGACCCCACCGTCCAAATGTTTCCAGGCCGACTGGATTTTTTTTGTGCAGTGCGTAACGGCCAAAGCGGTATAGGTAGCAACGGTGACCATTGTGTTACTCGTTACTTCTCCCATGGTAGTATCACAGTCATTAAGCCTCCATGTAATATTACTCCCTGCCGGAAGACGAATAATAAATTTGAAAATATCATTTTAATATATCCGGGTTAACCCAAACATGGCCGAGGTGAAATCTTGAAATTCCCCAAAACGAGGCGACGCACGATGATGGCACAAGATGCGGAGTTGGATGAATTGCTCGAGAGTGAGGCTGTGTTTGTGTTTGTGTTTGTGTGTGTGTGTGTGTGATTGAGTTTGAGCTGTATTTTTACCTCATTGTCTGTGATATAATCTTGTCAATACATTTCACATGACTAGCAGTATTATCTGATGTTATTCTGTTTCAGTGATTCTTAACCTTGTTGAACATTTTGACCACTTTGAATGACCTGCAATCTTTGCCTTTTCCACATCTATTACAGTCATTTTGGGATTTGTGTTACTCCCACAATTTTAAGGCTGTTCGATGTTTTTTTTTTCTTCTACATATCCAAGCCACATCTATTTATTACGTACGCAAGTATTGCGGGAATTTAATGGTTCGGTTTTTTTTCTCTCAACATATCCAAGCCACATCTATTTATTACGTACGCAAATATTGCGGAAATTTAATGGTTCGATTTTTTTTCTCTACATATCCAAGCCACATCTATTTATTACGTACGCAAGTATTGCAGAAATTTAATGGTTGTGTACCCTCTCCCACCTATCCCCAACTCTCCCGTGTTGGCAGCAACAGACAGAACTCCTTCAGTTCACTCTCTCTTCTTCCTTCCTTGGTTAATGCATTTGTGACTTCTTCCCGCTGGTTGCATCACCACTGAGCTGTGGTTATCCAACTGATACAGAGTCATCCCATGCACGTTCGGACAGGAGTTTGTTTTAACATCCACTGATTGTGGTGGACGGGTCCTCAACTTGATGCCCCATCGTGTGCGGCCTTTCTGGCTGCTGGTTGCATCATTGGTTAGGAGCGCGGCTATGCCGCTGATGCAGTGCCCCTATTGCCAGTAGACTGGTGCTCATTTCGCCGACCTCGGAAGGATGACGGGCCGAGTCAAGCCCCTGGTGTTAATTCAGCGGCAAACAGGACTCTAACTCAGGACCCTAGGGTCCCAAGCCACCACCGTCACCACTAAGCCAACGCCAGGTTTCATCCTGAATGTGAAGCACCCAGATGGTAGTTTATAATTAGGTTGGGAATCGTACACGGTCTCGATAGCTCAAAGGCAACTGCGGTCTCTCTCGGCTATCCTGCCAGCCATTACATCCTCTTGGAGACACCGATTGAGGGATCTGTGTTTCCAATCACTCCCCTTTCTGAAATCCTTGTGATCTTTACGTTCCTATGATTGTTGGTTAATTGCTGCAAAGGATTTGAGCCGTTTGGTTCTTGTGGATCAATGGAATTTGAGTTCAATTTCACATTCGGGGATTTTCAACGTCGAACTTCCATTCTCCTATTTTGGCCTCGCAATATGTGGTGTTTTATACGGAGAGGGACGTAACGCTACATCTTGCATTTTTGTACATTCGGTGCAGACAAGATACCTGAAGGATCACATTCTCCCCAAGTTGTAACCACTTTAAGTTTTCTAAAACTGCCTTTTAGATCCTTCAAAATCTTTTAATTCTGAGAAGCATTCATTCCTAAGACAAATATTTAAAAATAGAACCACTGGACACTGGACACTGGACTAGCCTCATGTTGTAACCCAAGTTGGGTAGCATTCTGACTGTTGGTTCTAAAGAAGTTTTTTTTTTAAAGGGATTTATGGATTTTTCACAAAAATTGACCAAGTTGGCCATTTTGACACATTTCCTGTCATGTGATCGGCATGATCGCCACAATGTAACATCACGACCCTGTCCTAATGTTGAAACCCAAATTTGGTAGTATTGTTGTGGGCCGGGGGTCGGTGGCGAGGACGACCGCAAGACGGAGCAGTAGGGCCGTCTTCCACGGAACACCCGGAATCGAAAGGTCGTCAACCCAGATAACTCCGGAGTTGAGGGGTCGCTCAAAGGACCATAGTCGCCAATATTTCGACGGCATGAGGGAGGGTCCACTTGTGTCATTCCAATTTACCTAAGTACCCACGCCGTCTAACTACCAGGGTAGCCACACCCTCGGCTGACTTTGTCCGAACCAAGTCGCTGTTACCGACTCGGATCCGGCGTAACCGAGCGGAAGTTACCAAAGCCACACAGGACCAAATGAACAATTTACAGCACAAACGGCCTCACTCATTCTCAAGCCCGCACCGTGCTGGGTCAATGGAAGAAAACACGGACAACGAACTGGAACATTTAACAGGGGATTTATTTTACAATAATCGGGAAGGGTGACACAGAGCAGAGTTATTCCGAATAAAATGCAATGCACAATGAGCAATCAACACTTATACAATTCTACTTAAAGGATGGCGCCACCACAGACACGCACACACCAAAAGAAAACGGACCACACCGGGTCTTTATTTCGACCCTCGCAGCCAACGGGATAGACCGGCTGGAGGTCAGAGTTTGGCCAGGTAGCTGGCCGCCACGTGCGGTTACACCGACTCCAACCTACCACGGTGGGACTCGAACACACGACCCGGAATCCAACGAGCCCACGATCCTGGCTGCCACGACCACCACCACCACCACCACCACGACGAACCCCGGGAAAGACCACAGACCAAGACCACAGATGACGACTGCAGACCAAAAGACCAAAGAGCAAAGAGCGCAGACGAGGACGATGATGACTACTGACGCACACCAAGAGCAATGGCGACCCCTTTCGCCTCCGACAATTCCAACCCAACTCCAGCGAACACTCAGGGGAGCCCAGCGATTCTTATCCCTCCCCCAGACGGGGCGGGTGCCCGGTCCCCTGAGGTAATCATCTTTGACCTGATTGGACAGGATTTCGTGCTGGCCATCTGTGATTGGACAGGGGAGAACCCCCTCCTCTCCTGGGCGGAGTCGGTGTTCTGAGGTGAGGAAACCTCCGCCCACGTTCGTGGTCGAACGCACGTGGGCAATGGCGTCGATGTTGCGAAGAAGTGAAGGATTGATTTGTTGGCGTTGGGTATTGCAAAAATCTAACTAGAAGAAAGAAACTTGCAGCGCACGGACACTTATCAACCCATTAAACATAGGGGAGGGTTATAACTATAAACACATACTTATCGAAATCACTAAGCTGAGGGACTGCTGTCTGTTTGTGTGCAAGAGGCTTCCAAATCCGTAACAGTATTCTGACTGGTGGGTCTGGAGAAGATTTTTGAAAGAATTTACTAAGTCCGCCAAATTTAAGCCGGATCGGTCGAGCGGTTTGGATGGAGAAGTCAAAATAGGAGACGGACGGACAGACAGGGATGGTGGGTGCACAATGACAATACCTTATCTGGAATTCCAATTCCAGATAATTAAAAATAAACAAATATACCCTTTAAGAGTTGAAGGACTGGTAATGGGATGGCATTAAATTTCATGGGATAGGGCTCAGAACAAGAACAAGAACAAGAAGGACAACAACTCAGTCGCGGTTGAAGTACTGGCGGAATGCCATGACGTCATCCGACATGTCGAACGCTTTGAGAAAAGTGCTTTTGATTGAGCCATACAGAATAAATGTTGGAAGTACATTTAGATGGCCAAAGTAGATTTGTAATACATTGTTAATGATGTGTACAGACTTTGTTGACGATGTGCAAAGCGGTTAGATTGATTATCGACTCTGAAAGTCGGGGGAATTAACCACAGTACACAGTAATTTGAAGTGATGTTTTTTTTCTCATATATGTACTTTTAGAGAACAAGCAAAAACCTACTTTGGTGTTTATTTTCTGGGGAAGTGGGTGGTATCTGAATCGAATGTCCAGAGGTGGCCTGCCAATGAAGAGTTCCATTTTTAGCTCACCTGGACTTTAGCCTGGTGAGCTTATGCAATCGAGCAGGGTCCGTAGGTGAGTGCGAGTGACTCATTCAGTCAGTCAGTCCGCAGTCATTATCGCTTGAACCAAACACACGATTTTGATGAAACGAGACCACAACCTTCATCACCCATGATGTACCAAAGTTTGTTCATGACATTTAGAAAAATTGTGGTCCAAGGGGGAAAATGTGGGGGGGGGAGTGGCCCCCCAAAATATGTATTTGCTATAACATTGCTTCATTGATACATTTTGCTGATTCTGTCCCATGTTGACTTCCTCAGTATCATTATTCTACCAGGTGAGCACCCTGGGGTATTGCTCCTATTTTTAGCTCGCCTGTTCGAAGAACAGAGAGCTATAGCGATACCCTCGGCGTGAGCGTCAGCGTCAGCGTGAGCGTGAGCATCAGCGTCAGCGTGAAAATGTTAAAGTTTTTGGTGCAAGTTATTTCCTTTCTAATGTTTTTATCTATTATTTTATCACACTATATTGTTTTATCTATATATATATATATATCACTATATTGTTTTATCTATATAAAACACTATATGTTATATCTATTATTTTATCACACTATATTTTACTGATTACAATATACAAATACATATATTGCTTTGAAATTATTTGGATCAGACTTCACTGCAATGCTTTATAAAAAAATATTATTAGACGAGTCTTTTAAAAACGATAAATGTATAAACAGGTGAGCATTGGGTGGCTTTGACACCAACTCTCTGGTTATATAATGTTGTGAAACCGAGGTGAGCCCAATTGTTGCATTAAATTTACAGACATAGGTGAATCATTTTCACAAGAATGAAGAAAAGTTGTATTTCCTCCATGGCATATATTACACAGGCTGACAGAATGGCCCAGATGTACGCACAGTCGCACACTCACCTCAAAAGCTGTTTGGCCTGGGTTTGAATCCCGACCAAGCAAAAAACTGTCATTCTGGTGTTTCACAGGCAGGGTGATTCATCAACGTGTGTACCGTTGGATGGACATTAAGCCAGGTGTCCCATCCGCTGTCATTAGTTGGTTGATGTTAAAGATCCCACAGTGTCCTTTGCTAAGAGTAGGCGAGCTATCACCAACACCATGAGCAAATTTCAAATTCCTGCCATAACTATTCCTGGAAGGCAATGACAAACCATCCAGTATAACTCTTGCCAAAAAAACTGCTTCCGCAGCGCTGTGCTCTGTAACAGAGTATTGTACACCAGAATCTCATGCATATTTTTGTATATAATTTTATAATGCTGCCATTTTTGTTGTTTGATTTATCTTTTCTTAATATCCATTATTACTTCACTTGAACTTTGCTTTTCAGGCGCATTGGCAGATTTTGATTCATCCGATGGTCCTTCAGCTTCAGTTTCAGCTTCAGCTCCTCCACAAAATGTCCCACCCGTTAATTCAACGACTTCCAACTTCAGCCACACCCCAGGAAGTGAAGCTCTTCGAGATTTTCTCCCATTTGAGGTAGTTTTTGTGTCATTTGAGTGTCGTGGTTCACTTTAGGTTCAATTATGCATTCCACTTGATTTTCCTGAGGCACAGCATTTCCCATGTAGATTTTAAGACTGGAATTTATAGTTTGTTCATCATACCGGCACACAATGTCCTGATGTTTTAGAAAACACTCTTGAGTCTAATATCCGCATTAAATGCTGGCAAACAGGAGAGCCAGCATCGTGTCCACCCAAGGACCGTCCACTTCATCGTGTCCATAATCTACCAGGATACCAGTGTGCAATCTGATCCTATTCTGATGACAATTAAACCCAGATTAGACCGTGTCAGAGTTGAACATGTTACTAATCAGAACAACACTCAGTGGAGTGCATGCCTCCATCAGGCTGAATGATTTAAGTTTTGTATCCCACTCGTAGGCCAGATCTGGATCCGCACCTGAAGCGACATCTAATCGGCTTGTTCTCGTCGCCGACCCAACTCATCCAGCAAGTTTTGTCATAATGTCCACAACTTTTTTAGATAACCTACTCACAGACGAACAGAGACAGACAAACAAACAAGCAACCAAACAAATGGACAGAGGTGAAAACATAACCTCCGTCCATCTTCGGTGGCAGAAGTAATTAAATCTCCTTTACTAATTGAGATCAATGAGACCAACATGCTCATCTTTTTTTAGTGCCATTGTGTTTGACTACTCTGAAATTATTCTGGAGATGTCGTACAAATTCACAGAAAGTCACAAAGCATGGTCTGTTGTTGTCATGTCTGTCAGTATTAGAGTTTCGAATCCTGAGAAACAGATACCAGTTTTAAACAAGTTTGGACTTGTTTCTAATGAAACACAACATGATGTTATTTTGTTGCCTATTTTTTTTTTGTTCATATATTTAATATTTATATTTTTCTACTCGACAGGACGATACAACTCATTTAAATGATATTTTTTAAAGTTGCATAATTCAACAAAGTTACAATTTTTCTGCTTTCTTTGGACATTAACAATGTTATCTGATGTTTGTATCGATATGATTCCATACCCATACTTGAGCACTCTATGAAGCTTGAGATTCCTTTAAGTTACCCTTGCATTGCATCTTGCACAAGTTTTGCTTTGATTGACCATTCTGTATCACGGATCTCAGGGCTGGGAGGAGGTAGGAACAGAGCTTGAGCGGGTCATTTCGGATCTCCATGGAGAAGATCCTGCATTGGCCAACCAGCTTCGTCACCTGATCCAATGCGCAGGTCTGTCTTTTTCGCATTATCTTAAGCTCAGGAAGAAACTTTACATATTTTACATGCAGATCGAGTACATTAGAACACTCTATTGAATTTGAACGTGGTGTTGCAGCATGATGTAGCAATATGTGACTTTTGAAATGACGTACAGGTAGTAGCCAAAAAAATGGAAACGCTTGGATCAATGAGGGACACCATGCAACGACTTCCACACATGTGGCCCTTGTGTTAATTGAGCAAGTAACATCCCAGCATGCTTTGGGTCATGTATAAAAATGCTACACAGGTCTAGTTGCCTATAATTATGGCTAGCATGGCTGCACGTGGAGTTGGCCAATGGTTTGATGAGCATGACACTGATGTTATCCACATGTCATGGCCTTCTCCATAACCAGATCTGAACCCAATTGAGCATATATGGGATATTCTGGAATGATCGCTGAGAGCGTTTTCCACCTCCATCAAACAGGTGTGAGTTGATTGACTTTCTCATGGAAGAATGGTGCCGCGTCCCTCCTGCAGAATTCCAGACGCTGGTGGACTCTATGCCATGGCACATATAGGCTGTACTGGCTGCACGTGGTGGCCCAATGCCCCATTAAGTGACTTTACATTGGTGTTTCCATTTTTTTTTTCTCCACTGCCTGTATCAATGCCAAACGAGGCCGTGTGTGTGTGTGTGTGTGTGTGTGTGTGTGTGTGTGTGTGTGTGTGTGTGTGTGTGTGTGTGTGTGTGTGTGTGTGTGTGTGTGTGTGTGTGTGTGTGTGTGTGTTTACAATGACTTGCTTCAGTTCCCTGGGCACTTTCAACCTGTCATTTCTCGCACAAAATCTGAAATTCAAATAGTCTTTTTAACATTAATTTTCAGCATTTGGACAAGGAAGTGGCAATTTCCAAATAGTTTACCATAATTGTTCAGTTCCTTAGTGCAAATCGGAGCAAGCGTCGGCCATGGATGCATACACACACACACACACACACACACACGCACACACACACGCACACACACACACACACACACACACGCACACACGCACACACACACACACACACACACACACACACACACACACACACACACAGACACACACACATCCTTTTATCAATAGATGTAAAAACCTAGTGCAATTTATCTTATGGACCCAGCACGAAATTATATTTATAACAGCCCTCATGACTCCAATAGCTCCTTCCCCCTCCCAACATGATTAATAGTAAATATCATTTTAAACTTGCCCTGTACATTCCGAAGGTCCAATATGTCCGTTCCATCAGTGTTCAGAAGTACCTAATCCAGATATACACTGTCTATTCACTGGTAGCGATCCGTCAGGGGTTTGTGAGTCTCATGCCCGTCTGCTGCGCCAGTCCACATGGCCGGGAGTTTGTACCACGAGCAGCTGCCCTTTCAATGAGCTGAGAAAGTTCTCAAAGTCTTTCGTTGTGCAGAGTCATAGCCCTTTCTCTTGGGTACTTTTCCCAGTATTTTCGGTTTCCTTCAGAAGCTTTGTGAGCCATTTTAAACAACAATCCTTATCTCGCACGCATGATATACTTTATGGAGCCTTGACCGCCGCAGTTTCCAGGGGTTTCTATGCAGCGCACTGATCATTCTCCGGTGAATTATATAATTTTGAAAGTCGTATATTGCTTAGGTCGGTGGTTCCCAACCTGTGGTCTGCAGACCCATGCCATTGACTGCGGTCTGTGGAGAGAAAAAAAACAGCAGCCTCCCCACACTACCAAATGATGTCGCATGCTGTGATTTGCTACATGTCAGAACAACCTTTCGTAGGTTCATCATGCTTGCATCGTAATTTTGTCACTGATGGTTGTATGTCAGTCATTAAGATATTGTGACGTCCACGGGACTTGAACAGTCCCGCCAACGTAGAATGAGCCGAAACGATGGAGGCGGTTTATTTATTTATAACCCAAACATGGCGGTTCTAATCGCTCTACCACAAACGGGACGAGGAAGGTGGCACGAGTCGCTTTTCACTGAGTTGATGATGTTTATTTGTTTTTATTATTAACCAGAAATAACCAGACTCGGCAAGAAAAGAGATCCGGGGCGATTCGACGGGATGGTGTGGGATCAGGCTTGGGGAAAACACATAATTCCAATGAATATACAATTCTCAAACCCTCTAAGGCGCCAAGTACACACACACACACACACACACACACACACACACACACACACACACACACACACACACACACACACACACACACACACACACACACACACACACCGTAGCTACTTCTGGTGGTCAAGCTGGACCGTGGTGTGGACGCAACTGTCCCTGGATTGGCGTCAGACGAGCTGGCCTTGCTCTCGTCAGGGGGGCAGGAGAAACTGTGGTGCTGTCGACCTCCTGGTCTTGGCCCAAGTCCGCTCACAGCCGCCAGGGAACCAGTTCTGGCGCCAAATTGCGAGCAGGAGAGGGAGGCAGGTCCGCCCGCCGTTCGACCCCGTACTCCGAGTCAGCAGAACCCCAGAGCCAACCAAGGTGAGGCACGAGGCTCAGCAAGGCTCCACGACACGCTGAAGAACACGATCGAATCAGCACAACAACAAGTACGCTCTCCGCACAACAGCCTCCACACCAAAAAAACACGATCTTTTCGTCCCGATCTTCTTCCTCTTCCTTTTCAACCCCGAACAGAACCTTTTTATCCTCCCGTCCTCGTCACTTCCAATCGAGCCGTTTTATTGGCCCACCGCCGTCGCCTTCTGCCAATCGTGATCACGGGGCGGAGCCATCCGCAGCCCTGTCCTGTGACGTCACGGCCAGCCTCCAGGGACTACTAAAAGGGGTTTACGCAGACACACTTACCCTATCCCGTGTCCCTATCTAATTACGTGACAATTATCATTTCCCCCTTGAAGAAATGAACATTTACTCGACAACTTATCACCACTGAATTGCTACTTATTACATCGAGATCCTGGTAAACTCGAACAGCATGGCATACCTAATTAAACATCCTAATTACCCTTTGAATGCATACCCCCCCCCCTCAAACGTAACAATATGTCACGATGTCTTACTTTGTGGTCTGCAAATATTTTGGAGTTTTTAGAAGTGGGTCTGCATATCCACAAAGGTTGAGAATCACTGGCTTCAGTGATAACTCCAACCAAATTTGATTCCCTCACCCCTCTCCCCACCCCATCCTCCCGGCTCCCTTTCCTCCCAAATGTCGTTACATTTTGACGACTCGTAGTCAGATTTTAACTGTTCTTGATCTTGTACTTCAGCTGACTAATTTAAGAGGGTTCACTATTATTATACACTCACTTTTTTGGGGTTTATATGTCGATTGTGGGATTATCACTTCCAGGTGCCTTCCTTTCCACAAGGTTCCACATTATAACTTATCCATTAGTAATTATGAAGTTTAACAAACCATTTACTGTCCTGAACAGGTGAGGCATAAACCTGGTCATACCATCAGGTTATTATTGACAGATGAATACTGAAGCTCCCCTTGTATTCATTGGAATAATTGGAGAGTAAAGAACCCTTTTCTTACCAAACACTCCTTTTTTATAGGCTCTCTGCAGAGTACTCTTCGCTACGAAATCCTTAGGTGTGTGACCATTTAAAAATTTATCCAAGGCTTATGCTACAACAAATTATGAGTTTATTTTCCTTTGTTGTGGAATTGCAATGAGGTTTAAAAAAAATATGGCATCTTTTTCGGTGTCATTTTTATTTTATTTTATTTTCCTCTCGATGGATATGGCACAGTTTGTACAAATGCACCCTGAAGGATAACAGCTCTTAGCCACGTGATCATGAGTATCATCTTAGTTATCCTTTATTCAAAGGCATGCTTAACCAACAGATGTAGCCAATTTAAATAGTTTGAATATTGTTTGAATGATTCGACTTGCATCGACTCAAATGTATGGACATGTAATCCATTGGTTACGAGTCAGCAAATGCTGGATCAAAAATATTTTTCCTTTGTTATCTGTCTTGCACAATCGACCTGTTTTAACTATATTAGAGACAAAGTTTGACAAGATTATAATCTTGCAAAAATAATTATTATTAGCAAAAACAGCATTGAGTGAATAAATCATTTTTGGGGTAAATGATCTTGACAACATTCCGATAAAAGATTTTGTTTTGAAGGGAGTCTGCCACACTGTGTTTATTTTGATGTGGTATTCACACAGCAGAACCCATTATCACTTTTCTCTTTTCTGTTTACCAGGTGATCGAACGGAGGACGATTTGGAATCTGACCCGGTACTATATTTACCATCTCCTGTCATTGGGTTAGAGGGATTAGGGAAGTGGAGGTTGCTGGCAGAGGGGTGGTGAAACCTGTATTATGTGGTTATCCCTTTCATGTTATTCATAGTCCTTTAAGTCATTAAACGATTTTGCAAACTTACACTAGCGAACAAAAATTGTCTCCAAGTCCTTCATGGTAATTGAAATATGTTTCATACTTGCTTCTTATGATGTGCTCAAACTCAAGTGCAAGTTATGAAAGATTTTCGTAAAATTTATTTTTGCCCAACCATCTTTTGAAAATGATCCGCATGGATAGAATTTGCTGCAAAAGGCAGGTAACTTCATAATACTATTTTTAGTTTTGTATGCGGTACATTTTGCAATACTTTTCATGAGATATTTGTCGACTTGCTGTATTGGTGATTGCAGTTAGCATTAATGAAAGCAATCTATAAGATGTTGATATACACGCTCACTGTTATTCGACTGGGATTTCATTATGAATTCGGTCTGCTAATTGTATCGTTGCTGAGGCTCCCTTCTGACCATAGACACAACATACATATAGCTTTAATTCAAGAAACCAAACACGCATCAACCACCCGAACACCAAAGTTTTTTTTTTAATTACACTCCATTTAGAACAGACACACCACACGGTCTGGGAGGATGCCTCACTCACCCTTGTACACAGGGACATTTCTTTTACTGATGCAACAACTCGAACTGAATCAGCACTACCCGTGGCTGACAAGACCACCAAAATAGCCTCGATTAAAACTATAATGGGCACTCAGTAGAGCGCACACCTCTGTCAAGCTGAACAGTTTACGTTTTGTATTGCACTGATGGACTGGATATGCTGACCTGAACAAAAATCAAATTGGCTTGTTATTGTCACCTACCCAACTCATCCACAAAGTTTTGTCATAATCCATCCTCAACTTTTTGAAATATCATGCTATATCATTTTTGGCCCTATCTCTCAATGGTGAAGAATCACTTAAAAAAAATTCTCGTATCCGGATCTTCACCAAAATCTAATCAATTCCTCCTTGTCACACACCCAACCTGTCCACCAGGTTTCATCGAAATACGTACATAACCTTTTGAGATATCCTGCTGACAGACAAACCGGTAGGTGGCGATGGGTCGCCGAGCATGGAAACTATAAGATATAGAGCAAAATGGATGTCATATAGCGGAGAGGGAATCACCTTGAAGATTATGCATATCACATCTCATCCAGTTCCATCGACTGATGACTACTGATAACTATCTACTGATAACTATCATCTACTGATAGTAGAGTTCCATCTACTGATGATCCATTTGAATGAAAAGTACCGAAAATGCAGTTTGAAATCGGAAATCCCCAAAGTTCGAGGGGGTGCTGTGGGTAAACAAAGATCAAAATCAAAAATCCGGCTTGATCGTTTGTGCACAATGTATTCCAGACGATTAGTGTGAATTTTCATGACCATCCGACCATAACCCTAGGAGGAGTAGCATTTGGTGCGAAGGCACCTCCAGCTCTCGCATATTATCGATTTTTTTTTTTCACTAATTGACCTTTGACCCCTGACCTAAGCAAAATCGTCAATATGTCCTGAGGAAAAGTTGTAGTACTCATTGAGTACCATGAATCTGCAAAGTTTCATTCGTATCAATGTACTCACCTGGTCGCTAGGGGGCCTTCAATTTTCACGCATACCCGAATTGTAGGGGGCGCTGCGGGTAAAGTATTCCATATATCACAAAAACCGGAATATATTTGACAGATCATCACCTGTAGATCATTCGTGCCAAATTTCATAACCCTACGTGGGATAATGGCTTTCGGAATTGATTTTGCGTGAATGGTACCGATTTTCAAGGTTTTTCAGTTGTTGCTAGGGAACCAAAGCATCCCAAGCAACCATCACAATTACCAAAACACGAGGTCATAAGATGACCCCATGGGTCTACCACCCGAGTTTGGTCAAAATCGGCCCACGTTTACGACCAATTATGCTGATGACAAACAAACAGACAGAATTACTGACAATAAGGGTCACTTATTTCGGCGACCCAATACATACTTGCAAAATCCACATCCCACCCATGAAAAAAAAAGAAGAAAAGTTGCCATGGACACATTAAACTGTCCATTTTTTTTGTATACTTAGTCAAGGCTCATATAAGAGCGAACACCGAACATATAACAAAGGGAGCAGGAGACAAGAGGGGGAAAGAGAAGGAAGCACAACAACAGTAGAGCACAGGGACATCAGATCTGTGAAGGAAAGAGGGAAGAGGCGGGGTACACGAGGTAAACAAAATGGATGCTGCAGGGACTTTTCAGTAAAGAAAACAGGGAATTTGAAGGAGGTGGGTTTGGGGTGGGTTAATGGGTAGAAAAGATCATGGTTTGGATGGTGGTGAACAGCTGTTTAAATAACCTGGAGGGAAGAGTGGGATTGAAGAGAGTGTGGGAGCTTGTTCCAGATGTGGGGAAAAAGAGGAATGAAAGAGTGAAGGTGAGCAGTGATTTGTGATTTTTGGCAGTTTCACAAGAAGAGGGTTGCTGGCACACCTTGAGCACACTGCAGGAATATTAAGGGGACAGAGCACAGACAGACCAGGAGGTGCAATGCCTGAGAGGAGTCGGTAGAAGATAGAAAGACCACTGACCTACCTGCAGTGAGAGAGTGAAAGACCCAAAGACTCTGCTTCATTATGGGAGATACCAATGATCCTAAAAGCCTTGGTTTCCACAGCATAAAGCCGAGCGAGGTGTGAGGCAGTAACACCAGCCCAGAGGGGAAAGCAGTACTCCATAAAACTGCGGATCAAAGCTTTGTATGTGGTTAAGAGCTCAGGTGTGCCAGGAAAGTACTTTGCATGATGGAGGAAGGAGTTTTATTAAGATTAATATTTATGATCTTGATCAAAGCTCAAGTCATTTGGATGAAAATTGATGATTTTTTAAAGTTTGGCCTTGAATTGACCTTTGACATTTTGACCTCAATTGTTGGTTTCCCAATTCAGTGACCCAATATGCAAATCCTGTTTAACTTTCAAGTCAATCGGATGAAAACTTATTTTAGAAATTTGACCTTGAGATGACCTTTAACCTCAAAATCAAGAGACTTCTCAGTCGTGACGACCTCTACAACTTGGTAAAGTTTCATGACGATCGGTTTGGAATTGTGACCTAGAGGTGATTGACAGGCAAACAAATGAAATAACAAAGTGTCAAGAGGTCGCCTAACAGGTATGATGAAAACCATGCAAATGACGTCACTGTCACTGTCACCTTGACCTTTGACATGCACAGTCAAAAAAAGATTGACAGCCTCACTTTGTCCTTCGGAATCCTCTGGTGAAGTTTGATGAAGACAGCTGAAAGCGTTTGCGAGTTATTGCACTCAGTAAATACTGAGCCGTGCCGTGCCGAGCTACTAACAAACGAGACACACCGACATACTGTATAACAAAAATTTTCAATGTTCGTCATAACAAAGTCGACCGACAAATCTACTTGAAATATCTTTGATTTTGCAAGAAACAAACGGGTGAAAACATAACTTCCCTCCACCTTTGGTGGCAGAAGTAAATGATCTCTGATGTTTAAATACAATATCACCCAGTTAATATAACAACAAAATCAACAAAACTGGCAACATGCAACAAATCTTGAGGCTTTAAAATTAAATCCAAACAACTTTGGTCAACAAAAACGTTCATACATCCAGCAATACCTCAACCCTAACTGTTTGAAGCACCATCCAACACCATTCCGACAAACAACCAACAAGCCAACGTCATTAAATATCACTCGCACAACCTACGGACACTTGCAGAGGCAATAGACGTATAATCGAACAAACACTCAAAATCAAAGGAAACTGTGATGAAGTTCCTCTTTTTAAATGAGAACAAATATCAGCCACTACGAGAAAACGTAAAAAAAAAAAGGACCACTGGACCTGTAGCTTATCTGGGTCCTGGCCTAATGCAACCCAAATTTGATAGCATTCTGACTGTTGGGTTTGGAAAGGAAGACTTTGGAAGGAATTTGCACAACCGCCATTTTGGCACACTGCTGTACACGTAATCGGCATGGCCTCCGCAATTTAACGTCAGGATCTTGTCCTAATGTAGTAACCAAAATTTGGTAGCATTCTGATTGGTGGGTTTGGAGAAGGAGATTTTAAAAGGAATTTATGATGTCAGCCATTTTGACCGACTTCATCACGTGACCACAATGAGGAGGAGCTCCTTGTGAGCGGACGAAGGGTGGAGGAGCTCTTTATGAGACAACTGCCATCCATTTCTAGTGCCCAACGGTGTCTGCGGATGTCCTCTTGCAGTTGGGTTACTTTTTTTAGGAGATTGGTGGCAGAATTTGCACTCTGGCCAACCGTAAAACACTTCATTCCACAAAACCCACAAATGTAAGAAAATCTGAAAACGCACTCCGTGGGAGTACCTCCTGTGCTGCTGCCCTCCGCAGGGCAGCTCACCTGGATGATGGGATTGGTGCAAAGCCTTTGGGACCCCCACTCTTTGATGATGGGAGGGAAACCACGGGGTAACATTCCCGGGTCAGATTGTGGGAGAGTGTGTCGGAGTGGTGCTGAGGTGTTGTCCACCGGACGGTGGTCTCCTTGGGTTAACCTGAGGCAGTCCCTTCAGGTGGGTGCTGGAATGTCCCATCTCGAAGAGAGGATGATCACCTGTCTCTGTTGTCATCTGAGCTCAAGCGTTTGAATATAGGTATTGCAGCACTCTCTGAGGTTTGGAGACTGGATAGTGGTGAGATCATGCTGGGTGGTTATACCTACTATTGGCCTGGTTGCTCTGATGGTTACCATGCCCAAGGAGTTGCTGTAGCTATGTCTAATAAGCTGACTCCAATGATAATTGAGGTAACACCGGTCAATGAGTGCATTATGAGACCAAGGATTTGTCACTCCTTGGGTGTCATTTCCCTTGTTTCTGTATATGCTGTGACTGAGGCGAGTGATTTCACCGTGAAGTCATTGTCTGCCGCACTCTAGTCTGTGGTTGATCAGTGCCTTAGGCGAGATACGCTTCTGGTCTTGGGGATTTCAATGCATTGACTGGAACTTATAGGGATGGTTATGAGAGTGTGGTGGTCCCCATGGGTCTGAAACTGTGAACTAGAATTGCACCAAGTTCCTTGACTTTTCAAGAAGTCATGGACTTAGGGTAGGTGGTTCATGGTTTCAGCACCCACAGGCTCATCGCTGGACTTGCTATTCCAACGCTGCCGGTGTGGCAAAGGAGATTAACTCTGTGCTCGTTGATGGTCGCAGGAGGATGATCCAGAACTGCAGGGTCTACCGGAGTGCTCAGTTCCTCAATACCGACCACAGGCTTGTTGTCGCAACTCTGAAGTTGCAGATTAAATCCGGGAGAATGGCACCATCCCAGCTGAGGCTGGATGTTGGCGATCTCAAGGATGAGAAGGTGGCTGAGGAGTTTGCGAACATGCTGAGTGGGAATTTGGGGGTCTGGGGGCTTTTGGGGAATCCTGAAGAGTTGTGGAGTGTCTTCAAGATCACCATCCTTGATGTTGCCGGGGGATGTCTTGGAATTCACCAGAGGGTGAAGAAGAATTTTGTCTCTCGAGGGACACTGGATACCATTGACTGGAGTCGCAGGGCCAAGCTTAATGGCAGAGCTGAGCTGTTCAGGGAGCTGTGGCGTAAAACTGAATGTGCGCTAATGGTGGACAAGGAGGCTGATGTGCGAGGAATCTGTGAGTGGAGCATCACCTGTGGTCAAGTGATTCTCGTCCTGCTTCCAGGGGAAGTTGCGCATTGCGTTCCTCTCAGCCCATCCATTCCTCGGTGAACTGCAGTTAGAGCGGAGGGTGGTGGGCTCTTGACAGAGGAAGCTGAAGTGAACACCTGCTGGGCCGGTTACTTTGAGCGGCTCTACCAGGCTGATCCACCAGCTGTCGAGTTGGATGTCAGGGATGTGACTATCCCTATTGCTAACCCTCCAATCAACTGTGATCCACCTTCATTTGTGGAAACACATGGTGCGGTGGACCGGTTGAAATGGGGGTAAAGTTCCTGGGATCTGTGGCATACACGCTGAACTTTTCATGGCTGATGAAAATGCTGCACTCATGTCGTTGCATGCAGTTCTTTGCTCTGCCTGGAACACAGGCATCAGCCCAACTGACTCGAAGAATGGCCTTATTGTCCCTCTCTGGAAAGGGAAGGGTGATCACCAGGACTGCAACAACTACTGAGGGGTGATGCTGCTCTCAGTGCTGGGCAAGGTCTTTGCACGGATAATTATTGATAGGGTTGCCACCATTTGCTTGAGCACCAGTGTCCAGAGCAGTCAGGCTTTACACCAAAGAGGTCAACGATTGAACGTATCCTTGCTCTTCGAGTCTTCAGCGAACGCAGACGAGAGTTTTGGCAGGGGCTCTTTGCAGCCTATGTTGATCTCTACAAAGCGTTCGATTCGGTGAATCGGGATTCCCTTTGGAGGATTCTCGGTCTTCGTGGGTTGCCACCAAATCTGATCAATCTGATGTCTAAGCTATACTTTGGTACTGAGAGTGCTGTGAGATGTGGTGATACCATCTCTGACTTATTTCCAGTTGTTACTGGAGTTCCTTAGGGGTATGTCCTGCCCCCCACACTTTTCAGCACTTGTACGGACTGGATTCTAGGAAGGTTGTCGGAGAGATCATGCTGTGGTGCATCATTTGGGATTGTCAAGAATCTGACCTTGATTTCGCAGATGATGCAGTCATCTTTGCTGATACTGGCTATCCTTTTGGGGCCCTCAAGGTGCTGAATGAGGAGTTGGAGACCCTGGGATTACGGTTTCCCCTGGTCAAAACGAAGATCCAGGCTTTCAATGACATCTTGGATGCTGCTATTTTGTCTGCACCTGTTTGTGGTGAGGATGTTGAGGTAATGGAGAGATTCACTTCCCTTGACAGTGGTATTCATGTCTCCAATGGTTGTGAGCCAGAGGTCAATCGACATCTGGGTTGGGCTTGGGAAGTCATGGATTCACTGGATTGTGGGGTGTGTCGCTGCCGGTACCTGTGCAGGAGGACAAAAGTCAGAGTCTTCAGGTCCTTGGTGCTTCCAGCCTTGCTCTACGGATGTGACCGGGGATCTAAGACAGAGACTTAATTCCTTTGGTACCAGGTCTCTTCAGAGAATCCTCGGCCATTGCTGGTCAGACTTTGTGTCCAGCGAGTGGTTGCTGAGAGAGAGACTCAAATGAGATTTGTTACCTGCATAGTTCGTGAGCATCAGCTGCGGCTGTATGGACATGTGGCTCGTTTTCCTGATGCTGTTCCTGCTCACCAGATACTCTCAGCGAGGGAGCCTCATGAGTGGAGGAGGCCAATGGGCCGAACACGTGCCTCGTGTTTGCAGAAGGTTGATCGGCATCTCAAGGAGACGGGGATAGGCCAGGCATCTGCCTGGGGGATGGCCAGACGGAGGCCCTTGGAGTACCGGTGGAAAGTGGACACAGTGATTCGCTGCTCCGGCACATTCTCCCATACTTTACCTGACCTGGCAGACACTATGGATAAACAGTCCCTCTGGGAACAGTGCATGAGGTCGAGCAGGGAATGCATTAAATCATATAGCTCAATGAAGCTGGTTAATTTTGTCATGGTCCTAAATTTTTTGTTCACTCAATATAATTCTCCAAACAGGAGAAAAAGATGTTTAATGCTTTGGAAATTACACATTTTCTTGTGTATATATGATGGAGGGAACATATTCTTGCTTGCATAAAGTATATAGGTATATCAGCTTAGTTGTAAGACTCGTTATTTCTTTAAATTATCAGATTTCATAACAGAGTTCGACACACATTTAGTCCCGACGATTTCCGATCCTAAAAAGCGAAATAATATTTCGATTATATATTTTTGCTTTGATTATAAAGTTTAATGCTTTGGAAATTTCACATTTTCTTGTGCATCTTGAGAGAAGGAGGAAACATGGCCTTGTCGCCCGTGAAATAAACATTGCAGAGAATCCACCATCTTGCTTGCTTGTCTGTGCATGTGTCGCGTGGTACATCGGTTCGGGGTCCACACAAACATTGTTACTTTTTTTTTGGTTTAAACGTCCTTTTTTCACCAGATTTGCTTTGATTCCCAAAAGAGCAGCTTACGAACCCTCTGAAAATATCGACGCAGATCTGGCAGACGCTATGGACAGGCAGTCCCTCTGGGGGACAGGGCATGAGGTCTCGCATTGATTACACTAAATCATACAGCTTTATGGAGCTCATTAATTTTGTTACGTTCCGAAATGTTTTGTTCACTCAATATAATTCTCCAAACAGGAGAAAAAGATGTTTAATGCTTTGGAAATTACACATTTTCTTGTGTATATATGATGGAGGGAACATATTCTTGCTTGCATAAAGTATATAGGTATATCAGCTTAGTTGTAAGACTCGTTATTTCTTTAAATTATCAGATTTCATAACAGAGTTCGACACACATTTAGTCCCGACGATTTCCGATCCTAAAAAGCGAAATAATATTTCGATTATATATTTTAATTAGCCCGTGAGAGTAGATCGTAGAAAATCCCATCGTATCGTGCATTAAATGACTCCAAGCTCCGAATTTGAAGACGAGTGCTTACAAAAGCGATGTATACAGCGATTTGGAGCGATGATGAACAGGCATTCGATAACATGAGTGAGGAAAGTAAAAAATATACTTTATTGTTAGAAATTGTTTTGGTCTGTTCCAAGTCAAGGCATGGTTGAGCAGGCCAAAAACACATGGTGGCTTCAGACCCCAGCGAGGTTACCCAGGAAACTCCTTGAGATCCCAGAGAGCAAGTTGGCTGAGGATTGCCTAATGAAGGATATAAGTAAATAAGGCCGTTGATTATCTTCAAAAGGGGTGTTTTAATTGATCCAAACATCCAATTTTCAGTGTTGCACTTCCTTGGAGTTTTCTTACCATGCATGTAAAGTTTCAGGCGGCTAGATTTTATGGTTTTGGAGTTGTGGCGGACACGCACACGCACACACACACTTATTAGTAGAGATTATGAATGAATATATCTATCTGTTTTGTATGCATGTTCAGCTCATAACTTTTGAATTCCCCCCCACCCCCAGCCCCATATTCTGAAAATTACCATTGTACTATAGACCGATGTGACATGTGATGCTCTCAACGATGTCTTCATTGTCATGAAGAAGAGAAATAGAGAATTTTGGCTCCACATTTATTTGTTAAATTTTGAGGTTTTCTTTAATGCTTGTAAAATACCACAACAGTCCCTACTTGCCCGTTATTATCTCTGCCACCGAAGGTGAAGGAGGATATGTTTTTACCCCTCTGTGTTGGGTCGCCGAAATAGGTGACCCTTATTGTCAGTAATTGTCTGTTTGTTTGGATGTTTGTTCGTTTGTCATCAGCATAATTGGTAGTAAACGTGGGCGGATTTTGACCAAACTCGGGTGGTAGGTAAATCTTATGACCTAGTGCTTTGGAAATTGTGATGGTTGCTCTGGACGCTTTGGTTCCCTAGCAACAACAGAAAAACCTTCAAAATCGGTACCGTTCACGCGAAATCAATTCCAAACACCATTATTCCACGTAGGGTTATGCAATTTGGCACGAATGATCTACAGGTGATGCTCTATAAAATATATTCCGGTTTTTGTGATATATGGAATACTTTACCCACAGTGCCCCCTACAATTAGGGTATGCGCGAAAATTGGCGAAAATTGAAGGCCCCCTAGCGACCAGGTGGGTGCATCGATACAAATGAAACTTTGCAGGTTCATGGTACTCAATGAGTACTACAACTTTGCCTCAGGACATATTGACCGATTTCGCTTCGGTCAGGGGTCAAAGGTGAATTGGTGCAAAAATCGATAATATGTGAGAGCTGGAAGTGCCTTCGCGCCAAATGCTACTCCTCCTCGGATTATGGTCGGATGGTCATGAAAATTCACACCAATCGTCTGGAATACATTGTGCACAAACGATCGAGCCGGATTTTCGATTTAGATCTTTGTTCACCCACAGCACCCCCTCGAACTTTGAGGATTTCCGATTTCAAACCGCATTTTCGGTACTTTTCATTCAAATAGATACCGAGTAGTTATCAGTAGATGGAACTGGATGAGATTTGATATGCATAATCTTAAGGTGATTCCCTATCCGCTATATGACATCCATTTTGCTCTATATCTTATAGTTTCCATGCTCAGCGACCCATCGCCGCCTACCGGCTTGTCTGTCTGTCTGTGTGCAGGATATCTCAAAAAGTTGTGGATGGATCCGGATTAAATTGGTGGTCAGGTTTGGTGTGTGGCAAGGATGAACTGATTAGATTTTGGTGAAGAACTAGATCCGGATCTGACTCCTAGAATTTTTGAAGTGATTAATTATTCACCATTGAGAGATAGGGCTAAACTTGCATATAGCATGATATCTCAAAAAGTTGTGGATGGATTCGGATGAAACTTGGTGGACAGGTTCGGTGTGTGACAAGGAAGAATTGTTTTGATTTTGGTGAAGATCCGAGTCCAGATCTGGATATGAGAATTATTTAATTGTTATTTTAAAAGTGATTCTTCACCATTGAGAGAAAGGGCCAAAACGATATATAGCATGATATTTCAAAAATGTATTGGGCCAGATATGTTCTCGTGGATCAGGCATGACGTGGTGGAGGTATGCTCTCTACCAAGTGCCCTTGTAGTCTCTGTTTGTTTTTTCAGATGGATCATGAGCAGAGAGTAAATATAGAAACAAGAAGACGTCATGCAGAGCACGATACTTACAAAATCCATAAAACAAATTTGACTTCAAAAATAATTTGTGGTTGAATTCAATGACCAAAGATGCAACAAATTTCAAGTGAATCTGATGAAAATTGACAATTTTAGAAAGTCGGCCTATGTTGACCTTTTGGCCTATGTGGACCTCCAAAATAAGTGGTGGTTGAATTCAGTGACCTGAAATGTAAATCCTCTTCAAATTTCAAGTCAATCGGATGAAAATTGAGGATTTTAGAAATCTCACCGAAGTTGTTGACCTTTGTCCTTTGTTGACTTTTGACCTTTTGACCTCAAAAACAACAGGCTTCTTCGTTGTGACAAGCTCTATCATGTGTTGAAGTTTCGTGAAGATCGGTTTTAAATTGTGACCTGCAGGCGATAAACAGACAGAATCATAAAATCGACTAATTAATATACTTGAAAAATCTTCGAATTTGCAAGTAACAAATCTGCATAAATATTTTCAAGTGTGTGTTTGTTTGTGTATTTCTTTGTTTGTTTGTGTGTTCAGCCACCAAAGCACGTCCATCCTTGACGTCCATTTTGAAGCTACCAAAGGCAACTATAAAATGTGTATTGGAATGTGGAGTCAGGTAGTGCTGCCGCTGACCCGCAGGCAAAATATAGCCACCATGAGGCCAATAACTCCATCGCTTGTGAATGTCCAACATGTCCCAAAACCACCGCCGGGAAAAGCTCACCCAGTTGGGCATCGACGGGTGTCTTCCCCCCCCCCACTCCTCCACCCTCCGCGGGCAGTGCTGGGTTGCCCCTGCAACTAAACTAAAACTAAATAACTCACTAAATAACTAAAAAACTAATAAATAAAAATAAATAAATAACTGCAATAACTAAAACTGAACTACAATATTGTGAAAAAGATCTGTTTCGGTCATAAATTTGTTTTCGCCAAATATGTTCTTACAAAAGTAAAGGACTATCGGACCTCGACATTCGCGGACCCCGCGTATTCGCAGTTCATAAAATGTGACCTGCTTCTACATTTGCGTTTTCACGGTTTTTCATGGGATTCTTGATTTTTTTCCCTCATGAATCGCAAACCGCCGGGAACCTATACCCCTTTTAATTGAAATAATGCCCCGACATTCACGGCATTTTTCAGGAACCTGCGAATATACCCTGCGAATTCTGGGGTCCGACAGCATCTGCACATTTTATAAATCCATCTATATTGATAAGTGCAACGAATAGTATCTGTCATATAGCGCGAATATAGATGAATGTGGTATTTTAAAAAGCACTTTCATGTGTAATGTTAATGCTTTACTGTTCAGCATTATAAAATGTTATCATCCATAAAAACTAGCTTGAGAATTTAATTTTTTGGGGATTTATCTTTGCTGGCATGCAGTTTTCTTTACCTCCGTTAAATTTGGAGCTATATTTTTGACATATAATAAATTTATCTTTGATACCCAACTTCGATGGGGGCATCTGAAGATAATTTGAATGAGTGGTTTTGAAATATCAGCAGTCTATGAATACAATTGCTCCCAATAATTTTTTTAACTCCAATCTTAACAGCATATGTAATAATTATGACTGCAGATTGTAATGTGCTTAAAATTAGAATTTTGTATTCAGCAATTTGTTCATTTTGTAGACACTATGTTTGTTCAATCTCTGACCCATCCTAGGCAAATCTTGTGGAGACCCTGGCAGCTCTTGGATTGACTGAGGGATCTGAGGAAGGCATGCTTGGGGTGCGACCTGATGACGAGGCCACCATTGCACCAGCATTGGAGCGATTATTGGACAACTTGTTGAGCCCAGAACTCTTGCGACCAGAGCTACAGAGATTAGTGGAACGGGTGAACCTCAGCACTCGAGGAAAACAATCTTATGCTTGATGGTGACGAGTGGTGGATTGCAGGAGATGACGTCTGTGCTCACCCATGTCTGACGTTCTGTGCTCGCCCATGTCTGACGTTCTGCGCGCGCGCCCAAGTCCGACGTTCTGCGCGCGCGCCCGCGTCCGACGTTCTGCGCGCGCGCCCGCGTCCGACGTTCTGCGCGCGCGCCCGCGTCCGACGTTCTGCGCGCGCGCCCGCGTCCGACGTTCTGCGCGCGCGCCCGCGTCCGACGTTCTGCGCGCGCGCCCGCGTCCGACGTTCTGCGCCCGCGTCCGACGTTCTGCGCGCGCGCCCGCGTCCGACGTTCTGCGCGCGCGCCCGCGTCCGACGTTCTGCGCGCGCGCCCGCGTCCGACGTTCTGCGCGCGCGCCCGCGTCCGACGTTCTGCGCGCGCGCGCCCGCGTCCGACGTTCTGCGCGCGCGCCCGCGTCCGACGTTCTGCGCGCGCGCCCGCGTCCGACGTTCTGCGCGCGCGCGCCCGCGTCCGACGTTCTGCGCGCGCGCGCCCGCGTCCGACGTTCTGCGCGCGCGCGCCCGCGTCCGACGTTCTGCGCGCGCGCGTCCGACGTTCTGCGCGCGCGCGCCCGCGTCCGACGTTCTGCGCGCGCGCGCCCGCGTCCGACGTTCTGCGCGCGCGCGCCCGCGTCCGACGTTCTGCGCGCGCGCCCGCGTCAGACGTTCTGCGCGCGCGCCCGCGTCCGACGTTCTGCGCGCGCGCGCGTCCGACGTTCTGCGCGCGCGCGCCCGCGTCCGACGTTCTGCGCGCGCGCGCCCGCGTCCGACGTTCTGCGCGCGCGCCCGCGTCCGACGTTCTGCGCGCGCGCCCGCGTCAGACGTTCTGCGCGCGCGCCCGCGTCCGACGTTCTGCGCGCGCGCCCGCGTCCGACGTTCTGCGCGCGCGCGCCCGCGTCCGACGTTCTGCGCGCGCGCGCGTCCGACGTTCTGCGCGCGCGCGCCCGCGTCCGACGTTCTGCGCGCGCGCCCGCGTCAGACGTTCTGCGCGCGCGCCCGCGTCCGACGTTCTGCGCGCGCGCCCGCGTCCGACGTTCTGCGCGCGCCCGCGTCCGACGTTCTGCGCGCGCGCCCGCGTCCGACGTTCTGCGCGCGCGCCCGCGTCCGACGTTCTGCGCGCGCGCCCGCGTCCGACGTTCTGCGCGCGCGCGCGCCCGCGTCCGACGTTCTGCGCGCGCGCCCGCGTCCGACGTTCTGCGCGCGCGCCCGCGTCCGACTTTCTGCACGCGCGCCCACGTTTGACCGTCTGTGCCCGCGTCTGACCTTCTGCGCGCGCGCCCGCGTCCGACGTTCTGCGCGCGCGCCCGCGTCCGACGTTCTGCGCGCGCGCCCGCGTCCGACGTTCTGCGCGCGCGCCCGCGTCCGGCGTTCTGCGCGCGCGCCCGCGTCCGACGTTCTGCGCGCGCGCCCGCGTCCGACGTTCTGCGCGCGCGCCCGCGTCCGACGTTCTGCGCGCGCGCCCGCGTCCGACGTTCTGCGCGCGCGCCCGCGTCCGACGTTCTGCGCGCGCGCCCGCGTCCGACGTTCTGCGCGCGCGCCCGCGTCCGACGTTCTGCGCGCGCGCGCCCGCGTCCGACGTTCTGCGCGCGCGCCCGCGTCCGACGTTCTGCACGCGCGCCCGCGTCCGACTTTCTGCACGCGCGCCCACGTTTGACCGTCTGTGCCCGCGTCTGACCTTCTGCGCGCGCGCCCGCGTCCGACGTTCTGCGCGCGCGCCCGCGTCCGACGTTCTGCGCGCGCGCCCGCGTCCGACGTTCTGCGCGCGCGCCCGCGTCCGACGTTCTGCGCGCGCGCCCGCGTCTGACGTTCTGCGCGCGCGCCCGCGTCCGACGTTCTGCGCGCGCGCCCGCGTCCGGCGTTCTGCGCGCGCGCGCCCGCGTCCGGCGTTCTGCGCGCGCGCCCGCGTCCGACGTTCTGCGCGCGCGCCCGCGTCCGACGTTCTGCGCGCGCGCGCCCGCGTCCGACGTTCTGCGCGCGCGCCCGCGTCCGACGTTCTGCACGCGCGCCCGTGTCCGACTTTCTGCACGCGCGCCCACGTTTGACCGTCTGTGCCCGCGTCTGACCTTCTGCGCGCGCGCCCGCGTCCGACGTTCTGCGCGCGCGCCCGCGTCCGACGTTCTGCGCGCGCGCCCGCGTCCGACGTTCTGCGCGCGCGCCCGCGTCCGACGTTCTGCGCGCGCGCCCGCGTCCGACGTTCTGCGCGCGCGCCCGCGTCCGACGTTCTGCGCGCGCGCCCGCGTCCGACGTTCTGCGCGCGCGCCCGCGTCCGACGTTCTGCGCGCGCGCGCCCGCGTCCGACGTTCTGCGCGCGCGCCCGCGTCCGACGTTCTGCACGCGCGCCCGCGTCCGACTTTCTGCACGCGCGCCCACGTTTGACCGTCTGTGCCCGCGTCTGACCTTCTGCGCGCGCGCCCGCGTCCGACGTTCTGCGCGCGCGCCCGCGTCCGACGTTCTGCGCGCGCGCCCGCGTCCGACGTTCTGCGCGCGCGCCCGCGTCCGACGTTCTGCGCGCGCGCCCGCGTCCGACGTTCTGCGCGCGCCCGCGTCCGACGTTCTGCGCGCGCGCCCGCGTCCGACGTTCTGCGCGCGCCCGCGTCCGACGTTCTGCGCGCGCGCCCGCGTCCGACGTTCTGCGCGCGCGTGCCCGCGTCCGACGTTCTGCGCGCGCGCGCCCGCGTCCGACGTTCTGCGCGCGCGCCCGCGTCCGACGTTCTGCACGCGCGCCCGCGTCCGACTTTCTGCACGCGCGCCCACGTTTGACCGTCTGTGCCCGCGTCTGACCTTCTGCGCGCGCGCCCGCGTCCGACGTTCTGCGCGCGCGCCCGCGTCCGACGTTCTGCGCGCGCGCCCGCGTCCGACGTTCTGCGCGCGCGCCCGCGTCCGACGTTCTGCGCGCGCGCCCGCGTCCGACGTTCTGCGCGCGCGCCCGCGTCCGACGTTCTGCGCGCGCGCCCGCGTCCGACGTTCTGCGCGCGCGCCCGCGTCCGACGTTCTGCGCGCGCGCGCCCGCGTCCGACGTTCTGCGCGCGCGCCCGCGTCCGACTTTCTGCACGCGCGCCCACGTTTGACCGTCTGTGCCCGCGTCTGACCTTCTGTGCGCGCGCCCGCGTCCGACCGTCTGTGCCCGCGTCCAACCCTCTGTGCGCGCGCTCGCGTCCGACCCTCTGTGCATGTGCCTGCGTCCGACCTTCTGTGCGCGCGCCCTTTTCCGACTTTCTGTGCGCGCGCCCACGTCTGACCGTCTGTGCCCGCGTCCGACCTTCTGTGCGCGCGCCCGCGTCCGACCTTCTGTGCGCGAGCCCGCGTCCGACCCTCTGTGCGCGCGCCCGCGTCCGACCCTCTGTGCGCGCGCCCGCGTCCGACCCTCTGTGCGCGCGCCCGCGTCCGACCCTCTGTGCGCGCGCCCGCGTCCGACCCTCTGTGCGCGTGCGACCGTCTGTGCCCGCGTACGACCTTCTGTTCGCGCGCCCGCGTCTGATCTTCTGTGCACGCACCCGTGTGCCAAGTGTGTCTGTGCACGCGTACCCACGCCCCAGGTGTGTCTGTGCGCACGTGCCCGCGCCCCAGGTGTGTCGGTGCGCGCGTGCCCGCGCCCCAGGTGTGTCGGTGCGCGCGTGCCCGCACTCCACATCTGTCGGTGCCCACACTCCATGTCTGTCGGTATGCATGTGCCCATGTCTCTGAGTGTGTATGTCTCTTTACGACCATCTGCATGTGCGTGCATCATTTCTCTGTCTCTCTCCTGCCCCCTCCCTGTCTTTTTCTCTCTCTAATATTTGTTGCTTTGCCATTTACTCATGTGCTGTTGTGTCTTGTGATCGGACAGTATCCAACATGGTTTGATAGCCATGCAGACAGCCTCAGTGCAAGTGATCTGGCTCGGTATCGTGCACAGCACGTTGCCATGGGTAAGCTGCTGCAAGAGCTTGATCGTCATGGCAATGGGCAGCAGCGCCTTGTTGTCTTGACATCACACATGGAGGAGGTGTGGCACTCTTTTTGCTTATTTTAAATTCTCGACATGATTCATCATGACCTCGTTCATCTTATCTGGCCTAGATTACAGGAGTCATTCTTCCACAAAATCATTCTACCATGGTATCACATAAGTGTCCCAACACAATTACCACTATATTGTACCAGTGACAAATCCAGATCCATAGCGGTCGTTTACACCCCTTGAAAGTCACGTTCCCATCTTTAATATTGTGTAGCTACAATGTAACAAATATTTCAAAATGTCAATGTTTTATTTGTCATTGAAAATGTTTATCATGGTGCTAATGTAGTCATGACATTTCCAACACCTGGATGGTCTGATAGCATGTCATCTGATCATCATGTGAAATGTCATCGCACATTCGGTATTGACCATTATGGTTTTGTCACTTAACTAAGCTACGCTATTGATCCTGGGATTTGCGTGAAGACTACATAAATAGTTGGTACGGACTATGAAAAGGCAACATTTTATGGTTCTTCTCTGATTGCAAAAACATTACAATGCTCAGTAAGTTCGTTGTTTCGTGTATGTTTTGTCATCTGTCAAACATGGTTGATAAGTAATTCTGAATTGGGTAGACCTTGGAGATGGATCCACATCTTCTCTGAGTGGGGCTTTGTTCACTCACACTTTTGTTCACACTTGTAGATGGGTCCACATTTCCCCTGAATGGGGCTTTGTTCACACTTTTGGTCAATCGGTCAAAGGTCAGAGGTTATGTTAGGTAAAATCCTATAACCGTGACAGCCTGTGAAACAGTGATGGGGTTTTGACCAAACGTGATATAAGTATATATATATATATATATATATATATATATATATATATATATATATATATATATATATATATATATATATATATATATATATATATATATATATATATGATGATGATGATGATGATGGTGATGCAAAGATGCATCAAAAGGTCAGAGGTCATGTCAGGTTAAAAAAATGTTATGGTAAGGATTTGAACTCAACCAAGTACACATACCATGAGACGTGTGCAGATTAGATATTAAGGTCAAATGGTCTTGAGGTGTATACATCAAAGTTAGAATAAACAAAAACTTGATTTGGGTGGAGGCATATCGGTCGACATTGTGACGTCAAATTATGTCTGGTTAAATGTTAACTGGTAAGAATCGTATCTACTACATGACACAATGTTAAAATGAGATAGTAAAGCAATCTGAAATCTGTCACTCCAAAGACCACTTTGGACAATCCTTCTCGGACCATCTTCAAGAAAAACCACAATGCACTCAAGGTGGGTGCTGAATCGTGCCGTTATGTTTCTCTTCTTCGATGTCAAGGTTGTTTTGAGATTTGTACAATAACAACAATTTTAGAAGTGAAAACTCTCTGCATGCATGGTCCTCTTATGTTGAGATAGGAAATTTCTTCCATTCTGTTCATTCTCTTGTTAGAACTTGAAGTTTTAGAATTTGTTATTTTGGGTATTAATGTTTGATTTTTATTTTAAATGGTGTTCACCTCAAGTTTGACAATTCCTTGGCCAATTTCCCTCAACATTTGCATACGTGATGGGGTACCGTGATTGGGTGCAGCCAATGCAGTTTTCCTTGGCCAGAATGCACAATTCTGGACGGGTCGCCACTTCATTGCAGGATGAAGTATTTTCACTGTCAAAATAATTCTGCTTTGACATTTTATTTACATAAGTGGGAGATTTGGCAATTTCCTTTGAGGCAGTTTTTTATTTTAACATGTCAATTGGGCTGCAGCATTCTGCTGATTGGGTTGCATGTGGCGTGCGGATTAAGAGCCACTGATATTCGAACGTTAAGGCCCAATGATGCATGCATGTCGATCATTCAGACTTTTAATCACGATCAAACCCCTGTAACAGGCGCATGGTGTGATGGTAACTTTTTGTGACCCGAACACTCATGTATTTCCATTAATTGATGTAAAATGAATCGAGCTTCAGTCCCTTAACGCTAACCATTGTGATGTAAAATGAGACGAGCTGTAGTCCCTTATACGTTGACCTTAATAGTCAACTCGTACTGTGTGTGCATGATCTGGAGTTGTGGATTTGTTACGACATTCTTTTTGTCAATCTTATCTTCAATGAGAAGTGATTTGCTGTGACCTGAAAGCTGGGCCCTGATGATTGGGACGTAATGGACGCTGGTCATTCTGGTTGCCCAGTTAGAATCCAGCGAGGTACGTCTAAGCGACCATGACAGTCAACCGTTTCAAAGACACCTCGCTGGATCTTTGCGTCCAACGCCATGTTACCATGTATGTTAGAGTCTCCATATCGGGTGAGTAGCCCTGCTTTGAGTTCAAGTAAATCATCCCGAAGCTTGGGAGACACAAAGAAGGGACACAACTCGGCAGAGTGGGCATGGTGTCGGCTGGATGGGGTATGGCGTCGGCTGGATGGGAGCGTGGCTTCTGCTCCACCAGCTCAAATGTCTCCAGCCTGGATTTGCCTTCAGTTGAGGGCCAAATCTTCCCCATTCTTCCCTGCTGCCCGGATTTGTCAGGGCAGCGCGGTCACAGTCAAAGTGTGAATTGGTCCCCGTGGTCTCTCTCTCTCACTCTCTCTCTCTCTCTCTCTCTCTCTCTCTCTCTCTCTCTCTCTCTCTCTCTCTCTCTCTCTCTCTCTCTGTCTCTCTCTCTCTCTGTCTCTCTGTCTCTCTCTGTCTCTCTGTGTCTCTCTGTGTCTCTCTGTCTCTCTCTGTGTCTCTCTGTGTCTCTCTGTGTCTCTCTGTGTCTCTCTGTGTCTCTCTGTGTCTCTCTGTGTCTCTCTGTGTCTCTCTCTGTCTCTCTCTCGTGCCCTCACTGTCTCTCTCTCTCGTGCCCCCACTGTCTCTCTCTCTCGTGCCCCCACTGTCTCTCTCTCGTGCCCCCACTGTCTCTCTCTCGTGCCCCCACTGTGTCTCTCTCTCTCTCTCTCTCTCTCTCTCTCTCTCTCTCTCTCTCTCTCTCTCTCTCTCTCTCTCTGTCTCTCTGTCTCTCTGTCTCTCTGTCTCTCTGTCTCTCTGTGTCTCTCTGTCTCTCTGTCTCTCTGTCTCTGTGTCTCTCTGTGTCTCTCTGTGTCTCTCTGTGTCTCTCTGTCTCTCTCTGTCTCTCTCTGTCTCTCTCTGTCTCTCTCTGTCTCTCTCTGTCTCTCTCTGTGTCTCTGTCGCTCTCTCGTGCCCCCACTGTCTCTCTCTCGTGCCCCCACTGTCTCTCTCTCGTGCCCTCACTGGCTCTCTCTCGTGCCCCCACTGTCTCTCTCTCTCGTGCCCCCACTGTCTCTCTCTCTCTCTCTCTCTCTCTCTCTCTCTCTCTCTCTCTCTCTCTCTCTCTCTCTCTCTCTCTCTCTCTCTCTCTCTCTCTCTCTCTCTCTCTCTCTCTCTCTCTCTCTCTCTCTCTCTCTCTCTCTCTCTCTCTCTCTCTCTCTCTCTCTCTCTCTCTCTCTCTCTCTCTCTCTCTCTCTCTCTCTCTCTCTCTCTCTCTCTCTCTCCCCCCCCCCTACCCCAGCTGTTACTGCACGCGTGTAATCACAAGGGTTTGCTGCACGGTGGTTCTCGTGGGTGCGCTGCATGTAGTGGTATTGCTTTCTACCCTTTTCTCTCTATTTACTATTTTTCCCTTGTTATCTCTTCACTTTCCTTTGAACTAGAGAGAGTGAGAGAGCGCACCCGTTTCCACGGTGCTTATTTGTTCCGAGGTATCGAGTGTTTTTCCCGCCCGTGATCATGGCGACCGTCAAAAGTGTTTCGGGATGAGAATTGTTGACTCGGAAAAACGGCCTGTCGTGCACGCCGCCGCCCAAAATGTCGGTAGAGCAAATCATTGTTAGCATCGGAGAATCCATCGGTTTTTAGAATGTAATTGCTGCATCGAGGATGAATCATCGCGTCGTCGTTTTTGTCTCGAAAGAGGAATGGTGGCGCAGATCGTTGAGACGGGTCACGTATAGAGCCAGATATTAGATTCGCTATATATGAGATATCCCTTATTGTCGGGTTTTCCAGGTGTGTGTGTGTGTGTGTGTGTGTGTGTGTGTGTGTGTGTGTGTGTGTGTGTGTGTGTGTGTGTGTGTGTGTGTGTGTGTGTCTGCAACGCGAGGCTCCACAGCACGAACCAGCAAACCGATTTCGATGAAACTTTGCCAACAGGTGGAATATATACTGGGAAGGTGCGTGTTTGAATTTCGTTGCCTAGCAACCACCCGTTGCTGTGCAGCAGCCGAAAAACCGCGTACAGTATTTTCAATACTTGTCCAGTTTTGAATGTAGCGAAACGAGACTTCGGAATTAAACACTTCGAGATATTTAGATAATTTTACTTGAGCCGATTTTTGATTGAGGTTTTATTTTTCAAATGGTAGTCCTTCAAAAATCGGGTGTCTATTTACCGTCATTTAAGGTGTGTATACAGTGTTTGTAAGGAACTACACCGTCGTTCCACCTTCGATCTCTCCTCGATCCAAACGTTATTGACCAAAGTGAAAAGGATCCAAAATAAATGGAATCACCAGCATTTCTGTCTTTGTGGATTTCTAATAATATGTTTATTTATTTACCGAAAACGATTCCACGACCCACACACCACCTTCAATTATTTATTTATTTACCGAAAACAATTCCACGATCCACACACCACCTTCAATTATTTATTTATTTACTGAAAACGATTCCACGATCCACACACCACCTCCAATTATTTATTTATTTACCGAAAACGATTCCACGATCCACACACCACCTCCAATTATTTATTTATTTACCGAAAACGATTCCACGATCCACACACCACCTCCAATTATTTATTTATTTACCGAAAACGATTCCACGATCCACACACCACCTCCAATTATTTATTTATTTACCGAAAACGATTCCACGATCCACACACCACATCCAATTATTTATTATTTAAAGTGGGAGTGGTGTAGGAAAGTGGTCGTGGCTTATGAAAAATATTGTGTGGCTCAGGAGGTGTGGTCAAACAAGAGCATTGAGAGAAGTTTATCGGGTTGTGTGTGCGTGTGTGTGTGTGTGTGTGTGTGTGTGTGTGTGTGTGTGTGTGTGTGTGTGTGTGTGTGTGTGTGTGTGTGTTTGCTTGCTTGCAACGTGAGGTTCCACAGCACAAACCAGCAAACCAATTATTTTTCAAATGGTAGACCTTCAAAAATAGGGTGTCGATTTACTGTCATTTTTTATGAGTGTCAGTTGGCAAAATACGCAATAGGAAAAATCTTGCCAGGCAGATGAACAATTGTATGTGAACCAATACGTCTTTGCAATGAATCTTCGTCGGTGGATCGGTCAGAATGAAAAGCATCCTATCCAGCGCTTCGATCCTAGCGAATCTCTCGTCGCCTACCGGCTTGTCTTCATGTTTGTTTCCCAGTTAGACGCACAATCGGTGAAGGTAATCATCTCAAATGTTCCTCCTTTCCTCCCGCGTAAGCAGATCATGACTGCTATGGAACAATATGGTAATATTGTGTCTAAAATAACCTTCGTTCCTGTTCGTGTTAAGAATATGGAGGCAAAACTTGTCCTGTCGTTTCGGCATCAATTATTTATTATTCTAAAGCTGAACATTCGACAATTAGAAGTTATGGTGAAAATTAAATATAACTAGAACTGCCACTTTATAACTGCTGGCAGTGATGACCGGGTACCCAGACGTCCGCCTTTGATACATGAGACTTTCTGGAGATGACAGTTGCAAAGTTTTGTTTCGATAGGATAAGTGGTTCCAGAGAACATTATTTAATAGTGATACAAATGCAGCCTTGCTTCGATACAACGCGGGACTGACGAGTTACGAACCGGGTAGCACAAAGTGTTCAATCTATTTATTACATATGCAGTCAGCCCTTTTTCCTGGGGACATTGTCGGTATCAATTGAATTGCTATTCCTGTACCATCAAACGCATGCAGGTGCAGCCAACTGAGCCTTCTGGAAAAAAAATCTAAAAGTTCTCAAGTTCAAATAATTAAATAATTCTGCCTGCCAAACCGTGTGGCCGATCGGGTTGAGATTTTAAAATTATGTTTCAAATGTCATCTAGATAATAATTGTTAAGTTTCACATATATTGACACTGGTTCCAGAGTAAATATCTATATATTAATATTGAAGGACAAATTTTGTGCTCCTCCTAGCGGTCGCGTCACGTTTTTCTCGGTACTGTGACCTGGACTGAAAGAAACTTCGTACCTGTAAGAGTGCATCGCACATCATGCCAATTCTGCTTCAACTCTGAAGCAGAATAAACACTTTTCCTTTTACATTCGTTTACATGGCGACGTGTGACGTCACCGCTGAGAGGTGTAAGGACGTCATGACATCATCGGTCATTCGCTGACGTCATTACGTCTGTCGTTGACAGATCGTTACCGCTGAGAGGTGTAATTCCACTCCTCGAAAATAGCGTCTGCAATGTAAAACCCTCTTCTGCACATGCTGACTACCTCAGAATGTGAATTTGACACAAAAAATGTAACAAGAAACATTGTATCGATATATTAATACTGAAGGACCAATTTTGTGCTCCTCCGAGCGGTCTCGTCACGTTTTTCTCGGTACTGTGACCTGAGAAGTTTTGACACGGTGTATGTCAAAGTAGACACGTGCAGAAATCAGGGGACTTCTTCACTAGGAGTAGTGTACACCAAAAATGTCGTGTACAAGCACGTTTTGTAGGCCTCATTAGGTAAGGCCATGGAGTACATCGACTGGGATCCGGCTCTTACAAGAGCCGCCACTGGTTGTCATATTGGGCTCATGGAACGGAATCCGTCTGTGATGGGTTTCGGCTAGTTACTTAATATTTCCCCTTCAATCCAACATGGCTGCCAAACTGTGGGCCCGATCGAGTTGAAATTTCAACCCTTCATTCCACATGACCGTTCCATCATAACTCTGAAATTTCACATTTATTGATGCAGTAGTTCCAGAGTAAACATTAATTAATATTTTTCCTTCAATCCACTATGGCTGCCAAACGATGTGTTGTACATCAAAGGGGGGGGGGGAGAGAACATTTTGTTCGTCATGGAGAGGCGGTCATATGTGTGGAGTTTCACCTCGATCTGTTCAGCCGTTTCAGAGAAGAAGACTTTTAAAGTTATTAATTTTCAATCCAATATGGCTGCCTTACCATGTGACCTATTACAACATAAATTTAAATTCTCCCTCTAATGGGGAAGTGGATTATGCTTGTTAAGTTTCGTGTTGATCGCACAAGGTGCGTTTTTCTATTCAAGATGGCCTCCAAACCATGTGACTTGTGACATCAAATTTTTTTTCCCGTTTCTGCAGGCATGAGGGTAGATTATAGTTGCCAAGTTTCGCTTCGATAGGTTATGTGGTTCCAGAGAAAACATTATTTAATATAATTCTTGAATCCAATATGGCCACCAAACCATGTGACATCAATTAGAAAATAACAAACTTGTGAAAGGATGACTTGGGGAAAGTGTGTGTGTGTGTGTGTGTGTGTGTGTGTGTGTGTGTGTGTGTGTGTGTGTGTGTGTGTGTGTGTGTGTGTGTGTGTGTGTGTGTGTGTGTGTGTGAATTTTTGCCTCAATCTGTCCAGCTGTTCTCGAGAAGAAGATTATTTAAATTTATTAATTTTCAATCCAACATGGCTGACGAACCATGTGAACTATGACATCATAACTTTACATTCTGCTTCCAATTGTGTAGTGGAACACGTGTGTGAAGTTTCGTGTTAATCGGATAAGGTGCGTTTTTTATCCAAGATGGCCACCAAACCATGTGACGTGTGACGCCATAATTTTTTTACCATATATGCAGGCTTGGGGGTTGATTACAGTTGTCAAGTTTCGCTTCGATAGGTTATGTGGTTCCAAGAAAACATTATTTAATATTACTCTTGAATCCAACATGGCTGCCAAACCATGTGACCTCTCAATTATTTATTAACAAACTTATATTCAATACGCGTCTGCAATACGTATGTGAAATTTCCCCTTGATCTGACCAGCTGTTCTGGAGAAGAAGATGTTTGAGGGTTTTCAGGTAAATTCAAGATGGCCACCAAACCATGTGACCTATCAATAAGAAATTAACAAACTTGTAAAAGGATGTCATGGGGAATGTGGGTGTAAAGTTTCGCCTCAATCTGTTCAGCCGTTCTGGAGATGTTTTAATTTTTTTTTCAAAACAAGATGGCTGCCGAACCAAGTCACCTATGACGTCATAATAAACTTTTTCTTCGGTGATTTGTTGTGGAGATGATGTGCAAGAAATATCAGATTTTTCCTATGCAGCATTCTACTTGACGAATTTTCACCGGCATACTGCTTCACTGATGACATCACGAAAAGTCACCCGTGTTCCCCATATAGGGAGCTTATTAAAATGTATGAAGCAAAAATATTTTCCATTGCACTGTTTCAGAGATACAGAGGTCCAAAGTTTATCGGTATTTTTCAAGATAGCGCCCGTACCACTTGACCTATGACGTCATTATCAATTGTTTGGTCTTCTTTATGTACTTGCCATTGAGCCCCTTTTAGTTCGGTTGTGGGAGAAACTGTCAGGGTTCTCTGCTTCCCCAAATGAATCTTCCATAAAAGTTATTGCTTACACAGATATTGCTTTCAAAAAAGATACATACTATGGTGAAAATTTTGTGTCGATCAGACTTACCGTTCCAGAGAAAATGATTTTTAAAGCGAAAAAGCCCGCCAATTGCCGGCGGAAAAAGAAAAATGGAAAATAAATAATAATAAATAAACAGAACAAAAACAATAGGTTACCCAGTTCATTTGACTGGGTACCCTAATAACTATGCATACCGTGTGTTAGCTACTTCGCAGACCTCGGAATGTTTTAATTGTGGTCAGTGCGGACATGTTAAAAATGATTGTTCCAGTCGTATGCCAAAACAGCCAGCAAGATAATGTAGTTATCAACACGAACCTGTGCCAGACAATGAAACTCCCTCAGAGCCAGGCGAAAGTTCCGAAAATCGAATTGAGGATATGAGTGAGCCTTGTGTGGTTGCACGTGGAAAATTACGGCACCAAGGTTCAAGTACAATCGAGCCTGTTTCATATGTAGAAGCAGTCTCTCTGAAAAGAGTTTCATGTGGTAGGAGTGAAACTCAACTGAAACCTTCCAGTGTTAAATCCTGTGCTAGTGTTGAGGAGGAAGCTATGGAGCATCAACAGGCTTCATTAGCTGAGACTCCAGGTAGAGATGAATCGTCTACGGACTGTGCATCAGTGAATGGTGAACTCGATCAAGATGTTCAAACAATCGGTGTGCCAAGTACACTAGAACCCCTTGAGGACCCCCCCCCCTCAAAAACGGAGGCCGATCCTTTACCTGAAGAATTGGTCTTCCTTAAGCTGACACCAGTATCTCCTGCACCTGAAAAGGTGAAAAGCATTGTTATCGAGCACGAATCGTGCGTCTCAGAAGATGTCAGTGAGACAGAAGGTGCAGTTGGGGATTCACAGGACGGTGGGAACTTTGACCCCCCCCCCACCCCTCTCCGACTGAAATAATACAATTTCTCCACAACACCTTTCAGAAAAAAAATCAAGCTTACTGATTATTTTCCACATTTGTACAAATTTAGTATTACTGCTTCTCGTATTATAACAAAAATCCATCAGCCTATGATGCCAACGAGTCCCAGGTGTATAGCCTGACGAACTTAAATGATCATTTCTTTAAATAACTCATTATGGTGTTATCAATTGCAAATATAAACATAAACGGGGGCCGCGCCCCGATACAAAAAACGTATGTCAAACTATTATTAAAGCAAAGGCATGAAGACGTAGCTTTTCTCCAGGATGTACGTTGTGGTGACACCTGTTTAGTGGAATGGCAAAATACAATAAGAGGCTCATGGTTCTTCAGCTCGTTTGATTGTCCTAGAGCAGGAGTCACTTACTGGCTTCGTACAAAAATCCCATCTGACCAAATAGCATGTCACGAAGTTATGAAAGGTCATTTGGCATTTGTGGTTTTTCCGTATGGAGGTCATAAGGTCACATTTCTGAATGCTTATATCCCAAGCGATCCTTCTGGAAGAAAATGTTATTTTTCCTTGTTAGATAATTGTTTAGCTCTAATTGATTTTGGTGGTCTTGTTTGCCTAGCTGGTGATTTTAATTACACCTTATAGCCATCTCTCGACCGTAACGGTGTTGAACCTCACCCGGAGAGTGCAAAACATTTGGCTGCAGTTCTCATAATATATCACCTGATTGATGCATGGAGGTTGCAGCACCCTCAAGTCAAACAATTTTTATGGTGTCAAGCCTCTAATGACAGAGTATCCGTTGCATATTTAGATAAATTGTATGTTAACAATTCTTTCTGGAATTTCATTTTGTCAACGGTGATTTCGCCCTCTGATTTTTCAGATCATCATCTGGTGTCTTTGAAAATGTTTTTTCCTCATATTCCACGTAAGAGTGCCTATTGGGCCTTAAATGTTGGTTTGTTAGAAGGGGTGCATTTTTTTTTTTTTTTTTTTTTTTTGTAATTCATTTGGAGCCTTCTGGTGTTCTCTTCTCACCAGAAAAAACACTTTTCAGAGTTAGAGTCAATGGTGGGACATCGCAAAAACCCACATCAAAGTTTTTTGCCAACAATGCAATGTGTATTATTCAAAGGACAATTATTTTAAGATCTCCCAACTTGAAAAGGAGATTTTGGAACTACAATCCAAACTTACTACATTGATTGGTAACACAAGAGAGCACAAAGACTTTATAAGTAAGAAAAAGTTGCTTTGTCACCTTGGAGACTGTAGAGGAACGTGCAAAGGGGGCTTTAGTGCGGCTGAGAATTAAAAACTTGAATCTTCTTGACTCTCCTTATAAGTACAGTACTTATTTTCCTTGGAGAATAGAACTAAAACTCAACAACAAATGCTATCTTTGCAATCACCTGATGGTGGCATTGTAAGTGATACTAAGATGTTTAAGAAGTTAGTAAATGATTTATTTTCCTCTCTTTTATGAGCTAAGAAAGTTGATTTGCAGTTGCAAATACTTTTATTGAACCTTTGCCGAAGTTGTCTAAGTCACAACGGGTCTCGATGGAGAACCCTATCACTCTGGAAGAATTGAGGCTTGCGCTTTCTGGTGTGGCATCTGGGAAAGCTCCAGGACTGGACGGCATTCCTCATGAATTCTATGAAACATTTTGGGACATTATTCGTCCTGAGCTTCTGGAAATGTTCCAAGAAAGTTTTCAGGTTGGGGAGCTTCCCCTAAGTTGTAGACGAGTGGTTGTCTCCTTGCGACCGAAAAAAGGAGACACCCAGCTCCCCAGTCATTGGTGTCGAGCTTCTCTATTATCTACCGACCTATAAAATATTTTCCAAGGTTCTTGCCTCTCGTTTAAGATCAGTTGTTAATTTTATAGTCCACACTGATCAAACTTGTGTGCCTGGACGGTCAATTTTTTGATAACATCGGTGCTGTTCGTGATATTGCTGACGTGTGACATTTTGCATAAAAGCACAGGTTTATTGTTTATAGATCAAGAGCATGCCTTCGATAGCATAGATCATAAATATATATATTTGCAGTTTTGAGGAGTTTTGTATTTGGTACTACTTTTATTTCGTATATTCAGTTATTGTATCACAATATATATATATATATATATATATATATATATATATATATATATATATATATATATATATATATATATATATATATATATATATATATATATATATATATATAGTTTGGTTAAAGTAAACAAAGGTTTGATTTCTCCTTTTCCTGTATCGAGGGGTATAAGGCAAGGTTGTCCCTTGTTTGGTCTTCTTTATGTACTTGCCATTGAGCCCCTTTTAGTTCAGTTGTGGGAGAAACTGTCAGGGTTCTCTGCTTCCCCAAATGAATCTCCCATAAAAGTTATTGCTTACACAGATGATGTCTGTGACCAGTCCAGACCCAAGATATGATGTATGTGAGCTAGCTTAAAGATCTTCAAAATTTTAGTGTTTCTGGTTCAGCTAAGGTGAACTGGTCGAAGAGTTCTGCCTCCTTTTTTGGACTATCATCAAGTTTTTCTTTCCCGTCACTCCCTGGAAATTTGGCCTGAAGGAATGATGGAGTGCACCATTTGGGCGTACGTCTCGGTGATTCGTGATGTATCCAAAAAAACTGGGATGGTTTAACCACCAAAGTGTTTTCCAAACTCCAAAAATGGAGTGGGTTGCTTTGTAAACTTTCTTACCATGGTAGAGTATTGGTGGCAAACAATTTGATCACTTCCACTCTGTGGCACAGGTTTATGGTGCTTCAGCTACCAGAGCGGCTCATCAAAAACACCCAGAAACAATTGATTGATTTTGTTTGGGGTGGTAAACACTGGCTCCGACTTTGTGTCCTCAGCCTTCCTCGTAATGAGGGGGGCCTGGGGCTTGTTGATATCACCAGCAAGCTCATGACTTTCCATCTTCTCTTTGTAAAGAAGCTTCATTACAGCCACATGCCTTGGGAGAGTTTAACCCTGTGTTTGCTGAAGCAAGCATGTCGGCTGGGATATGGTCGTGAGCTTTTTTTGCTCGACCTTCCTAAGATTGATGTCATCGCTTCCTCTGTACTTGCAGAGTGTCATCAATGTCTGGCAAGCTTTGTCACTGCGTCGTGAGACCAGTTCCTTTACCACCTCAATGTTTCTGAACGAACAAATTTTTTACAACCCCTGCTTTGCAGCCATTCCTTCTTCCAGGACCTTTGTCCAGCACTTTGTAGGGTCAGATTTCCTTTCAGTCCATAATTTGTTGGACTTTCAAAGAGAAAGATGGAAGTCCAGTTGTGAAGTTTCTGGCTTTTCTGGCTTTCAGTCAATTCGTATTATTGGTCAGATTTTTCTTGCAATTTTAAGAGCATTCAATAATTTGGGAGTAGAATTCAAGAACCTCTTTGAATCTGGTAGCTTGTTTAACCAATATGTTTTCTGTGTTGCTTTTGAGTTATAATGGCAAATCTGTACCTTTTAACTCGATTGAGAAAGAGACTTTACATGACCTTTGTGTTCATTTTATATTTGCTGATTTAGTGAAAGGCCCTTTTGGTGTCCAATGGAAAGAGCACTTATCAACCCTTTCAACCCTTTCTTCGCTTATTCCTGCATGGCAAAGTCTATACACAGCTCCAATTTCAAAACGCTCAGGCGACGTGCAATGGAGATTAGTGCATTGCATTCTTCCTTGTAATGTTTTGTTGCACAAATTTTCCAATGAAATTTTGGAAGTGTGCCCTTTCTGTAAGAATCGTGAAACGCTGTATGATGCACAGGTTGAGTGCACAAGACTTGTTCCCTTTACTTGTTTAATTTATTTACATGATTTTTTTTGAAACTGGGTTTTGCTTTTTCTTTTGAGAAATTAATTTATTGTTATGCTATGTCCTCTGTACGTAAACCTGAAACTGCTTTGGTTAACTTTTTGATCACCGAGGCGAAAATGTCAATTTATAAAACCAGGAAAAAGATGGTGGAAAGTGGTTATCTTTCTGCTTGTTATATAATTTTGACTTGCAGAACTTTAATTTCTTCTCGAATCCAGCTGGAGTACCTATACTGTCGCAGGTATGGGAAAGAGCAGGAGTTTATTGATAAATGGTGTGTGAAAAATGTTATTTGTTGTGTAACAAATGAAACACTTGTTTTTTTCCTTTTGATGTATTCATAAATTGCTTCTCATGTTCTGTTTCCTAAAAATGTTTCCTTAACATTTGTTTCTTTGTTTTGCAAATGGTTTGTAAAATTAATTTTACACTTTTGTAATAAAAGTCAAAAAGAAAAAGAAAAAAAAAAGTCAACAGTGTTTCTCTCTCTCTCTCTCTCTCTCTCTCTCTCTCTCTCTCTCTCTCTCTCTCTCTCTCTCTCTCTCTCTCTCTCTCTCTCTCTGTCTCTGTCTCTGTCTCTGTCTCTGTCTCTCTCTCTGTCTCTCTGTCTCTCTCTGTGTCTCTCTGTGTCTCTGTCTCTCTCTGTGTCTCTCTGTGTCTCTGTCTCTCTCTGTGTCTCTCTGTGTCTCTGTCTCTCTCTGTGTCTCTCTGTGTCTCTGTCTCTCTCTGTGTCTCTGTCTCTCTCTCTGTGTCTCTGTGTCTCTCTGTGTCTCTCTGTGTCTCTGTCTCTCTCTGTGTCTCTGTGTCTCTGTCTCTCTCTGTGTCTCTCTCTGTGTCTCTGTGTCTCTGTGTCTCTCTGTCTCTCTGTCTCTCTGTCTCTCTCTGTCTCTCTGTGTCTCTCTGTCTCTCTGTGTCTCTGTGTCTCTCTGTGTCTCTCTGTGTCTCTCTGTCTCTCTGTGTCTCTGTGTCTCTCTGTGTCTCTCTGTGTCTCTCTGTGTCTCTCTGTGTCTCTCTGTGTCTCTCTGTGTCTCTCTGTCTCTCTCTGTGTCTCTGTCTCTCTCTGTGTCTCTCTCTGTCTCTGTCTCTCTCTGTGTCTCTGTGTCTCTGTCTCTCTCTGTGTCTCTGTCTCTGTCTCTCTCTCTGTCTCTGTCTCTGTCTCTGTCTCTGTCTCTGTCTCTGTCTCTGTCTCTCTCTCTGTCTCTGTCTCTGTCTCTGTCTCTGTCTCTCTCTCTGTCTCTCTCTCTGTCTCTCTCTCTGTCTCTGTCTCTCTCTCTCTGTCTCTGTGTCTCTCTGTGTCTCTCTGTGTCTCTCTGTGTCTCTCTCTCTGTCTCTGTCTCTCTCTCTGTCTCTGTCTCTCTCTCTGTCTCTGTCTCTCTATCTGTCTCTCTGTCTCTGTCTCTGTCTCTCTGTGTCTCTCTGTCTCTCTCTCTGTCTCTGTCTCTGTCTCTGTCTCTCTGTCTCTGTCTCTCTCTCTCTCTCTCTGTCTCTCTCTGTGTCTCTCTGTGTCTCTCTGTCTCTGTCTCTCTCTCTCTCTCTCTCTCTCTCTCTCTGTCTCTCTCTGTCTCTCTCTGTCTCTTATCCTCTATCTTTTTCTCTCTCTTTCTCTTTTTCTCTTTCTTTTTCTCTCTTTCTCTTTCTTTTTCTCTCTTTTTCTCTTTCTCTTTTTCTCTTTCTTTTTCTCTCTTTCTGTCTTTCTCTTTTTCTCCTCTTTTTCTCTGTTTCTCTCTCCTCTTTTTCTCTCTCAAATTCTGTTGTGGCCCTGACTTTGTGAAGGTGGGAGTACACCATCCTGGATGTAGGGGATCTCTTGGTCGCTTCTGGGAGATCGATCGGTTGTCTCCCTGCCGCTGGCTTGTTCACGAGAACTGTCCGGGGATAAACAACAACAAAAAAAAGTCTTATTGTTGTTGTTCTTCTTCTTTTCACGTGCGCAACTTCTCCACCCTGATTGTGATTGCTCCTGCCTTTTTTATTATCACACCGACTGATGATGATTCACATCCCTCCCCTCCCTCTCACCATTGGCCCGTGTCCTGGTTGTTGGTGGGTGGGGACCCTGCCCCAACCTTTCACCCGATCTTGATGCGATACCACGGCCTTGAAGGGATGACAGTGTTTTTTGGTGCCTCGCAGCCTTGCGAGCATTGAAAAACACATTTGACAGATATCACAAAGGAAAGAAAAACACTAGATCACAGGGATGAGGATTTTTAGACAGACATGAGGGTGAATTTGACTTCTCTCCATGATATAAACAACGTAAGTCTAATATCGCATGTAATTACTTTTACGCTTATTCTAAACACTCATTAAAGGGGAACCCAAACACTCAGACCACCTCAACACTGAATTATCCCTTGATACCCTACAAAATAGATATATGATGTCTTTTTTCCGATTTATAAAGTAGGTCATTTTGCAATTAAAAGTCGAAATCTTCTATTTCATGCTTATCCATGATGTCACACCCGGGAGTCGACCGCCAGATTTGTATGGTCTTCGGGTTACATTTGCGGTACGATTCAACTCAAGCGGCGAATACTTTTCGATTTTCCACAAATATGCCTAATCGATGCATCCTTGGTGGTTGTTGTAATACAAAACGAGATGGTTTCATGTTACACCAATGACCAAAATACCCTAACTTTGCCAGAAATCGGACAAGGTTTGTCCGAAATACCCATGTGGATCGGGGCTACAAAATGTTGGCTTTTGTGCTCGGAACATTTCAGAGAGCACTGTTATGAAACAACAGAAATAGCTAGATGTTGTGGTTATCCACCATGATTGAGAGAGGATTCCATCCCCATGATTAAGTGGAAGAAACGGCTGTCGCTCGAAACCGAAACACCATCTCTAAGCAGCTACCAGCATATGTACACAGGTGACAACCCCCCCACCCCCCTCCGCCATCACCCAAAAATACCCACCCCTCCTCCATCCCCCTACAATACCCACCACCACCTTACACCCCCTCCACCATCACCCCAAAATACCCACCACCACCCACACTCTCTCTCGCCCATAGCACCAATCCCTCCTTCACTGGGGAAGGACATCGACACAGCATGGACATGGCACAACCACACACAAATGATATCCCAGGAAATTATGAAACTGGACAACTCGTAACATACAAGACACCTGGTCAGCCTGCGATGTTAGGACAAAGCATTCGTCACCCATTTTGTCCGCTGTGCCCTGTCCCTGTCCGTGCCGTGTTTCCGCTGGCACAGAATAACTAATTTATCAATAATGCAAAATCCCTTCTAATCTGTCATTTTAATGGAAAAACAAAACCTACCAATCTGTCGTGAACAAGCAACCAGCCTTTTCGTCTTCACTAACACCTCCATTGTTGCCATCTTCATCTGAATCACTTGCATGAGGCTCAAAATGATAAGGCTCCATAATTCCCCTGAAAGCACTAATTTTGTCTCCAATAATTTCTTCAAAATTCCACTGATCAATTTCAACATGCTGAGAACCTTCAGAGGAATCCGAACCCATAATACACTGTCTCTCTGTGCAAGCCGACATTTGGATCAAGGTGTGACGTGACTGGCAAAAATCGACACTTTAGGGGCTTTTTTTTGGCACTTTGTGATTCGAAAAAAAAATTACAATTTTTCCCCCTCCCCTTCAAATTCGACTGTGATTAATGATTTTCAATGGTTTTCAGAAGAAAAAAAAAATTGTGTTTGGATTCTCTTTAAGGAAATAACTGTGCTATATTAAGCATTTTGAAACCTGTACGACTCATTTCCACAAAAGTACCTTGAAAAGTGATTTGCTGTGACCTGAAAGCTGGGCCCTGATGGCAGGAGTCATAGTTTTGATTTGGACATAGTGTGAACCCTCAAGTATGATCACATTTGGATTTCAAGTGTGTTCACAAACCAAATTTGGATTTGCTTACAGGACATGTGAGAGAGAAAAATAACTTTAAGGACTTTAAGCACAAGCACTTTAAGGATGTTGTTTATCTTGCAGCACTAATCCAGAACATACCACATTTGGATGAGCGAAGGAAGGAAATAATTGTGCTGTGAACATTACAGCACTGCTCCAGCATAATATTGCAACGTGACTAGGTCTTGGCGGACCACGGCTGCGCTGGGCGTAATTGCCCCACAATAAACCAGGCCTGATTGACTTAATCTAATCCTAAAGGTATTGGTGGGAAGATGTTCTTCATACCTAAACCCAATGACTTTTCTAACCTGACACCACTAACAATGGAATGTGATGGTAACCTCATGCTACTTTAAGCGATTTAACGATAAGATGATTAATTTATTATGTCAATGAACCAGAATTCAGTTATATAAATAACAAAAACAAAAACACAATAAGCGACTTGTGAAATGACGTATGATTGCTAAACGAGACCTTCTGCCCGTGCACTGTGTGTGCGTTTTCAGTGACTCGGTTCTACTCGCCTGGAATGCTTTACCTACCGTTACTAGTGTGAAATCTGTTATTCAAATCATCTTTTAAACTAAACTTTCAGCATTTAGACGAAAGAATGGCTAATTTCGTAGTGGTTAACCATAATTGCTCTGTTCCTGAATGCAAATCGGATTCTCGGGAACGTATGAATACGAAAAATATCCGTGGAAGAGAGGGGTCGGGTTCGTACCATTTCCTTGTTAATACAAATACAGTAGTTGGCAGCGACAGTGGTTATCTCACACACACACACACACACACACACACACACACACACACACACACACACACACACACACACACACACACACACACACATACACACACACACACACACACACACACACATACACACACGCACACACGGACACACACGGACACTTCTCCATTCACCAATAGATGAAAAAAATCTAGTATAATTTAGGCCTCATTTTATAATTTATCTTGTGGACCTGGAACCAAACAAACAACATGCAGTATTTATAACAGACCCCACAACTCCCTGGTTCTTCATTCTTTTTCCACATCACTATCCAAACCACGTAACATAGTCTCTCTAATCCTTTCTAATCCTTTTTATGGCCAGGTAATTATAGCTATTTATTTGTATTGTTTGTCATACAGAGATCAATATTTTTACAGTCATAGGAAAAATTCGTTATTGTTTCATTTTATGACTTGGTTACTGCTTCAAAGGTGTCCCCAACACAGACATAATTGTGACACTTGTGGAGACAAGTCCTATTAATTGGTTCCCCAATCTGAAAGGCCATGGATATTGAAGCAAAATGATTTGCTTTTGTCCACGCAGCCACCGAGCCACACAGTGGTCGGAGTTCGATTTCTTCCACTTAAGAGGTTTGTCACCTTTGATGCCACTCGATGGATACAAAGCACCAATACTCAAATTTCTGTTCTTTAGTCATTTCTAGTTCAGTCAAATTAAGACGGCATAATTGCAATATATCATGGAAATGTATCATCCAGTGTTAACGTTGTTTCTGGTGGAATTGTGTCTTTTTAGGCTTTCCATTTACATCATCTCACTCGTCTCTGTTTTGTTTGTTCTTACGTTTATTTTATCTATTTATTTTCCTCCTACTTGCAAGGCTTTTCATGTTATGGTATTTTTTTCATTTCTTGCACACCTAGTTTCTCAATGCATCTCATATCCACCAGTTTCCTCGTATTTAGTTTGAAGTATTCACCTTATTGTCTTCCACAACCCTCTTTTATTGTACTTGGCAGTTTGTGATGCAGTGCAAATGAACCTAGTATTGCTCCTTTTGACTTGTCTGTATTGCCCATACAGCTTCAAAAACTGGGGTTGCCTCCTGAGGACCTGCTGGCAGGAGAGGTGGGTAAGGGGTGGCCATTCAGGCAATCTTCTCACGGTCTATAGGTTTTAATGGACTGTCACAATGCATATTTTCCACAAGTGTTCACACACACATTGGGTTTGAAAAGTTTGTGGAATTGAAGTGAGGATTGACACACAGTGTTATCCCTACTCCAGTAATGTAAACTCTTATTTTTGTTCCCAAAGGCAAATTCTGGATCTTCTGAGCACTGCATACTTATGTGACAACGTGGGCCAAGAATACCAATTCGTTCACATACAAAGCAGTTTGTGATAAATCAGCCATTACTTTATATGCTCACCTTCCTCCCCCCCTCTTCTTCCCCCTCTTCTTCCCCCTCTTTTTCCCCCTCTTTTCCCCCCTTTCCCCCTTTCCCCCTTTCCCCCTTTCCCCCTTTCCCCCTTTCCCCCTCTTTCCCCCCTCTTCCCCCCTCTTTTCCCCCTCTTTTCCCCCCTCTTTTCCCCCCTCTTTTCCCCCTCTTTCCCCCTCTTTCCCCCTCTTTCCCCCTCTTTTCCCCCCTCTTTCCCCCCTCTTTCCCCCTCTTTCCCCCCTCTTTCCCCCCTCTTTCCCCCTCTTTCCCCCTCTTTCCCCCCTCTTTCCCCCCTCTTTCCCCTCTCTCTTCCCCCCTCTTCCCCCCTCTTCCCCCTCTCTCCCCCCTCTTCTCCCCCTCTTCTCCCTCTTCTCCCCCTCTTTCCCCCCTCTTTCCCCCCTCTTTCCCCCTCTTCCCCCTCTTTCCCCCCTCTTTCCCCCCTCTTTCCCCCCTCTTTTCCCCCTCTTTTCCCCCCTCTTTTCCCCCTCTTTTCCCCCCTCTTTTCCCCCCTCTTTTCCCCCCCCTCTTTCCCCCCCTCTTTCCCCCTCTTTCCCCCTCTTTCCCCCCTCTTTCCCCCCTCTTTCCCCCCTCTTTCCCCCCTCTTTCCCCCCTCTTTTCCCCCCTCTTTTCCCCCCTCTTTCTCCCCCCTCTTTCTCCCCCTCTTTCTCCCCCTCTTTCTCCCCCTCTTTCCCCCCTCTTTTCCCCCCCTCTTTTCCCCCCCCCTCTTTTTCCCCCTCTTTTTCCCCCCTCTATTTCCCCCTCTTCTTTCCCCCTGCTCTCAAATCCTACTGATCCTAAACCTACTCTCCATTAATTCACCCGCATTTTCTCTTGCCCCCAATTAAATAATCAGATTATTGTATTGCTTTAACCATTTACCCCCATGCCAATTTGGTATGTGTGTACTGGTCCTGTGTATTTGTTAAACTGGTGTTGGCTTGGAAACCAACCTGGTGGGTTCATGATCTGGTTCATGATCTTTGTTATGAAGTTCCACTTTTATTGGCATTGAAGAGCATGCTGTACTGAGTCACTTTACAGAGAGGAGATTGAGATTGTAAATGTATTTTTGCATGTTTATGCCCAAGGTTATAAAACATACATTAGGCCCACTTTTAATTTTTTTTTTTTTTGTTTGTTTGTTTGTGACATTTCCTTTTTTTGGTTTAGACTCCTGCATAAGAGGTATAATGGTGTTCTTTCTGAAAGCAGGTTCAGTGCTGCTGAAGCAGTTTATTGACAAGGGTTATACTGGATGGTTGGCCATTGCCTTCCCAGCAGTAGTTAGGGTAGGAATGGCGATAGCTCAACTACTCTTCACGAAGGAGACTGCGTGATCTTTAACATCCACCAACTGATAATGGCAGATGGGACGCAAAGTTTAATGCTCATCCAAAGGACGGCACACATGTTGATGAATCACTCTGCCTGTAAAACACTGGAATGGCAGTTTATAGTTGGGTCGGGATTTGAAACCAGGCTAGATGGCTGAGAGGCAAGTGTGTGTACCTTGAGGCCATCTCGCCACCCCTCATGCACTATAACCTCTGTACATTTCAAATTACTTGTATTTTTCTTTTTTGGTTTTTTTGTGGTATATAATATGAGAAAGTAAAACTTTGTCATCGTGTTCTTGAAGACTTAGAGATGGATATTTTGCAGAAACTATTTCTTGGGAGTATTCTGGAGAAACTTTACTAAGTTTCAGAGTTCTGCCCAGAAAAAAATAATTAAAAGATATGAAAACTTTTGAAACCAAAGATGTGCCACACAACACCCAGTCTGTGTGCAAAGTCCACAGTTTTTTGAACAATGAATAGGAAAAGGGGTTCGTTGACACTTGTGACTCAGTTGTGTGTGAGGAGAAAGTTTTATTCCCTTTTAACCGGTGTTGACTCCACCATCAAATCAAAACAATTTGCAATAAAAATCCATCTTTCTTCCTTTATTATCTCTGCCCTTCTCTCTTTTCTTACAATCTTAATTTTCTGTCACAGTTTAGGTTTCTTGGTTTGTGACACCTTTTTTGATTGCTGTGATAACCAAGAAATGTGTGGGGTTTTTTTGCTTGCTGCACTATTGCTTGTACAGACAAAGGGAAGCGAAGTTTCATGAAAATTGGTTGTGCAGAATGCTGAAGTAAGACGAAGAGGGAGTGGCCACAAACATGACGCTGTCTCCGATGTAGATTTTTGCATAATGGCGAAGACAGACAATTGGGGACAAAGTTTAATAACCAATCAGCATACAGTGCAATTCCATGATGAAGATGATGTTGGCTATGCATGATATATAATTGATGTAAATTATTGTCTGGGGGTGATTCCATATCAAATCTAAAACCCAGAAGACTTTTTTAAAAACAAAAACATTAAGCTATTGCTCCAAAACGTTATTTTAACGAACCCAAAACAGAATAATCGTTTTTGAAACGTGTTGGCTGACACTTAAAGCATCTATCTATATATTACTAAAACTCTCATCTTGTATGTATGTATGTATGTATGTATGCATGTTCCCGAAATACAGGCAAAACGGTACACGATAGCGCAAAAAATTTAGGGCCACCTTACTCACCATTCTCCTGCGGTGTATCAAGTTTCGTTCAAATCTGGCAACGAAAAAATTATTAAAAAATCAATTCCCAATTCAGTCAAGTACTCTTCGGGATTATTTGATCAATGCAAACAACCTCAGTGGTATAGTTCGCTGGAGCTATCTTTTTTTTTTCCTTGAAATGATGCATTAAAAAATCTCAAACATTCAGTATAGACAGAACGATTTATTTTTAAGCATAAAATAAGCATCGCCATTTTGATCTAATACTTCCGTGTTCATTAATAAATAAAATTGTGTTTCGAAGATTATGCACAATAATTTCTTCAACTTTCTTTTCTCCGTTTTGTTTTTTCACATTGACGCGCAATATCAAGTTTTGTTCAAATCGGGCAACGAAAAAAATTATTAAAAAATCAATTCCCTATTCACTCAAGTACTCTTCAGGATTATTTGATCAATGCAAACAACCTCAGCGGTATAGTTCGCTGGAGCTATCTTTTTTTTTTAATGATTTTTTTATCAACCCCTGTCACAATGGGAACCCAACGGGTTCACGGTCGTCTGGTATCAGTTAAAAGCAAAATATGTTCTAAGATGATGGTGTATTCTGCTGATGATGCCATAATGCCCCAGGGAGAAAACCCTGTGTTCATTGTGAGGATTTTGAGAAGTTGGAATGTTTGGTAACGTTTATCTGCAGCCTTTATGACTGTCAACTGATCTGAGTTAAGTTACGGAAACGGGGACTAATGTCGCCGTGCTCTTTTCCACAGCATCGTCCCGTGCTGTCCAAACTTTCTTGGAAAGTTACGGTTTCTGACAATTCCATTTTGCAACCATAATCTATGTGAAGATTGAACTGGAAAATAACATTGCCAGTAATGACCTTTTTGGTGATTGAGCATTTTATTTTTTCAGAAATTCTCAGCTGTCGACCTTGCTGCCTTTTAAAAATCTGCACGGCCTGATCAGTTATAACTTACAAATCCCTCCTAAAAATCTCATCTTTTTACTGTTGCTTTTTCTCAAGTATTACTTTTTTAAAATCCCATCCTTCTTTGTCAAGAGCTTTGAGATTTTACTTCTAAATGAAAAACGCTGTATAGAGAGATCGATTGAGTGATTGATTGATTGAGCCGTATTTTTGAGAATCGGGCTGTTTTGATAAGTTGGTAAAATTGCAAGTCTGTGACTTAATGTTTTGAATTACAGAAAGTGGCAATTGCTGTATAATTTTGTAGCTCTCTTGCATGAACATTGCTTTATTCTCGCATTCACCCGTCCATTCCTTCTATGTTGGCCTGAAGGGCATTTTGAAACTAATTTGCGTGCTGATGAGCCCCGTGATTAATGTTATGGGTGCTTATAACTGCTCTTAAGATTATACTTGACATTTACTGTAAATCTGTTTCAATGGTGTGCTGTGATCTTTGGTGTATTAAAACGATTTTCCCTTGCACAGTAATTCTTTTTTTAACCATAGAAGAAGGACATGGTTTTATGTGTAAAAGGATAATCTATTCATCAGAACATTCTCGTGTGGCAGTGCAGTTGGTATCTACATCAGAAGCGCATGAAGCTTTGTGAAGCTCAGCTTTTTGAAGCCGAAGTAAGGCAGGACTTTGTTCCACCTTCCCCTTGATTAGTTATGTCAGGAATGACTGGAACATTCGATTCTGTGACATCTTTTTAAAGTAGAACACAAAGATGGTGGTTATGATCTTAACTTTGAACTGAACCAAAGGAATATGGAGCAAAATATGAATTGGAATTGCTGTGACTTGTAGAAAAACAAGGTAAGTCAGTCATCGACATTTAATTTCAACACTCAATGTTGATGATCAGCATTTTGCCTTTTCCTCTCCCTCTCTCCCCTTCTCGTTCCCTGTCTTCCCTTCCCTCTCCCTTCCTGGAGGTTTTCCATCAGAGCCTTGTTGGCTGAGCTTACAGCTCAAGGCAGTTAGAGGCAATAATTTTTTTTTATAAGAGCGTGTCGACTCCAGTCACTGATGAACAAGTAAAGGAATTTTTACTTACATTTTCCTTTACACCGAAGGTGGACGGAGGTTATGTTTCCATCCCTGTCTGTAAGGACAATATCTCAAAGTTCTGGACGGATTCGGACAAAATTTGGTGGACAGATAGAGTGTGTTCCAGGGATGAATTGATTCGATTTTGGTGAAGATCAGGATCCGAGTTTTTTTTTTTTTTTCCAATTGATTCTTCATTATTGAGAGATGCGGCCAAAAATTACATGACAAAACTGTAGATGACAAAAGTCGGTAGATGAGTTGGTTGTGTGATGAGAACAAGCAAATTTGAGCGTTTAAAAAATATATATTTGAGGGGGGGGGTTCAGGTCTGGATGCAGATCTGGTCCATCAGTGGGATACATATCATAAACTGTTCAGCCTGGTGGAGATATGCGCTCTACCGAGTGCCGTTCTAGTTTTAGTTGTATTGTTCTGAAATAAAATGCAAAAATAATCATGCAAAAGTGAATTGAAAATGGCCACATAAGTATGAAAATTTTAAGCAGCTGTAGGTGATTGTTGAAACTTTTTGCAGTGTAAATAAATACATTTACAAATCAGCTTTGTTTAACATTTCTAGAAAAACTTGTGATCCCCTTTTTAAGTGTGGCATGGAGGTATGTGACAGATTCTTGTTCGACAAAATCATTGTGACTCAAATGCTAATTAACGTGTCTGACATGAGGATGGTGCAGAGGTACATTTTAACTGTCGAGGTTGGGTTCGATCCCCGTTCCAAATAGAAAATGAGTTGCCAGATTGGTGCTTCAAAGGCAAGGACTGGCATCGCAGCATCCCGTATGTCCGATGGACATTGAGCTGGATGTCCCATTTATTGGCTTGGTCGAGTGAAATAACCCATGGTGTCATTCACAAAGGGGAGGTGAGTTATCCCCGGTGCCCTGAACAAAGTGCAAAAGAAATCCACCTTCAGTTAAATATCTGACCTGGTTCGGAGGTTTGTAAAATACTTGGGCCAAAAACGTTCCCCAGCCAACCCCCATTAGGTTGAAATAGGTTCAACCCATTAGGTTCAACCATTAGGTTGAAATAATTGGGGCCATTAAAGTTGTAGTATTGTACATGTAGTTTAAATCCTAATTCCCCGAGTAACTTGTAGGTTGGGGCTCTAGTAAACACACTTAAATATACATTGTTGTATTGCACTCTAGAAACTACTTATTTTGCTTTCCAGAAACTTTTCCAAGAGATCCACAGACTCACCACAAGAGCAAAGTTTGAGTTGGATGTCATTTGAGCAAATTTGAAATATGGAAAAGGAATATAAAGAGTGAAGAGATAGTGAGGAGGGAGGAAAGGCAGACGTGCGGTAGAGCGTCAATTACGATTCATACCGTCTCATCATAATTATTCTGCATCGTATAGCAGTGAAGATGGAAACAAAATAACGTCTGAAATCCATTTTCTACTGGTCATACTATACCACCCAGAGACAAACACCGCTCAGACATGTCCGGAGACAAACTCCCGTCCGGACATAAACACCACGTCCGGAGACGAACTCCTTTCCGGACACATCTAGAGATAAATACCATCTGGACATGTTTGGAGACGAACCCCGCCCGGACATTACCACTGTCCAGACACATATGGAGATGCACGTCCGGAGACAAACTCCCGTCCAGACATAAACACCGCCCGGATACGTTTGGATACAAACACCGCCCGGATGCATCTGGAGCCAAGCTGTCCAGAGACAAACACCGTTGGGACGTGTCCGGAGATAAACTCCTGTCCAGACATAAACATTGCCCAGACACGTTCGGAGACAAACACCGCCCGGACGCGTCCGGAGCCAAGCTGTCCAGACATAAACACTGCCCAGACACATCCGGAGATATATGCAATCCGGACACGTCTGGAGACAAACCCCACCTGGACATAACCACCATCCAGACACATACTGAGATGACCACTGTCTAGACTAGACATAATGACCTTCCAGAGACAGAAAGAGGGGGAGAGAGAGGGGTGGGGGTAGGGGTGTTATCAGCGAGAATATGTTATGCTTTGTGAACAACACACACACATACCGCACCACATACACACAAGCCGGTAGGTGACATGGGTGGTCGCTAGACTAAGGCAAATTTGAAATATGTAGATAAGAGAACACAGATGGCATTTTTGCCGTTCGTTGTTCCATATAGGAACATGACGAGCATCTATCCATTCATCATTTGTGTTCGATTCCCTAACCCTACGTTAGGGAATCCCAACGCGAATGTTGGGGTGAAAGCATATAGTAACAAGTCTGGAGATGGCGATGGTTCACGAGCAATGTACACGGTTCGCCTTTTTTATTTTTTGACTTTCGAGGGGACGCCACGGACAAACTGGCAGGAATCGGGAAAAACGAAAATGATGAAAGTTGTAGTACTCGAAGAGCACTACTTGCATACCAACTTTCATTTGAAACAGTTGAAAACCCTAGGAGCTCGATGCCCAATTTATTGATTTTTTTTGGATATTTTCTAAGTTTGTGACCTTGTGACCTTGACCTTGGGACGAAAATGAAAAATTGAGCTCCGTGGGGCTATGCAGGGGCCATTGCGCGAACCAAATACCAAAACCCCTGCCAGATTCGACAAACCCCCTCGGAGAAGATGAAACTTGAAATCGGCTACCCCCTAAAAACACATGTTTTTGGGCGTGGCTCCGCCCATAATGGGCGCAGCACACCCATTTCTCAGGAAAACAGAACTAGATCATGATATAAACCTCCCACCTAAATTTTATCAGGATTGGATGAAAACCCACGGAGCTATGCTCAGGACAGACAGACAGACAAACATAACAAATATAGTGGTCACTCTGGCTCTGGCGTTCGTGAACCAATATAATTGCATACTCGTCATACAGTTTTTGACGAATCGGGCTGAAAATTTTTGACAGAGGTTGATTATAGTGCACATTAAAGCACGGAAGCCGATTTTTGATTTTCGAAAAAAAAAATTTAGGATTTTTTTCAAAAATTTCAAAGTCCCATTGCTAGGCAACGGTAGCGTCCATAGCAACGGTGCCCAAAAGCATACAACTAGAACCTGGTATGAACCTACCAGTCAAGTTTCATCAAAATCGGTTGACTCCTCTGGCCTCCAGAGCTGTCAATTACATACAAACAAACAGACAGACAGAAAACCTGAGAATAAGGGTAGTCTAGTGACCACCCAACAGATACATGCTTGGCCGATATCACCAATTTTTTGAGAATTTTCCCAAAAGTTGACTAAGTCAGCCATTTTGACACACTTCTGGTCACGTGATTCGCACGACTTCAACAATATAATTATAATCCCTACCCGACCATAATGTTGCAACTCAAATTTGTTCGCGTTCTGACAGTTGGGTCGGCAGAAGAAAATTTTGGAAGGAAGTTGTGTGACCGCCATTTTGACACACTTCCGGTTGCATGATCAGCATGATCTCCGCAATTTAACATTGGGACTGTATCCTAACGTGACCCTAATTTGGTCGGATTCTGACTGGTGGATCTGGAGAAGAAAATTTGTGAAGCAATTCATACGATTTTCACAAACATTGAGTAAGTTCGCCATTTTGTCACACTTCTGGTCATGTGATCAGTATATTCTCTGAAATTTAACATTAGGACCCTGTCCTCATGTTGTCACCCAAATTTGGTAACATTCTGACTGGCGGGTCCGGCGAATAAGATTTTTGAAGGAATTTACGCGATTTTCCAAAAAAACTTGACTGTCGGCCATTTTGACACACATCCGGTCACGCGATTGGAATGACCAGCAATTTAATATCCTTGCCCTTTCCTAATGTGGTAACCCAAATATGGTAGCATTCTGACTGGTGGATCAGGAGAAGATTTTTTAAGAAATTTACAGTCTGTCATTTTGACATACTTAGTCATGTGAGCGGAATGAGCTCAACAATTCCTGTTACCAGTCAGGAGAGGAACATTGCGTGCACACATCCACCACAACCTCCTCCCCTCCCGTTAAATTAAGTGGTCGTTTTTACCCTCACCAAAGGAGAGCGTTATGGTTCTGAGTCCATTTGTTACTTACGAAATGTAAAGATTTCGTAAGTATTTTGATGACTTCCGTCCTCTGTGTGTTTGTGTGTTTGTTTGTAGGCACGATAACTCGAAAATGGAAGAAGCTACCAATGTCAAATTACATCACGTGATTCAGGACGGTGATGGCTACCGCTGATTAGATTTTGGTCAAATTCGGTCAAAGGTCAAGGTCACAGTGAGCTCAAACATCTAAAACATGATAACTCGAGAAAAGTTACCACAGTTATTATTGACGGAGCGTGAGTTTGGAAGATCGAGGAAAGTTCGGCGGAATTTGTGTGTCAATTCGTCGAGTTACGGCTGTTTTAAAAATTTCAGTGTTATAAAATAATATTAAATAATTCTGTAACTTCCTGTGGAGAAATGGATTATTTTTGCTTCGGTCGACGTTACGAGATCGTTTTAACTTCGATTTTAATTTTGTCTTCGGTTTTTGCGATCGCTTAGGACGCTTAACACTCGGTTGTCGAAATTCTGGTAAAAATCGGATGTTTTGGAGACGTTTTAAGATTGTATAAAAATATTTCACCTGCCGCGTCACGGCTCGTCACATGGCGCAGCACTCTCGAGCAGACGCGTCATTGAGTCACGTAAATCGGTTTTGCGTCTGTGCGCCGACGCCATCGCGTAAATTGGCTGATGTCACTGACGGGGCCGTCGAGTGTGACCTTTACGTTACGTTTATCTGCGGTAACTCGAGAACGGAAGAAGCTACCAATGTCAAATTACACCACGTGATTCAGGAGGGTGATGGCTCGCGCTGATTCGGTTTTGGTCAAAGGTCAAGGTCACAGTGAGGTCAAACATTCGATTTTTGATGGTTTGGTACAGAATCATCGTAGAAACTTCTGGTTTGCGTCGCTACCTTCTCTGGAGACAGCTTTTATTAGACAAGTTCAGAGGTCAAGTTGACGATTTTGGAAGTACCAGTCTATGACTGCTTGCTTGTTTGTTTGTTACTTGGCAAAATGTTGTTTTTTGCTAAGTATTATATGTTGGTCTGAAGCATTTGTCTGTCTGTCACACACGATTTTTGGCCACGGTTTTCAAGCATTCGTTCTGAATTTTTTTTTTGTGTGTGTTTTGGTGACTGGCCAAAGACAGCAATGCTTAATTTTGATGAAGATCCAAATCCGGATCCAGATTTGAGAATTTTTTCATTGAATCTTCACGATTGAGGGATGGGGGCCAAAATGATATATAGCACAATATCTCAAATGGTTATGGATGGATTCACACGAAACTTGGTGGACAGATTGGGAGTACCACGAAGAACAATTTAATTGATTCAATTTTGGTGAAGATCCAAATCAGATCTGGATACGAGAATTATTTAATTTCTAACTGATTCTTCACCATAGAGAGATGGTGCAAAAACGATATTGCATGACATCTCAAAAAGTTGTCGACGGATTCGGATGAAATTTGATGGACAGTTTGGGTGTGTGACCATGACATATTGATTCGATTTTGGTGAAGATCCAAATCCGGATTCGAGAATTCCTTCACCATTGAGAGATGGGGCCAAAAACGATATATCCATTCATAATCTCAAAAGGTTATGGATGGATTCTGCAGAAACTTTGTGCACTGGTTGGGTGTGTGAAAAGGATTAATTGGTTCAATTTTGGTGAAGAAACGAATCTGGATACGATAATTTTTTTCAGTGATTCTTCACTATTGAGAGATGGGGCCAAAAACTATGCATAGCATGACATCTCGAAAAGTTGTGAATGACTTTTGACATAACGAGTTGGTAGAATTTGCTTGGTGACGAGAACATGCTGATTTGATTTTGGTTGAGGTCCCTATTAAGATCTGACCTATCAGTGGGATACAAAATGCAAACTATTCAGCCTGGCGGAGATATGCATTCTACCGAGTGCCGTTCCATTTCGCCGAGTGTTACTCTATGAGTGAATTTTCACCTCTGTCTGTCTGTCTGTCACACGATTTTTGGCCACAATTTTGAAGCATTAGTTCTGAATTTTTTTGTGTATGTAGTTGACCGGCCAAGGACAGCAACGCTTAATTTTGGTGAAGATCCGATCTGAGAATTTTTTAAGTGAATGTAAGAAGACGAATTGTCTCGTCGGCGCTGGTCAGACACCCACACGCACACCACACACTCGCTTGCCCAAGCACTGGGAAGGGCGAATTGTCTCGTAGGCGCTGGTCAGACACTCGCTTCTTGCTCGCTTCTCTCACCCTTTGCTTTTTCCTCTCTCCTTTCGCTTTTTCTCTTCACAATTTTCTCTCACAACGTTTTACCCTTCACACGTTTTCTCTCCTCTTTTCTCCTCCCGCTTTTCTCTTCACACGTTTTCTCTCCTCTTTTCTCCTCCCGCTTTTCTCTTCACACGTTCTCTCTCCTCTTTTCTCCTCCCGCTTTTCTCTTCACACGCTTTCTCTCCTCTTTTCTCCTCCCGCTTTTCTCTTCACACGTTTTCTCTCCTCTTTTCTCCTCCCGCTTTTCTCTTCACACGTTTTCTCTCCTCTTTTCTCCTCCCGCTTTTCTCTTCACACGTTTTCTCTCCTCTTTTCTCCTCCCACTTTTCTCTTCACACGTTTTCTCTCCTCTTTTCTCCTCCCGCTTTTCTCTTCACACGTTTTCTCTCCTCTTTTCTCCTCCCGCTTTTCTCTTCACACGTTTTCTCTCCTCTTTTCTCCTCCCGCTTTTCTCTTCACACGTTTTCTCTCCTCTTTTCTCCTCCCGCTTTTCTCTTCACACGTTCTCTCTCCTCTTTTCTCCGCCCGCTTTTCTCTTCACACGTTTTCTCTCCTCTTTTCTCCTCCCGCTTTTCTCTTCACACGTTTTCTCTCCTCTTTTCTCCTCCCGCTTTTCTCTTCACACGTTTTCTCTCCTCTTTTCTCCTCCCGCTTTTCTCTTCACACGTTTTCTCTCCTCTTTTCTCCTCCCGCTTTTCTCTTCACACGTTTTCTCTCCTCTTTTCTCCTCCCGCTTTTCTCTTCACACGTTTTCTCTCCTCTTTTCTCCTCCCGCTTTTCTCTTCACACGTTTTCTCTCCTCTTTTCTCCTCCCGCTTTTCTCTTCACACGTTTTCTCTCCTCTTTTCTCCTCCCGCTTTTCTCTTCACACGTTTTCTCTCCTCTTTTCTCCTCCCGCTTTTCTCTTCACACGTTTTCTCTCCTCTTTTCTCCTCCCGCTTTTCTCTTCACACGTTTTCTCTCCTCTTTTCTCCTCCCGCTTTTCTCTTCACACGTTTTCTCTCCTCTTTTCCTCCTCCCTCCTTTCTCTTCACCCTTTTTCTCTCCTCTTTTCTCCTCCCCCTTTTCTCTTCACACACTTTCTCTGCTCTTTTCTCCTCCCGCTTTTCTCTTCACACGCTTTCTCTCCTCTTTTCTCCTCCCGCTTTTCTCTTCACACGCTTTCTCTCCTCTTTTCTCCTCCCGCTTTTCTCTTCACACGCTTTCTCTCCTCTTTTCTCCTCCCGCTTTTCTCTTCACACGTTTTCTCTCCTCTTTTCTCCTCCCGCTTTTCTCTTCACACGTTTTCTCTCTTATTTTCTCCTCCCGCTTTTCTCTTCACACTTTTTCTCTTCACTATTTTCTCCTCCCCCTTTTCTCTCAGAACGTTTTACTCTTCACATGTTTTCTCTCTTTTCTCCTCCCGCTTTTCTCTTCACACGCTTTTCTCTTCACACTTTTTCTCTCCTCTTTTCTCCCGCTTTTCTCTTCACACTTTTTCTCTTCACAATTTTCTCCTCCCGCTTTTCTCTCAGAATGTTTTGCTCTTCACATGTTTTCTCTCTTTTCTCCTCCCGCTTTTCTCTTCACACGTTTTCTCACGCTTTTCTCTTCACACTTTTTCTCTCCTCTTTTCTCCTCACGCTTTTCTCTTCACAGTTTTTTTTCTCCTCAGAACGTAGCTCGTGCTCGTTTTTATGTCTCCGGGCCGTCTCCACCGGTCAGTCCGCCCCAAGCTCACCCCGCCCCACTGGTGCATGGTTACCATGACGACCCGTGCGCTCTCAAAAAAGGCAGCGTCAGAGCTCACGAAGGAATGTTGCTGAGGAAAAAGGAAGGCGGGCTTCAGAGCTCGTGAAAGAAATGTGTGTGAACGTGTCTGTCGTAAAGAAAAAAAGCTTCCCATAAGAGAGGGGATCTATCCTTTACCCTTCTCAACGCATCACATTTAAGATCCCATTAGACATGGGGATGGGGCTAATCTGAACATGCATTTATGTAAATAACTATCTGAGGACCTGGATGTGTGGATGCATTCATCAGACCGGATTCTAAAATCCATAACACTATATATGTTTAATCAACAATATTAATTAAAGAATTTACCTCACTAAAATAATTAATTCATTATTATATCAAATGCAATGTAATAGCAACTTGTTGACATGAAAACCAACCAAACTTAAAAGGTGACGATGGAATCTAAAGACATTCTTGCAAGACCTGATCAGACAATCAGTCAAACAAGTCTGAAGACGACGATGGTTCACGAGCGGTATTTGACGATGTAGATTGTTTCAGAATTCAAGGATGAGACAATGTGATAATGTTTGACCAAGTTATAAAAATGATAAACATGATGTGGTACGAGTGACGGATTATTAGCTGCAAAATGTCGAAAACCCGGTTTCGTTCAACAACTTAAAAAATTTGACCTTTGCATAACCTTTAAAGGTCACAAAACAATGTTGTGGACATTAAAATAAGGAAGCAGGATACGTGCTATAGGTTATTGGAGTTATTTCGTCGAAGAAGGTCGAAAACCCGGTTCGATTCCAACAAATTTGAAAATTTGACCTTTGTGAACTTTAAAGGTCAAAGGTCAAGGATTATGACCTTTGGTGCAAAACTTCCTCTGGAACATTCCAGGAACAATATAACGTCATATAGGCTATATGGCATTTTGCACTCCTCGGATTATCCATACTTTGATGAAATCAGCGTAAAAACAAACTTGAAGTGGGCGCCGCGGGCAAGGTGTTCGAGATAGAGCAAAATGGTTTCAAGACTTTAGGTGGGGAATGACCTGAAGATTATGCATAAAAAATATTGTCATCCTCGCTCTCAAAGTTTGGGTGGTCGTATGATTTTTATGTCAAAATTCAAAATTTTCTAAGTTCGTGACCTTGTGACCTTGACCTTGGGACGAAAATAAAAAATTGAGCTCCGTGGGGCTATGCAGGTGCCATTGGGCTAACCAAATACCAAAACCCCTGCCAGATTCGACAAACCCCCTAGGAGAAGATGCAAATTGAAATTGGCTATCCCCTAAAAACACAATTCGCAATTTTCTAAGTTAGTGACCTTGTGACCTTGACCTTGGGCCGAAAATGAACAATCGAGCTCCGTGGGGCTATGCAGGTGCCATTGGGCTAACCAAATACCAAAACCCCTGTCAGATTCGACAAATCCCCTAGGAGAAGATGGAAATTGAAATCGGCTACCCCCTAAAAACACATGTTTTTTGGGCGTGGCTCCCCCCCATAATGGGCGCACCAAGCCCATTCTCAGGAAAACACAACTAGATCATGATATAAACCTCCCACCAAAATTTTATCAGGATCGGATCAAAACCCACAGAGCTATGCTCTGGACAGACAGACATACAGACGGACAGACAGACACACAACAATAACGAATGTAGTGGTCACTTATTTTTTTCGGGAAAATATTTTTTTCGTGAACCAATATCCTCTGTTTAACATGGTTTAAAAAAACCGTCTCACCATGTTCCACAAAATCATCCTTTACTGAACAAATTCTTGCAAATCTACCGAAGTAGCTGAGATGAAAAGACATTGTCACCGTTTTTAATTGGTACATTGCTACCTGGAAAGGTGTACAAGACTACAGGGAAACTGAAATCATCAACTTTATGAGATACACTAGTACTAAAACCATTCTGTCCAACTCCAACCAACACATCCAGATATGCAGCAACCGTGCAATCATTACCACTCCTGTTGGCAATCAGGTTGTCTGGATAAATCTTGTGAAGATCCTTCACCTTTGAGAGATGGGGCCAAAAACGATATATAGCGCAATATCTCAAAAGGTTATGGATGGATTCTAAAGAAACTTTGTTGACCGGTTGGCTGTGTGAAAAGGACTAATTGATTCAATTTTGGTGAAGATTCTAATCCGGATCCAGATACAAGAATTTTTCAGGTGAGTCTTCACCATTTTAGAGATGGGACCAAAAACTATGTATTGCATGTTATCTCTAAAAGTTGTGGATGGCTTGTGACAAAACGTGGTGGAAGAGTTGGTTAGGTGACATGAACAAGGTGATTTGATTTTGGTTAAGGTCTGGATTCAGATCCTACCTATCAGTGGGATACAAAATGTAAACTGTTCAGCCTGGCAGAGGTTTGTGCTCTTCCGTTTCACCAAGTGTCACAGTGATTTTTCATTTGTTTGTTTGTACGCACAGAACTTTAGTGGTTTTTTTTGCAACCGCTTGTCAGATCGAGACAAAATTTTCAACATGGGAGCGACGACTCCTGTAGAATGTTTCAATGATAATTATGACGTCATAGGTCACGTAATGTGGCAGCCATGTTGAAAAAACAGAATAACTTTGGACCTCTGTAACTCGGAAACCGCAACAATTACAAAATTGAAAATTGCCACATAGCAAGTACTCGTCATGAGGAATGTGTGATTTTTTAAAATGATGTCATAGATGCCTTCGTTATGACATCATAATTGCATATGCAGAATGCGACATCTGATCAGTATGGAAATGTTTGAGTGTCATCTTGGGATAAAATGGTCCACTGAAAAAAGTTTGATGACGTCATTGGTCACGTGATTAGGCAGCTATATTGTTTGTTCTTTTAAACCTTCAAAAATCTTCTCTGAAGGGGCTCAACAGATCGAGGTGAAACTTCATACATTTGACTGGCTATCCATGAGGAACAAAGGGTTCACACATATGACATTATCGGTCACATGGTTTGGCAGCCATATTGGATTTACCCTAAAACCTATTAAAAAGAAAATCTCCAGAATGGCTGGACAGATCGAGTGGAAACTTCACACAAATGATCCCCAAGCCATGGGTGGACAAGTTTGTTAAGGAATAATTGACAACTCACATGGTTTGGTAGCCGTATTGGATTGAAGAAAAATATTAAATAATGTTTTCTCTGGAACAGCTTAATCAATCGATATGAAACTTTGCAATTATGATCTAGAAGTCATGGGGAATACAGGTTTGAAATGTCAACTTGATCAGGTCCATGGTCTGGCAGCCAGAATTATTTATTTTTTTTGATCTGGGTTCTTTTTGATTTTTTTTGCATTAAATTTTTTTTTTTTTTTTTTTGCGAAAAGGCTCACTTGGCTGTGCCGGATGGGTTTGAGGGTGGAGAAGTTGCAGCTGAAACCTGAATCCTATCGAGGTTCCTCCTGATGACTTCATCTTTGCTCTTTGCTTGTTTTGGGTTCCTTCTGATTACTCCAATGGAGGACTGTACCTATTTGGTCTTCCATTTAATTTGAATTGAATTTATTTGAATCCCATTCTGAATTCAGTTTCATAATAATAAATGTCATAGGTCAGGTTCAAGTGTCCGATCAAAGCGGGGTTGCATGAAAGTGGGACGTTTTGGTACCCGGTCATCACCACCAGCAGTTATAAAAGTGGCCTTTCTAATTATGTCTCTGATTAATTACGTAACACACCTGTACACAAAACATGTCCGGGCGAGGGTCTGCAATCTCTGATTATTCTTTTTCTAGTTTTTATATGTGTTAAGGTGTGTATATACCGGAAGATGTGGTCTTGGGATGTGGGATCACCAGATATTCCTCAGACCACAGGTGGTGTCGACCACAGCGTTCAACATGGAACTGATTTGTCCCATTCAGTTTGTTTCCATGGTGGATACTTGATAATTAACAAATTACCGGAATCATTTGTCATCGGAGATGTTTCTTCTATCCAAACCATCCATAAACCAAGAAGTGGAATGGTATCCCACGTTTCAGATAATAGTGTCCCTATCATTCTGTTTGGATTTGACACTCAGTCCGTGTTTTCAACACTCAAGAACATGTTTTTTGACCGTGGGAAATTCTCCAGGGTATACAGTTGCAGGTATCACATGTGTTGGAGAAAAAAGCTTTGTTATAAGTGATTCACATCGTCGAGGTGATGAATGTAAATGGTCAGCTGATGGGAAAAACCCTAATTCTGATCGAAGGTCACTTCCATGTCAAAACTTGTTCATAACGTCAGAGACGTTGATTTGATTTCATCATGACGTCATTTGTTTCATTATATGCAGTGTCTGCTTTTCAATCGGATTTTTCATGAGAATACTTCTTTTTCAAGCGTATTGGAGCGGTTTTTGTCGAAATTTGGAATTTATCACAAAAAGAAAGACCCACAAAAAAAAATGTTCGTTCTGCCAAATTATAGCAAAGTGAATTATTGCGCCCCCCCCAACAACGTCGCTCTGGGAGTGCTTCTTCTGCTTCTTAAACCTTCGGACTCGGCTCTTTTATATACAGGATCCGAATCTCCTTAAATACTTAACACCTGTATACATCCTCGCATTGAGGGTGCCTTTTGAGAGCGTCTATCATCAACTTTTAATTATATTCGGACATTTG
>NC_140962.1:27375247-27467747 GCF_056783735.1 Eptatretus burgeri
GGGATCCTTGGGTCCTGAGTTCAAGCCCCGTCGGCCGCTGAATTAATATACACCAGGGGCGTTGACTCAGCCTGTCATCCTTCCGAGGTCGGCGAAATGAGTACCAGTTCCAGTGTGTGTACTGGTAGAAGGGCACTGCATCATCGACACAGTCACGCTTCAATAAATGATAGCTTCCAAGCAGTTAAGCTGCCATACGACCACCACGACCACCAAGACCATGTTGCTTAACCATAAATGATTGGTCAGCACATAATAGACTCATGATGATGTGACGTCTCACAAGTGGAAAGCTCGCTTGACAACGCTGACGGCTCAAGCCAAAAGCATGATGAGTTGTTGGGAATATGTTGTGTGTTGGGGAAATTCTACCTAATTATCAGAAATCACTACTATACATGTTACATAGCAGCCCTCACTACTCAAGAATGTACAGCCAAGGGTAGCATGTGAATGTGGCAAATATTTGGTTATTGAAGGTATGGAAAAATAACTTTTTTTGTCGTTTATCGTTCCTCTTATTTACGTAATGTGTATTTGTTTTTTTTTTGCAATTTTTGTTACTTATTAAAAACGTTGATCAATACGTTTAAATGTGGTCCAAAGCCATTGTAGTTCAGACATACATCTTGAAAGAGATGATGTAAGTAATTTCCACTTCAATCCTGGCTGGCAGGTGATGTCGGGTGATGGATTGGAGAATAGTCTCGACACATTAAACGATGGTAAGAGGGCAATCAAAAGGTAGACGCTGGTTTGATCGCAAAACAAAACACATCGGCTTGTTACGCACACGCACACGCACACGCACCACTGTAGCTTCGGCAAAATCTGTTGCTTAATTTGTGCAAGTTACCGTTGGATAAACCTTTGGCTTTATGGATGTGAGGCCACAAGGTCCAACGTTGACCTTTTTTGAAGAAAACCTGAAAATGATGGAATATTTATTTGCAGATTCGGATGATGTTGAACGAGGTGAAGATGACCAGGGAAAGGTAGATGATGGTGGAGAAACTGAAAAAAGAGGAATTTTGGAATTAGCTGGAGAGAAAGAAGTTGAAGCAACGAGAGATGGGGTGGAAGGAAGAGACGGTGAAATGGTAGATGATGAGTGGGAGACTGCAGAGGAAGAGGATGAAGATGATGAAGATGAAGAGCAAGATGGGGAAATGAAACAAGATGAAAATGGAGAAAGAGGGGAACAAAGGGCTGGAGCTTTAGCAGGGGAGAGAGTGAAGGAGAGAGATTTAGGACAAAGAAGGAGGGGCAGAAGAAGAGTAGCGAGTTGGCATCATCGTGTATCTGCTCGACTTCGTCGTCGTCATCATCATAGTGACAATGAGGACGCCGACAACATTTCGGTGGTGAGAAATAATGTTGATGTAAATCTTGATCAGTGGCTCACTTCCGAACTGCAACCGTTGTCGCTTCCAGGTTGGTGTGTTGTGCCTGCTCTTCGCCTCCGAGAAGTTGCAGGGCCAGGGCGAGATTTGAGATTATGGGCTAAGTTTCGGTTTGATTTGTCACCTTCGTACAAGACAGAATATCAGCCAGCATCATGTTCAGAACAGGAGTCAAAGTTGGGGTTAGAATCTGAGCAAAGAATAGATTTGGTTCCTGGATCTGTGTCTGGGTCAGAGCCAGTTCCGGGGACTTTGTCTGTTTCGGAGCTGGTTCTGCTGTCTGGATCTGGTCCTGAGCCGGTTCCGCTGTCTGGATCTGGTCCTGAGACGGTTCCGCTGTCTGGATCTGGTCCTGAGACGGTTCCGCTGTCTGGATCTGGTCCTGAGACGGTTCCGCTGTCTGGATCTGGTCCTGAGACGGTTCCGCTGTCTGGATCTGGTCCTGAGACGGTTCCGCTGTCTGGATCTGGTCCTGAGACGGTTCCGCTGTCTGGATCTGGTCCTGAGACGGTTCCGCCGTCTGGATCTGGTCCTGAGACGGTTCCGCCGTCTGGATCTGGTCCTGAGACGGTTCCGCCGTCTGGATCTGGGTCTGAGCCGGTTCCGCCGTCTGGATCTGGGTTTGAGCCGGTTCCGCCGTCTGGATCTGGGTCTGAGCCGGTTCCGCCATCTGGATCTGGGTCTGAGCCGGTTCCGCCGTCTGGATCTGGGTCTGAGCCGGTTCCGCCGTCTGGATCTGGGTCTGAGCCGGTTCCGCCGTCTGGATCTGGGTCTGAGCCGGTTCCGCCGTCTGGATCTGGGTCTGAGCCGGTTCCGCCGTCTGGATCTGGGTCTGAGCCGGTTCCGCTATCTGGATCTGGGTCTGAGCCGGTTCCACTGTCTGGGTCTGAGCCGGTTCCCCTGTCTGGATCTGAGCCAGTTCCGGTTCCCAGGTCTGGCTCGAAGTTGGTTCTTAAATATGGGGCTGAGCCTGAACCTGTTCTCAGGTCTGGGTCAAAATTGGTTCCTCCTTTTATTTCTGAGCCGAGGATGCCCCCATCAATTGAACAACATCCAAGTTTGGGCCATGATATGAAGTCGGTTTTGCTGGTGAAACCAGGGTCTGAGGCAGAGTCGAAGGCGAGGATTGAGTCAGAATCGGGGTCACAAAAACGGCTCGATTTTCAACAGGAAGTAAATGTACAATCCACTCACAGGATGAGGTATCGAACAAGGCTTCAATCCTGCTGGACGTGCTCAGCAGCAACAGCAGCTCCCTTCAGGCATGCGGCACTGTCTTCCCGCTCTTTTGCCAGCCGCCTTGCTCTGACTACCCATCTGGAGGGACATAGCGGTTGTGTCAATGCACTCGGCTGGGATGCAAGTGGCCAGCGGCTGGTTTCTGGTGGGGATGACCTTTCTGTTATCCTATGGGATTGGTCACGTTCTCGTACCTTACTTCGTTATGACAGTAAGCATCGAGCTAATGTATTTCAGGTATGTTGAGTTGGTGCACCGCACTACACTTTTTACTTTTTTTCCTTTTTTTTTTTCAACTCAAGAGGATTAGAAATTCACCTTCATTGAGTAAGATATCTTTTCTTTTCTTTTCTTTTCTTTTCTTTTCTTTTCACTCAGACCAAGTTCCTGCCTCCCCCTGGAGATTCTACAATAGTGACTTGTGCAAGAGATGGCCAGGTTCGTGCTGGTCACTTGTCAACTGCTGGGGGTCCTCCTCCAACCCGCCGCCTTGTTCAACACCGTGGTGCTGCGCACAAGGTCAGACTGCTGTTGGTTTTCACTATAAGATGGTAAGGCATCCTGTAGGGTCAAGGGGTTCAGTTTCAACAGCTTGAAGGATGGAAATGTGGGAAGTAAATTTGTAAGCCTGCACGTGCTTCGAAGTTGCTTCAAAAAATAGCAATTGCTGTTCTTGCGTTTTGTAATAGAGCTGCATTGTGTACACATTTGTTTATGCACTACTGTTTGTTTTTTAATGTTATGTTTACCTTTTGGTCTGGCAGTAGAAATACCTACCATTGCCAATACCTACCAATAATGAGTGGGTTAAGAAATGAGGGAGGGGTGTTTGGCAAAAATAGAAAATTACTTCTCATAGTGAACTTTCTAAAAACATATTTGTTTGCACACATACTTTGAATGCATCAAAATATCTATTTATCTTTAAAGATTTAAAATTATTTATCTGAAAAACGACTCTTCAAGGTTTACAACATAAAATGACGACCGTATTTTTTTTGATGTACAAGTCAATAATTTTTTTCTTCCAGGCTTCGACTTGCTCGCAATTGACGGATCTTTGGTTTAAGACAATGTGCAGCATAGGTTAAAAAAAAAAAATTTGTGAAGTGTGATATTTTCTCAAATACATTATATAATTATTAATTTAAAACACTACAGAAATCGTTGCCCTGACCTTTTGCCGATTGGGTGAGCAATTAAACATGAACCCTGTTGACTGACGCATACAAAACTTTGAATGGCACTCGGTAAAGCGCATACCTCTGCCAGACTGAACAGTTTACCTTTTATATCTCACTGATAGATCGGATCTCCATCTGAATCTTAAGAAAATCTAATCGGCTTGTTCTTGTCACCTAACCAACTCATCCACCAAGTTTTGTCATAACTCGTCCACAAATTTTTGAAATGTAATGCTATACTGGATATCGTTTTTGGCCCCATCTCTCAATGGTGAAGTCACTTCTTTTTTTGGTTCGCGGGTGCCAGCAGTGACCACTATTGGTTCGCGGGCGCCAGCAGTGACCACTATTTTCGTTGTGTCTGTGTGTCTATCTGTCTGTTGGGTCGCCGAAATAGGTGACCCTTATTGTCAGTAATTGTCTGTTTGTTTGGATGTTTGTTCGTTTGTCATCAGCATAATTGGAAGTAAACGTGGGTGGATTTTGACAAAACTCAGGTGGTAGGTACATCTTATGACCTAGTGCTTTGGAAATTGTGATGGTTTCTAGGGACGCTTTGGTTCCCTAGCAACAACCGAAAAACCTTCAAAATCGGAACCGTTCACGCGGAATCAATTCCGAAAGCCATTATCCCACGTATGGTTATGAAATTTGGCACGAATGATCTACAGGTGATGCTCTATCAAATATATTCAGGTTTTTGTGATATGTGGAATACTTTACCCGCAGCGCCCCCTACAATTTGGGTATGCGTGAAAATTGAAGGCCCCCTAGCGACCAGGTGAGTGCATTGATACGAATGAAACTTTGCAGGTTCATGGTACTCAATGAGTACTACAACTTTGCCTCATGACATATTGACCGGTTTCGCTTCGGTCAGGGGTCAAAGGTCAATTAGTGCAAAAATCGATAATATGCGAGAGCTGGAGGTGCTTTCGTGCCAAATGCTACTCCTCCTTGGGTTATGGTCGGATGGTCATGAAAGTTCACACTAATCGTCTGGAATACATTGTGCACAAACGATCGAGCCGGATTTTCGATTTAGATCTTTGTTCACCCACAGCACCCCCTCGAACTTTGGGGATTTCCGATTTCAAACCACATTTTCGGTACTTTTCATTCAAATGGATACCGAGTAGTTATCAGGGGATGGAACTGGATGAGATTTGATATGCATAATCTTAAGGTGATTCCCTATCCGCTATATGGCATCCATTTTGCTCTATATCTTATAATTTCCATGCTCTGCAAACCATTGCTGCCTACCGGCTTGTTGGGATTCGCTAGATATCCGTTATTGTCGTGTGTGTGTGTGTGTGTGTGTTTTTCTCTGCAACGCGAGGCTCCACAGCACAAACCAGCAAACCAATTTCAATGAAACTTGACGAACAGGTGTCATATGAGCTGGGAGTGTGCGCGTTTGAGTTTCGTTGCTAAGCAACCACCCGTTGCTATGCAGCGGCCGAAAAACCGCGTTTTAAGAACCCAAACGGTAACTGACGTAGCGCGGCTTCTATGATGAGTAGAGTGACCGGACCAACTCCTGCCTATTCCTTGCATCCCCATCTAGTTATCGTGACAGCATAACGTTCCTCTATCACTCATAGTTTCCGAATGGCAGCCCTCCGAATGTGGAAAGGTGGTGAACCAGGGAATATGTTAAGTGACCTTGACCTCGGAAAACGTCGACGGCGGAACGTTCAAATTCGGTGTATGGATAGAGTTTAATAACTACTACAAAATTGAACTGCAGCATTTTCCCAGATTCGATCACCAAGGGTGTCGGGGCTGAAATACGCAAAATTCGAAAAAATACTTTTTCTCGACCTACGTTCACTATTTTCAATACTTGTCCAACAGTTTTGAATGTGGAGAAACGAGACTTCGGAATTAAACACTTCGAGATATTTAGAAAATTTTACTCGAGCCGATTTTTGATTTAGGTTTTATTTTTCAAATGGTTGTCCTGTGAGGAGTGCCAGTTGGTGAAATACCTAATAGGAAAAATCTTGCCAGGCAGAGGAACAATTGTATGTGAACCAATACATCTTGGCAATGAATCTTCGTCGGTGGATTGGTCAGAATGAAAAGCATCGTATCCAGCGCTTCGAATCCTACCAGATCCCTCGTTGCCTACCGGCTTGTCTGTCTGTTTGTGACTCTCTCCAGAGCATAGCTCCGTGACGTTTGATGCGATCTTCATGAAACTTGGACACAAGCTAGATATCATGGTCTAGTTGTGTCTTTTTGTATGAGGGGCATCCCACTCCTCTTGTGGGCGGAGCCACGCCCACTTGAACTTTTGATTTATTTATTTTTTTCTCGATTTTTTTTTCTCACAATTTCATTTCCTCGGAGCTGTGCGTAATGTCCATAAGTACAACATATAAAAAATCCGATTTGATTTGGTCAATTTTGACAGAAGAGATAGGTTTTTACGGTAGAGCTTCCTCAAAAGCTTCCACTAACTCGATTGTACCTATCGTGGCATTGTTCAATAATGCCCGCGAACCATCATCACCTCCCAGCTAGTTTTCATTGTGTCTGTCTGTCTGTCTGTCTGTCTGTCTGTCTGTCTGTCTGTCTGTCTGTCTGTCTGTCTGTCTGTCTGTCTGTCTGTGACTCTCCAGAGCATAGCTCCGTGACGTTTGATGCGATCTTGATGAAACTTGGACACAAGCTAGATATCATGGTCTAGTTGTCTTTTTGTATGAGGGGCGTCCCACGCCCGTTGTGGGCGGAGCCACGCCCACTTGAACTTTTTATTTTTTATTTATTTTTTTAATTTTTTTTTCTCTTTTTTTTATTTTTTTATTTTTTTTCCTCGCAATTTCATTTCCTAGAAGCTGTGCATAATGTCCATAAGTACAACATGTAAAAAATCCGATTTGATTTGGTCAATTTTGACAGAAGAGATAGGTTTTTACGGTAGGGCTTCCTCAAAAGCTTCCATGAACTCAATTGTACCTATCGTGGCATTGTTCAATAATTCCCATGAACCATCGTCGCCTCCCGGCTCATATTTTATTTTTATTTTTAAAGAAATAAAAAAATTCGCATATCCAGATCCGGCTTCGGATCTTCACCAAAATTAAATCAATTCGTCCTTATCACACACCCAGCCTGCCCACCAATTTTTGGCTGAGTCAGTCCATAACTTTTTGAGATAGGGCCAACAACGATATATAACACTATCTGTCAATGTTGAAGAATCGCTTAAATTCTAGTACCCGGATCTGGATCTTCACCATAGTCAAATCATTTGTTCCTTGTCACACACCCAACCTGTCCACCAAATTTCATCTGAATCCGTCCACAACATTTTGAGATATCCTGCACACAAACAAACAGAAAGACAGACAAAAAAAAGAGCAAACACCAAAGGTGGACAGAGATTATGTGATGGAGAATCGTTTTTGTTGTCACACACCCAACATGTCCATCAAATTTCATCCGAATCCGTGCACAACTTTTTGAGATATCATGCTATATACAAGAGATATCATAGCTTCCCATAAAGTCATGCAAGTCATACACGGCAGGCTTCAAGTTGGAATTTATTAAGTTAACTGAGGAAAATGGCAGGAATATGGCTGCGCAGTTAATACGGTGTTGGCGAGAAATGCAGTATATATTAAGTGCTGTACTTCTGTTTCAGGAGTTGGCAACCTTTTTGTTCAGAAGAGGCAAACAAAATTAAAACATTGAGCAGTTGGTGCACAAAGAGCCAATCAGAGAATTTAAACACACAATGTCTGACTTAATTGTGAAAGTGAAATGATGAAATGGTCAAAAATTTAAGTTTATATTGTACTTCCATTGGCGTTTTCTGTTCAAGCAAAGCTCAAGCGATGGTCAACACTATTAAAGATTTGGCATTCCAGACAACTTTCAGTAACTAGAAGGGCACTCGCGACCTCACCAGATATGCCTTCGTCCACATTATTACATCATTATACATACTTGTACCAAGTTTGATTTAAATCCCTGAACCCAGATTCCAAATATTAAATAATTCTGGCTGCCAGTCCCATCAGGTTGAAATTTAAAACATATATTCCACATGTCATCTCGATCATAATTGTGACGTTTCACGTCTATTTATATCGCAGTTCAAGAGAAATAATTGTAAAAATATTTTCATTCAATCCAATATGGCTGCCAGACCATGTGACCTATGAATTATTCATGAACACCCTGTTATTCCCAAGGCTGACCAAACATGTGGGTGAAGTTTCCCCTTGATCTGTCGAGCCGTTCTGGAGAAGAAGATTTTTAAAGGTATATTCTTCAAAAAGATTTGCCTGGTGTTGGCGCAGTGGTTAGGGCAGTGGCTTGGGACCCAAAAGGTCTTGAGTTCAAGCCCCGTTGGGACACTGAATTAATGTATGTATATATATGTATATATATATATATATGTATATATATATATATATATATATATATATATATATATATATATATATATATATATATATATATATATATATATATATATATATATATATATATATATATATATATATATATATATATATATATATACACATACCAAGTCAAAAACACCAGGGGGTTGACTCAGCCTGCCATCCTTCCGAGGTTGGCGAAATGAGTACCAGTTGTACTGGGCCCGGTGTATGCCCCGGTTAGAATAGGTGTACCATATTCCTGTGTGTCGTTAGAGGCGACCAGGGTTGCGTCAGGAAGGGCATCCGGTGTAAAAACCTATGCCAAATCATTATGCGGACAACAAAACGAATTTCCATACCGGATCGGTCGAGGCCCGGGTTACCAACGACCGCCACCGGTACCGGTGGTCAGCAGGGTACCAGTGGAAATTGTGCTACTGCTGGGCGAAGGAGGAGAAGGAGATGGGGAAGGCGAGTCCGGAGGCAGTGGGAGAGGGGGAAGGGTAGAAGTGTGCAGGTGAGAGTTGGAACTCTGAATGTTGGGACGATGACTGGCAAAGGGCGAGAGTTGGCTGATGGAGAGAAGAAAGGTGGACATACTGTGTGTACAAGAGACCAAGTGGATGGGGAGTAAGGCTAGGAGCATTGGAGGTGGTTTCAAACTGTTCTACCATGGTGTGGATGGGAGGAGAAATGGTGTCGGGGTAATCCTGAAGGAAGATTTTGTCAAGAGGGTATTGGAGGTGAGGAGAGTGTCTGACCGAGTGATGAGTGTGAAGTTGGAAATTGAAGGGGTGATGATGAATGTCATCAGTGCATATGCCCCACTTATGGGGTGTGAGATGGAGTATATAGAAGATTTCTGGAGCGAGTTAGATGAAGTGGTGGAGAGTGTATCCAAGGATGAAAGAGTGGTGATTGGAGCAGATTTCAATGGGCATGTTGGGGAAGAGAATAAAGAGGACGAGGAGGTGATGGGTAGGTACAGTCTCAACAAGAGAAATGTGGAAGGGCAAATGGTGGTAGAGTTTGCAAAAAGAATGGAAATGGCAGTGGTAAATACGTATTTTAAGAAGGAGGAACACAGGGTGACATACAAGAGTGGAGGAAAGTGCACACAGGTGGATTACATCTTAAGCAGGAGATGTAACCTGAAAGAGATTAGTGACTGTAAGATGGTGGCAGGGGAGAGTGTGAGGGAGATAGCAAGGAAGGTACTTGGTGTGACATCTGGACAGAGGAAGGAAGATAAGGAGACTTGGTGGTGGAATGAGGAAGTACAGGAAAGTATAAGGAAGAAGGGGTTGGTGAAAAAGAAGCGGGATAGTCAGAGAGATGAAGAAAGTAGGCAGGAGTACAAGAAGTGGCGGCGAAAGGCAAAAAGAGAGGTGGCAAAGGCCACGGAAAAGGCATATGACGAGCTGTATGAGAAGTTGGATACAAAAGAAGGGGAAAAGGATTTATTCCGATTGGCAAGACAGAGGGACCGAGCTGGGAAGGATGTGCTGCAGGTTCGGGTGATAAAGGACGCAAATGGGAATGTGCTGACAAGCGAGGAGAGTGTGTTGAGAAGGTGGATGGAGTACTTTGAGGAGCTGATGAATGAAGAAAATGAGAGAGAAGGTTGGAAGAGGTGGAGATAGTGAATTTGGAAGTGGGGTGGATCAGTAAGGATGAAGTGAGGACTGCTATGAAGAGGATGAAGAGTGGAAAGGCGGTTGGCTCAGATGGTATTCCAGTGGAGGCATGGAAGTGCTTAGGAGAGATGGCAGTGGGGTTGTTAACCAGATTGTTTAATAAAGTCTTGGAAAGCGAGAGGATGCCGGAGGAGTGGAGATTAAGTGTACTGGTTCCGATTTTCAAGAATACGGGTGATGTGCAGAGCTGTGGAAATTACAGAGGGATAAAGTTGTTAAGCCATACCATGAAGGTGTGGGAAAGAGTAGTGGAAGCTCGGTTGAGAGGAGAGGTGATTATCTGTGAGCAGCAATATGGGTTTATGCCAGGAAAGAGCACCACTGATGCGATGTATGCTTTGAGAATGTTGATGGAGAAGTATAGGGAAGGCCAGAAGGAGTGACATTGTGTGTTTGTGGATTTAGAGAAAGCTTATGATAGGGTGCCAAGAGAGGAGTTGTGGCATTGTATGAGGAAGTGCGGAGTGGTGGAGAAGTATGTGAGGATCGTGCAGGATATGTATGAGGACAGTGTGACAGTGGTGAGGTGTGCGGTAGGAATGACGGACCGGTTTAAGGTTAAAGTGGGATTTCACCAAGGATCGACTGAGCCCTTTCCTGTTTGCAATGGTGATGGACAGGTTGACGGACGAGATCAGACTGGAGTCTCCATGGACTATGATGTTTGCGGATGACATCATGATCTGTAGGGAGCAGGCTGAGGTGAGCCTCGAGAGGTGGAGGTACGCACTGGAGAGAAGGGGAATGATAGTCAGTCGGAGTAAGACGGAGTACATGTGCGTAATTGAGAGGGAGGGTGGTGGTATGGTGCGGTTGCAAGGAGTTGAGGTGGGGAAGATGGATGGGTTTCAATACTTGGGATCAACTGTCCAAATTAATGGAGAGTGTGGGAGAGAAGTGAAAAAGAGAGTGCAGGCAGGATGGAGTGGTTGGAGAAGAGTTGCAGGAGTGATTTGTGACAGAAGGGTAGCTGCAAGAGTGAAGGGGAAAGTATACAAGACTGTAGTGAGACCAGCTATGTTGTATGGTTTGGAGGCGGTGGCACGAACAAAAAGACAGGAAGCGGAGCTGGAGGTGGCAGAGTTAAAGATGCTGCGATTCTCGTTGGGAGTGACGAGGATGGATAGGATAAGAAATGAGTGTATTAGAGGGACAGCGCAGGTAGGACGGTTTGGAGACAAAGTGAGAGAGGCGAGATTGAGATGGTTTGGACATGTGCACAGGAGGGAAGCGGAGTATATCGGGAGAAGGATGCTGAGGATGGAGCCGCCAGGCAGGAGGAGAAGAGTAAGGCCAAAGAAGAGGTTCATGGATACGGTGAGGGCGGACATTTGGGTGGTTGGATTGTCAATGGAAGATGTGGAGGATAGAGCGAAATGGAGACGGTTGATCCGCTGTGGTGACCCCAAACGGGAGCTTGCCGAAAGAAGAAGAAGAAGAGAAGATTCTTCAAAAAGATCATAGCTGCCAAACCATGTGACCTGACGTCATAGGTGGATAATTTTCATTCCTCGTGGATAGGTGATCATAACTATAAAGTTTTTCACCTCAATCTGTTCGGCCATTTCGCAGAAGAAGATTTTTGAAGGTTTTTATGTGAAAAACATTATGGATTCTGAACCACGTGATCAATAACGTCATGTATTTTTTTTATTATTTTCCCCCTTACAATTTAGATGATCCTCAAAATTTTTCAGTCTGATCGGATAAAGCATTCGACGTATGCAATTATGACGTCATACCGAAGGCACCTATGACCTCAACAAACAGAATCACACTCTTTTCCCATGGGGAGTACTTCACATTTGCCAAGATTGATTTTTTTCCATGGAGTTGTTTTGGAGATGCAGAGGTCAAATTTTTTTTCCTTTTTTTCCAACATGGCTGCCACACCATGTGACCTATAATGTCAGAATTAGGTTACCCAGTCAAATGCACTGGGTAACCTATTGTTTTTCTTCTGTTTATCTTTTGTTATTGGGGTACCCAGTCGAATGGACTGGTTAACCTGTTGTTTTTCTTCTGTTTATTTCTTATGAGGGTACCCAGTCTAATGGACTGGATAACCTATTGTTTTTCTTCTGTTTATTTCTTATTAGCTCGCCTGTTCGAAGAACAGAGAGCTATAGCGATACCCCTGGCGTGAGCGTCAGCATCAGCGTGAGCGTCAACATCAGCGTGAGCATGAAAATGTTAAAGTTTTTGGTGCAAATTATTTCCTTTCTAATATTTTTATCTACCACACTATTTTTTACTGATTACAATATACAAATACATATATTGCTTTAAAATTATTTGGATCAGACTTCACTATAGCAAAAGATTATTGTGACGTTAATGGGGACTTGGTTCGGCAGCCATCTTATTTTGAATTTTTTTTTTTTTTTTTAAGTCTTCTCCAGAACAGATGGACAGATTGAGGCAAAACTTTACACACGCATTCCATATGACATCCTTTCACAAGTTTGTTAATTTCTTATTGATAGGTCACATGGTTTGGTGGCCATATTGAATTGACCTTAAAACCTTCAAACATCTTCTCCAGAACGGCTGGTCCGATCAAGGGGGAAACTTCACAAGTGTATTCTGCACGCATAGGGGAAATACGTTTGTTAATGAATAATTGATAGGTCACATGGTTTGGCAGCCATGTTGGATTTAAGAAAAATATTAAATAATGTTTTCTCTGGAACTGCTTAATCTATCGAAGCAAAAATTTGCAACTATTATCTTCTATCATGTCTGCATACATGGTAAAAATTATGACATCACAAGTCACATGGTTTGGCAGCCATCTTGAATATAAAAAGGTACCTTATCCGATTAACACGAAACTTAACACGTGTTCCACTACACTATTGGAAGCAGAATGTAAATTTATGATGTCATAGATCACATTGTTAGTTAGCCATGTTGGATTGAAAATTACTAAATTTAAATAATCTTCTTCTCCAGAACAGCTGGACAGATTGAGACAACAAATCCACACACTTTCCCCAAGACATCCTTTCACAAGTTTGTTAATTTATAAATGATAGGTCACATGGTTTGGTGGCCATATTGAATTTACCCTAAAACATTAAAAACATCTCCAGAACGCTGGTCAGATCAAGGGAAAACTTCACATACGTATTGCACACGAGTAGAGAATATGTTTGTTAATTTCTAATTGATAGGTCACATGGTTTGGCAGCCATGTTGGATTCAGGAATTATATTAAATAATGTTTTCTCTGGAACCACATAACCTATCGAAGCGAAACTTAGCAACTATAATCTACCCCCATGCCTGCAAATACGGTAAAAATATGTTGTCACAAGTCGCATGGTTTGGAGGCCATCTTGGATAGAAAAACGCACCTTGTCCGATCAACACGAAACTTAACAAGCATAATCCACCTCCCCATTAGATGGAGAATTTAAATTTATGTTGTACTAGGTCACATGGTACGGCAGCCATATTGGATTGAAAATTAATAACTTTAAAAGTCTTCTTCTCTGAAACGGCTGAACAGATCGAGGCGAAACTCCACACATATGACCGCCTCTCCATGACGAACAAAAAGTTATCTCCCCCTTTTGATGTATGACACATCGTTTGGCAGCCATATTGGATTGAAGGAAACATATTAATTAATGTTTACTCTGGAACTACTGCATCAATAAATGTGAAACTTCAGGTTATGATGGAACAGTCATGTGGAATGAAGGGTTGAAATTTCAACTCTATCGGCCCCATGGTTTGGCAACCATGTTGAATTGAAGGGGAAATATTAAGTAATATTTACTCTGCAACCGCTGTGTCAATATATGTGAAACTTCAAAATTATTATCTCGCCGACATGTGAAACAGGTTTAAAATTTCAAGCCGATCGGCCACGCGGTTTGGCAGCCAGAATTATTTAATTATTTGAATCTGAGAACTTTTAGATTTTTTTTGATTTTTTTTATTCATGAAGGCTCACTTGGCTGCAACTGCTTGCGTTTGAGGGTACAGTAATAGCCATTCAGTTGATACTGACTGTCCCCAGGAAAAAGGGCTGACTGCATACGTAATAAATAGATTGAACACTTTGTGCTACCCGGTTCGTAACTCGTCAGTCCCGCACTGTATTGAAGCAGGGCTGTATTTGTGTCACCATTAAATAATGTTTTCTCTGGAACCACTTATCCTGGCGAAGCGAAACTTTGGAATGATCATCTCAGTCTCATGTTGCATCAAAGGGGGATGTCTGGGTACCAAGTCATCACTGCCAGCAGTTATAAAGTGGCAGTTCAAGTTATCATTAAAACATGATACATGAGTCGCGCATATGGTGACAATGCAAACTGGTGGTTTTTCTGTCATAGATGTTTAGGGATTTAAAATATTTTTTAAAAACGAAGATGGCGATGCGTAGGACATATAATGAGAAAATGAGGGGCATCTGTCTTAAGAAGCCATGTTTTGGACACCAATGGGGGAAGGAGCAAAGAAACACATTAAGCAGAAGTGTTGAAAATGAACTTCAGTCAAAAAGGGGAATTGCACTGGAATATGCAGAGCGGATTGCTCAAAACTCAGCAGAATGGAGGAATCCTGTTGCGGCTCTCTGTGCTGAAAAGCACACCAGGTCATAAGAAGAAGTAGAAGAAGAAGATTGCTTTCTTGTTGGACTTCTGCTGCTGCATTGTTTTGCTGATTTCTTTGAAGTCCAGGTCATAGCTGGTCAAGTTCAACTTCATGCGGGTATTCAGGCTTTCTTCTGTTAATCTTGAGTGCAATTTTTATCTTCGCCGAAGGAGAGGGTATTGCATTTGGGTCCGTCTGTCTGTCTCTGTCTGTCTGTCTGTCTGTCTGTGTTTGTATGTTTGTTTGTCCACACAGAACTTTAGTGTTTTTCTTCGCAACCGCTTGTCAGATTGAGTCTAAATTTTTACCATAGGAGCGACTACTCGTGTAGAATGTTTTATTGATAATTATCATGTCATACGTTACATGGTGTGGCAGTCATGTTGGAAAAATAGAATAACATTGGACCTCTGTATCTCTGAAACTGGACCAAGGAAAAAATTGAAACTTGGCACATGGCAAGTACTCCCCATGGGGAATAAGTGTGATTTTTAAAAAGATGTTATAGGTGCCTTCGTTATGACGTCATTGCAGATGTAGAATGGTACATCCGATTAGTATGAAAATGTTTGAGGGTCATCAAGGGATAAAATAGTCCACAGAAAAAGAAAAAAAAAGAATTGATGATGTTATCCGTTACTTGATTCAGCAGCCATATTGTTTTTTTTTTATAAATTTTTTTTAAAACCTTTAGCCACTTTAGAGAAGAAGGTTTTTGAACAGATCTCTGCAAAACTTCACACATATATGATGACCTATCCATGAGGAACAAAAGATTCACAGTTCACACAGATGATGAGATTGGTCACATGGTTTTGGCAGCCATATTGGATTTACCCTAAAACCTATTAAAAAATTCTTCTCCAGAACGGTGGACAAATCAAGAGGAAACTTCACACATGTTCCCCAAGTCTTGGGTGTACACTTTTGTTGAGGAATAATTGGTAGCTCACATGGTTTGGCAGCGATATTGGATTGAAGAAAAATATTCAATAATGTTTTCTCTGAAACAGCTTAATCAATCAACGTGAAACTTCACAGTTATGATCGAGACGTGATGGGTAATACATGTTTTAAATTTCAACTTAATCAGACGCATGGTCTTGCAGCCAGAATTGAATTTTTTTTTTAACTTCATTTAAAAATTTTTTTTCGAATAAGGCTCACTTGGCTGTGCCTGGATGGGTTTGAGAGTAAAGGAGTAGCAGCTGAATTGCGAATCATATTCAAGTTCCTCCTAATTACTTCATCTTTGCTCTTTAAGGAGCAGCCATAATTTTGAAGTTTTACGTCGATTTCACGTCGTCGTCGATTTTGAAGTTTCACGTCGTCTTCAAGAGAGAGAAGTTAAATATTTTCCTTCATCCAATATGGCTGCCAAACCGTGTGACCTATGATATCATAAGTGGGGAACTTTTTGTACCTCATGGAAAGGCGATCATACCTGTGAAGTTTCAACTCGATCTGTGACGCTGTTTTGGAGAAGATTTCAGAATTTTTATTCGGGTATCCAGTCTAATGGATAACCTATTATTTATCTTTTGTTTATTTCTTATTTTTATATCTTTTTTTTATCCGCAGGCAATTTTTGGGTGTTTTTGCTTTAAAAATCATTTTCTCGGGAGCGTTAAGTCCGATCGACATGAAATTTTCACCATAGTATGGATCTTTTTTGATAGCAGACTTAATTGATAATTATGACGCCATAGGTCATGTGGTATGGTGCCATCTTGAAAAAAAACGAAAAACTTTGCACCTCTGTATCTCTGAAACAGTGCAATGTAAAAACAATTTCACTTCATGCATTTTAATGAACTCACCGTGGGGAACACGTGATTTTTTTTTTGTGACGTCATGGGTAAAGTGATGTCCTGGTGAAAATTCTACAGGTAGAATGGACGCTGCATGGGAAAAATCTGATATTTCTTGAGCGTCATCTACGCAACAATTCACTGTCGGAAAAAATTATTTTGACGTAATACGTCACTTCATTTGGCAGCCATATTGTTTTGAAAATTTTTTTAAAAAAATCTTCTTCTCCAGAACGGCTGGACAGATTGAGACGTAACTAAACAAACACATTCCCCATGACGTCCTTTTACAAGTTTGTTAATTTCTTATTGATCGGTCACATGGTTTGACAGCCATATTGAATTTGCCTTAAAACTTTCAAACATCTTCTCCAGAATGGCTGGTCAGATCAAGGGGAAACTTCACATAGGTATTGCACACGCATATTGAATATAAGTTTGTTAATGAATAATTGAGAAGTCACATGGTTTGGCGGCCATGTTTGATTTAAGAAAAATATTAAATCATGTTTTCTCTGGAACTACTTAATCTATCGAAGCGAAAATTTGCATTTATCATCTACCACCATGTCTGGATAAATGGTAAAATTATGACATCTCAAGTCACGTTGTTTGGTGGCCATCTTGGATAGAAAAACGCACCTTATCCGATTAACACTAAACTTCACACATGTGTTCCCCTACTCCATTGGAGGCAGAGTGTAAATTTATGATGTCTTAGGTCACATTGTTCGGCAGCCATATTGGATTGAAAATTAATAAATTCTTAAAATCCTCTCCAGAATGGCCTGACATATTGAGGCAAAACTTTACTCACTCTTTCCCCAAGACATCCTTTCACAAGTTTGTTAATTTCTAATTGATAGGTCAGATGGTTGGGGCCATATTGAATTTACCCTAAAACCTTCATACATCTTCTTCTCCAGAACGGCTGGTCAGATCAAGGGGAAACTTCTCATACATATTGCTCAAGGGTATTGAATACAAGTTTGTTAATAAATAATTGAAAGGTCACATGGTTTGGCAACCATGTTGGATTCAAGAAAAATATTAAATAATGTTTTCTCTGGAACCACTTATCCTATCGAAGCAAAAGTTGGCAACTATCATGTAACCCCATGCCTGCATATATGGTAAAAATTCTGACATAACAAGTCACTTGGTTTGGTGGCCATCTTGGATAGAAAAATGCATCTTGTCCGATCAACACGAAACTTAACAAACATGATCCATTACCCCATTGGAGGGAGAATATAAATTTATGATGTAATCGATCACGTGGTCTGGCAGCCATGTTGGATTGAAAATTAATAAATTACAAAGTCTTCTCTGAAATGGCTGAACAGATTTACGAAGAACGAAGAAAAACACTAAAGTTTACCCTGTGGACATACGGTGACATTTCCCACACATTTATTGCTTCGCGTTCAAGTAATTTAAACGCCAATTCAATTGTTACCGACAATGCCCCCAGGAAAAAGGACTAACTGCATACGCAATAAATAGATTGAGCACTTCATGTTACTCGGTCCATAACTTGTCAATCCCGCATTGTATCAAAGCAGGGTTGCGTCAAAGCCGGACGTTCTGGTACCCGGTCATCACTGCTGGCAGTTATAAAGTGGCAGTTCTATTTAAAAAAAAAAATTTTTAATCTATGTTTTCTCAAGCTGCCGAGCCACGTGACCAATGATGTCGTAAATTTTTTTCTGTTGACCAATTTATCCCAAGATGACCTTCAAAAATTTTCATACTCTTCAGATGTAGCATTCTACATATGCAATGACATCTTTTTTTTTTAATCACACTTATTCCCCATGGGGAGGACTTGACATGTGCCAAGTTTCAATTTTTGTGACAGAGCAGTTTTGGAGATGCAGAGATCCAACGTTCCTCCTTTTTTCCAACATGGCTGCCACACTACGTGATCTATGATGTCATAATTATGATTTGAAGATTCTACATGAGTAGTCACACCGATGGTGAAAATTGTCATTCTGAGAAGCGGTTCCAGAGAAAAGATGATAACAAAATGCAGGCACGCATGGACGCATGTACGGGACCGATCGCTTAACTCCGCTTTTCGCTTTGTGAGCATGGGCTAATAAGCTTGCTCTCACTTGCCAAGCCAGCCATTCCTTATCAACCATTTATTTGGAGTGCTTGCTTAAGTGCTTAAGCCACCTGGCAAGCGTTAGCAAGCAAGTTGGTAATGGAACACACCCCAATGTGCAGCTTTGCTAATTCCGTTTTACACAGATGGACAGATTGAAGATATCTTAACCAATCAAAACTGAATGAAACTACTGACTCAGAAATACAAGCAACAATAAGATGTCTGTCTCCATGCAATGGGCCTGTTCATTCACGACAGGCCAGAGATCTGGCTCTGGGCCAAGCCTGGGACAATAACAAACAATAAGATTATCAGGTAGGACAGTATGTGGATCACAATTAAATTAATAATATATACTACAACCCGTGGTCATTTGTAAATATGATTTATGAACAAATCTAATAAATAAGATTCATCGGATGTCTGTCTGTTCACGTTTTTTGCAAGGACCGCTGGATCGACAACCACTAAATTTGGCACGCAGCCCAAGTCCGATCCAGGGATTGTCCTGAAGGTATTTTCATCCACCACGGGAGCCTTTAAAGATCACTTTTCTGGCGTTTTCGTTTCTATGCAATCTCATTGGTTAACAGATATCACATGACGTAACACGGCCTAAGGCCAGCACACCTAATTAGTCGAGCTGTCTTCCACCCATTGGCTCACTGCACAGCTGGCCTGACTCCACGTGCAAATGGAACCAAATTAAATAAATATTATGTTCACTGTTTTCGTGCTGTCTGCTACGGTAAGTGGTATACAGTACGTGCCTATTCACAATTGCCACGCCATGCCTGTCCCTTGAAGGTGTATGGTTTAAAAATAGTGTTGTATAACTCTGTAAAGGATCAATTTTCTTTGAGAAATAGAACTTTACAATGCTCGCGCTTTCTGCCTCCCTCACAGCTTCCATCCATCCAGCTTTTACAGGAAGATTCATTATTGACTGTGACTGGACATTTGATATCATTTTTACGTCCTCTGACATAGCTTAAAGGGGAACCCAAATGCTCAGATCACCTCAACAGTGATCTATCCTTTGTGCCTTTTTTTTCTGATTTATAGTAGGTAATTTTGTGATTAAAAATCTTCTTCTTCTTCTTTTTCTTCTTCTTCTTCTTCTTCTTCTTCTTCTTCTTCTTCTTCTTCTTTTTCTTCTTTTTCTTCTTTTTCTTCTTTTTCTTCTTTTTCTTCTTTTTCTTCTTTTTCTTCTTTTTCTTCTTCTTTTTCTTCTTCTTTTTCTTCTTCTTTTTCTTCTTCTTTTCTTCTTCTTCTTTTTCTTCTTCTTCTTTTTCTTCTTCTTCTTTTTCTTCTTCTTCTTTTTCTTCTTCTTCTTTTTCTTCTTCTTCTTTTTCTTCTTCTTCTTTTTTTTCTTCTTCTTTTTCTTTTTCTTCTTTTTCTTCTTCTTCTTTTTCTTCTTTTTCTTCTTCTTCTTTTTCTTCTTCTTCTTTTTCTTCTTCTTCTTCTTCTTCTTTTTCTTCTTCTTCTTCTTCTTCTTCTTCTTCTTCTTCTTGCATTTCTTCTTCTTCTTTTTCTTCTTCTTCTTCTTCTTCTTCTTTTTTTTTTCTTCTTCTTTTTCTTCTTCTTCTTCTATTTTTTCTTTTCTTCTTCTTCTTCTTCTTCTTCTTCTTCTTCTTCTTTTTCTTGTTCTTCTTCTTCTTCTTGTTCTTCTTATTCTTCTTCTTCTTCTTCTTCTTCTTCTTCTTCTTCTTCTTCTTTTCTTCTTCTTCTTCTTCTTTTTCTTCTTCTTTCTTCTTCTTTTCTTCTTCTTTTCTTCTTCTTTTTCTTCTTCTTTTCTTCTTCTTTTCTTCTTCTTCTTCTTCTTCTTTCTTCTTCTTCTTCTTCTTCTTCTTCTTCTTTCTTCTTCTTCTTTCTTCTTCTTCTTCTTCTTCTTCTTCTTCTTCTTCTTCTTCTTCTTCTTCTTCTTCTTCTTCTTCTTCTTTTTCTTCTTCTTCTTCTTCTTTTCTTCTTCTTCTTCTTTTCTTCTTCTTTCTCCTTCTTCTTCTTCTTCTTCTTCTTTCTCTTCTTCTTCTTCTTCTTTCTTCTTCTTCTTCTTCTTCTTTTTCTTCTTCTTCTTCTTTCTTCTTCTTCTTCTTCTTCTTTTTTCTTCTTCTTCTTCTTCTTTTTCTTCTTCTTCTTCTTCTTCTTCTTCTTCTTCTTCTTCTTCTTCTTCTTCTTCTTTTTCTTCTTCTTCCTTTTCTTCTTCTTCTTCTTCTTTTTCTTCTTCTTCTTCTTCTTTTTTTTTTTTTTCTTCTTCTTTTTCTTCTTCTTCTTCTTCTTTTTCTTCTTCTTCTTCTTCTTTTTCTTCTTCTTCTTCTTCTTTTTCTTCTTCTTCTTCTTCTTTTTCTTCTTCTTCTTCTTCTTTTTCTTCTTCTTCTTCTAACTTTTTCTTCTTCTTCTTCTTCTTTTTCTTCTTCTTCTTCCTTTTTCTTTTTCACACTTTGCCGTGACACCACACAGAGAAGTCGACTGCCATATTTGTATTGTATTTACGGGTTACATCGCAGTACGATTTAACTCAATGTGTGAATAATTTTCGATTTTTTTACAAATGTACCGATAGTCGATCCATCCTTAACAGTTGTGTTGTTTAGTAAGGTCATCCGCCACGATTGAGAGAGGGTGCCGTGTCCGTGCTGCCATGCCGTGTCCGTGCTGCCATGCCGTGTCCGTGCTGCTATGTCATGTCGTGCCGTGCTGTGCACGGTTTAAGCGGAAGAAACAAGTTACTTCAACTGTTGCACAATCTCTGCCGAGCTACTCGCCCATGTGAACGGGTGATTTAAGTTATGGCACAGCGCAAATGACGTCCCGAGAAAGTGTTAAATGGGACGATCCCATAACACACAGGCCAACTGATCAGCCCGTGACGGTGTGACGAAGCATTCATCGCCCATTTTGCCTTTGGTGTCCGAGCTGCCTGGGCGGTGTATGTGCGGCGTCCGTGCTGGTTAGTGATTTATCAATTAATAGTTAGTAATAGAAGTGATTTTATCAATATATAAAAAAATCTCTTTACAAATACTACCACATGTTTTGGAGGCTCCCATCATCACTGGACGCTTTAAAGGAGAGGATGTGTTCCTGCCAAGGATTCCAATCATTTCCTCTGATTTGCCCTTTCAATTAAAGTGTGTACAATTTCCCAGACAGCTCCATTTGGCCATGTCAATCAAGGCACAAGGCCAGTCCTTGACGTTAGTTTGGCCTAAACTTGGAATCACCATGCTTTTTTCACAGCAACATTGACAATTATATGTTGGATGCTCCAGCGTTCGGCATGAAAGTAATTTAGACATTTTTGTACCTGAAGGTAGAACAAAAAATATCATGTACCTTGCTTTGTAGTAGTCCAAAAAAAAAGTTCAATTAAATTATCTAATGATTTCAAAAATGTACAGAACCTGTTGCAATGGTGGGTTCTTTTGCATCATAGCTTGCCTTCGAAGTGGTCCCTATTCCCCAACCATCCCACCTACTACCTCTGGGCTGGAACATAAAACCAGCATTAACACATTCTATGAAACGTGATGAATGCTGTTTACAACCTAATGTACTTTGAACCGAGCTCTCTATTGAGCCATCAATATCTTTGTGATGGGCCTCAAGCACATTAAATGGAGATATCAACCGAAATCTTGCATGTAAACAAAATTTTCAATGAAATTTTCCATGTAAAAGCCACAGGTTTTCAAGAGTTATGAATATTGTGGTGTGGTGCAATTTTGCAACAAAAGATGGCATCAATATTTGCTAATTCTTCCCGTTCGTGGAATGGGTAATCAAGCTATCGAATAAATAAGATTCATCGGATGTCTGTCTGTCAGGTTTTATGCAAAAACTGCTGTGCTGACAACCACCACATTTGGCACATAGACCAAGTCTGACCCAGGGATTGTCCTAAGGGTATTTTCATCCACAAACTCAGCCTTTAAAGACCCCTGAAGACCCCATAAATGCTTATTAAATGCTTCAGAGATTAGATTGCATGCCTGAGAAGACTTTTTGCATGTTTGTGAGATAAGATCCTGAAGGCCCCAAAGACACTTAAAAACTGTAAGACCTCAAAGACCCTGAAGACTTCAAAGGCATTTAAGATCTGTAAGACCTCAAAGACACTTAAGACCCCAAGACCATTTTACCCACTTGTGTTCTGGCTCTCCTGCCGCAACAATTCCCCACCCCATCGGTTCTTCTGCCACTGGTCCGCCTGCCCCATTCTCGGCTCCACCGGCTCTCCTGCTTCTCCCAATTCTCAGAACCCTCCCCCCCACCTCTCCCCCAACTTCCAACCCGAGCAACACCGGGTAACCCTGCTCGTATCATAATATTCACCTCCGCCACCAAAGGTGGACAGAGGTTGTGTTTTGACCCTTGTCCGTTTGTTTGTCTTTGAGCAGGATAGTTGAGCAGGATAGTTGTCTTTGAGCAAAAAGTTGTGGATGGATTTGGACGAAATTTGGTGGACAGGTTGGGAGTGTGACAAGGAAGAATTGATTTGAATTTGGTGAGGATCTGGATCCAGATACGATTTAAAAAAAATTTTTGTCAGTTATTATTCACCATTGAGATATGGGGCTAAAAACGAAAGATCTGGCCTATCAGTGATATCCGAAACGTAAACTGTTCAGCCTGACAGAGGTATGCGCTCTTCTTGTTTGAATGAAGTGTTTGGCCTGTGTATTTTATCTTTATATGTGCATTTGCACAAGTAAACTTTGAGGCTCTGCAAGCCACATCGGGATCACTGAAGAACCTTGCAAGCCATAGGCTGCCCTCCCCTGCTCTATATGATAACAAAGATATTACAAAACTATTTACATTCCAAATTTATCCGAAGGGTCATCCCACAAAGTAGTTCAAATAATATGCACAAAACAGCTCATTAATATTCATGACCCTGGAAGTACCAATACTGAGCAATGCATTGAATGTCATGTAGGAATCAACACTTCTCTTGTTTTGACTGACATTTTTGCTTACTACTACAGTTGATATAGCTTGTCCAAATCAACTTATCTATGAATGAAGGAAGGAAAAGTGGGAGAATTGGTCAATTCAACATGTAGTCCACATCGACTTGTAATAATTCTGTCGTTACCATGCATTCATTATTTAGACGCTAAAAAAATAAAAAAGCGTGTGAGGAAATCACCAAGGAATTTCCAACACTGAGAACACGATGTGCTGGATAGTTTGATCCATTTGTGCTTCATATTGCTTTATCTTCACTTTCCCCAATGGTCATGCTGATCTGATTTATGATGCACAAAGTAGTTTGTGATCATGTAATTTCTTGCTGGTTCATTGAAAAATCGAAATTTATTCCATCACTGTATAATTTGGGTAATGACCTGAGTCACTTGAGTGGGTCATATTTATATTATTAGAAGTAATTGTGAACACAGAAGAAAACCTGGGTATAAAATGCAAAGTGAGAGAATCGCTTATCATATGTAACCAGAGTTGGTGTCAAAGCCACCCAATGCTCGCTTGTTTATACATTTATCGTTTTTAAAAGACTAGTCTAATAATGTTTTTTTTTTTTATAAAGCATTGCAGTGAAGTCTGATCCAAATAATTTTAAAGCAATATATGTATTTTCATATTGTAATCAGTAAACTAATACACATATTATATGAATAGCAAGTGTCTAGTATAAACAGGCGAGCATTGGGTGGCTTTGACACCATGTTAGGTTGACATTAAAAAAAAAAATTTTTTAATCATTTGTTAATTTCAACTTCACTACACCAATAGTATACCCCCAAAGGAACCCCCAGGCCAAATATCAGCATCTGAGTACACATTAAATGAATTGCAAGCTTCTAAAAAATAACTTGCACCAAAAACTTTAATGTTGATGTGCTACAAAAAAATTAAGTTCAAAACATTTGAAATAATTTTTTAATTTCAACTTCACTACACCAATAATATACCCCAAAGGAACCTCCATGCCAAATATCAGCATCCTAGTCACATATTAAATGAATGGCAAGCTTCTAAATAACTTGCACCAAAAACTTTAACATTTTCACGCTGACTTTCACGCCGGGGGTATCGGTATAGCTCTCTGTTCTTCGAACAGGCGAGCTAAAAATGAAATGCTCCATAGTACAGTCATGTGTTCATTTTGTATACTGATTGGTTGTCATGCAAGCAATCAGATGGACTCCAAAAGGAAAGAAGGTGAGAGTATAGTAGTGTGGTCGAATACCATGGCTCCTGGGAAGTAAATATCCCAAGACGAGAGAGAACACACACACACACACACCACACACACACACCACACACACACACCACACACACACACCACACACACACACACCACACACACACACAACACACACACACACACACACACACACACACACACACACACACACACACACACACACACACACACACACGTGCTTGACCAATCTCGGCATTTTTTCGGTAATCGCTCTGATAAGTCATTGTGATTACCAACGACAGTACGTATTGTATCCAACCCAAAAACCTTTCGTGCCTTTCTCTTTTGTTTTGGGGGAATTTCAGTGAACAAATTAACAAATCAACGTTGCATTAGCCATGTTTTAAGGAGATGTGCATAAACATTATTCTTTATAAACAGCTGCCAATCGTCATGTGATGGCTCGGAAAAGTTTGGCGCTGTGATTTCTAAAACATGTGAAGTCAGCAAACGGCTCAGAAATTGGTGGTATCAAATATATTTTCCTTGAAACTCTCTGAGAAACCAGGTAACTTTTCCAAAGAACAATGGATTCATGTAAAATAACCAATTCCTTTAGAAACAGCCATGAGGACAAAGGAGGAAACTGCTGAGGTAAAAAGTTGAAACCTCCACCACAGCTCCACGCACCTTGGGCCTGCATGCGAGTTTCGTCCATGCACCAGCAAATCCCGTGCATCGCACACACGTAACCAAGCATTCAGGCACACAAGCAGTTCAACATACCAGCTATGTTGTACTGCTATCCCATGTATGTGAACGGGTATCGCTTGTATATATGTATACACACACACACACACACACACACACACACACACACACACACACACACACACACACACACACACACACACACACACACACACACACACGAAGAGTCCCTTTACAAATCCAAGGCTACCCATTTATACCACGTTCGTGTGTGCTGCCTCATTACTTCTTCATGCTGAGAACAAACTGACCTCCGGATCAGGACATGAACTATGTTTTTAAAACCACTATTTCCTGTAGGTCACACTCCAAGTGCCTTAAGCACTCGAGCAAGCACGCCAATGAAACGGCAAACGATAGGAAGACTATTGGTAATAGGACATACCTGCAAAAAACAAATAAACCGCTAATGTCCTAACATTTTCAGATTTCACTCCAGATTTCAACAGTGATTTAATCCACGTGATCTGATTCTCAAAACAGCAATTAAATTTCGACTATACACTTATTTACTCCGTGAGAGTAGATCATGGTAAATCTCTCTCCATCGAGTGCAGCCTGTGGCTGCTGGTTGCATCATTGGTTGGGACGCGGCAATGCCGCTGATGCAGTGTCCCCCTTACGAGTACACTGGTGCTCATGATGACAGGCTGAGTCACCCTCCTGGTGTATTTTAATTCAGCGGCCAACGGGGATTGAACTCAGGACCCAAGGATCCCAAGCCGCCACCCTAACCACTAAGCCAACACCAGGCTTATCATGGAAAATGGCATCATATAATGCATGAAATCGCTTCAAGCTCCTGATTTGAAAATGATAGCACTTGCAAAAGCGATGTATGCAGCGATTCGTAGGAATGAAAATCAGGCATTCAATGATGTGGGGGAAAAAAGAAACATTTGCACACTTTATCATTAAGAAACCGTTGCGGCCTTTTCCAAGTCAAGACACTGTTGAGCAGGCCAAAAAAAAAGGCAAGAGACAGAGACAGAGACAGACAGACAACCGAGAACAACTCCTTGATAAACGATAATTAAATAAGGTGAAAAATTATTTTCAAAATGAGTGTTTAAATGAAGCCAAATACCCAATTTTCACCCACCTTGTAGTGCACTCCTTTTGGCATGCATGCAAAGTTTCAGGCTGCTGGGTTTCATGGTTTTGATGTTCTGGAGGGCGCGCACACACACACACACACACACACACACACACACACACACACACACACACACACACACACACACACACACACACACACACACACACACACACACTGACATTTATTAGTTTAGATTGAAAAAGTACAGGGCAGAGGGTCGACAAGACACTATCGTAAATAGAACAATCCAAGCGAGTCAAAAGACACGAAGAGGAGATGGGAATATTCCAACCTATATACAATGATGAGACATAAACTGTAAAACATAACTCACTTGGTGCCACAGATCACACTTTTACAATATGACAGTAATACAGGCAGGATTTCCCTTTTCTCTGATGCACAATGTGGGTTCAATTCAACACAATGCAGCCTGTTTTAGAGACCAAGTACAAGACGAGAGCCAGTAATGATGGTGCCCAGAAGAAGTCAAACTGCCACGAGCAGTCCCAGTGATGGGGAGGCCTTCAACCAGGCCAGATGGTCCCCTTTGTATTTTTTTAGACGGAGTCTTCCTGGTCCTCCAAAAACACTTCGGTGGATTCCGTATCCGTATATATTGTTACGAATTTCAGTCTGCCCGGCGTGCGATCGGCCACGTAACTCGAATCGCGACCGCGTCGCTCACCCGAACGGACAATTCAGTCGTGACCCTCTGTGGAACAACCGCCAGGAGTTCGTCACGGGTGGGTCTTTCGACCACACCACAATCGTGCCAATCCGCCACCCGTGCAGGATAGGGTTGTTCGCCAAACTCGACCTACCTAAGTACCTGCGCGGGTACTTAACCGGGCGATCGTACCTCGCCGCTGGCCGGCCGAGGACACGAACCGCTTAAGCGGTCCGTTCCGTGCTTCAGTGATAACTGAGCGGTGTTATCGCCGGCCCCGACGGACGTGATTATTTACCGGGTGCTTACACCCTTCTACCAATTCCTTCCGTGATGTAAGATGGAACTTTCAAACAAAGGAAAGGACTCAACAAAATGGGGAACAGTTCGACAAGTACATTTATTCCACACTCAGACAAGGCAAGCACGTATTCACAGCCATACAGTAGGAATGCACGTATAACAGTCAAAACAATGAAAGCAAGAATTACAACCAACTACAAGCAAAGGTTTATTTACATGCACTTAAACAGTTTCTACTTTACAAGACACGGCGCCACAACACGCATTCACACAAAAGCAAAGGAAAGACCCCCTCAAAGGCAAGGGAGTCAGACTGGGCCCGTGGGCCTAATGCGCGTGGAACCTGGATGAGCGGCCAGGTCCACGAGACCGAAGGGTCTTACCACGCAGTCGTGGCGTGATGGCGGGCAAGCCGCAATGTCAGCGTAGCTGCGCCTGGCTTCGTGCCCCTGGCGTGGTCGGCGAGCTCTCTCCGGTGCTCCCCGTCTGCCTTTCCCGTCGGCTTCGAGCTCCGTCTCCCGACTCGACTGTCCCGCCGACACTGCAGACTTGACTTCTGCCGACACTCCGCTGCTGCCACTCCACTGCTCCCACTTGGTTCTCTGCCGACGTACTGCGCAACTTTACTTCCCTCCTGACTGCCGACACTGCTGCTGCCACTCCATTGCTCCCACTTGGTTCTGTGCCTACGTACTGCGCAACTTTCTTCTTCGTATATGTAAATTATTCGGGGGGCGTATATGTAAATTTCTGGATCACAGCGGGTTCGGAGGCGGGGCTATGCCACCCGATGCTCAGTCATTGGATGGATGAAGAGGGGGCGTGAAGCCTTCCTGATCCGCTTTTTGAGGCGAACGGAACGCATTCACAGCCCATGGCCCGGCGTGTGGTAGAAAGGCGAGGTGGTGGGAGTTTGGTTGTTGGCGGGCGTCGTTTGAGAATGGCGGTGAAGTGATGTTTGTGGGATGGAGTTGTGGAGGTAAAGTGGGGAAGGTGGTGGTGTTTGAGTTGTTGGGGGATTACACTGAACAACAAATTTCAAAATTTTTTTTTTACTGGAGATGTGTAAAGTGATTAAGACTAATTTGGGTACGCTGATTTCAAAAATCATAACCGTTTTGCTGTATCACGTCAGGATTTTCAGGAACAGAAATATTCCCATTGCCTAGAAGTCAGGATTTCAATGAAATTTACATATGTCTTTAACATGTCTATTTCGTACAATTGTTGTTAACTTGTGTTATATTTCTTTCTTTCAGATAAAGATGAGTAGGCGTTCCTGTACCAATCATCCTGACAACTTCTGTTATGTCTGTGGTCGGTATACCAAAAAAGATCAACAGCGAAGTATATCTACAGCAGTGAAAATGAAGGCCGCCTACTTTCACTACTTCGGGTGTAAGGTGGAGGACCAAGAACAGAGCTGGGCACCACACATCTGCTGCCCAAGCTGTCACACAACCTTGACTCAGTGGTTGGTGGGCAAGCGCGCGAGCATGCCATTTGCGGTGCCCATGATATGGCGTGAGCCGCAGAATCATCATGATGATTGTTATTTCTGCTGCACAAGCATCGCCGGCTTCAACAAGAAGAATAAAGGTCACATCAAGTACGCTGACTGCGTCTCTGCTCGTAAACCTGTGCCTCATGATGACGAGAACCCCGTTCCAACACCTCCAGCTGATCAGAACATAGCTGTAAGCAGTGGTGAAGAGGATGGTGATGATGAACCTTTTGAACCCGACACTCAAGAATCACACCTTCTGAACCAGGGAGACTTAAATGATCTTGTAAGAGATCTCTCGCTGTCAAAGGCGAAGGCAGAGCTGCTTGGATCAAGGCTGCAGCAGTGGAATCTACTTGAACCTAACACCAAGATATCCTTGTTCAGAGCACGTCACAGAGACATGGCTGAGTTCTTTGAGATGGAAGACACGATGACATTCTGCAGTGACATCAACGGTCTGTTGAAAGAACTTGGGTGTGATCACGATCCTGCAGACTGGCGCCTCTTCATCGACTCGGGGAAGAACAGCTTGAAGGCTGTTTTGCTCCACAATGGCAACGAGAAACCATCAGTCCCACTGGCTCACGCGTTCGGCATGACAGAGACCTATGAGACTATGCGGCAGCTGCTTGATTCCATCAAGTACAATGACTTCAACTGGCACATCTGCAGAGACTTGAAAGTGGTGGCGCTGTTGTTAGGGCTGCAGTCAGGCTACACGAAATACATGTGCTTCCTTTGTCTCTGGGATAGCAGAGACGACAAGAATCACTGGACGAAGAAAGATTGGGAAGAGCGAAGAGAGCATGTACCTGGTCGACACAACGTGAAGCATGTCGCCCTTGTCGACCCAGCCAAGGTTTTCCTTCCACCACTCCACATAAAGCTCGGCTTGATGAAAAGTTTTGTACAGGCAATGGATCTGAATGGGCGTGGGTTTTTATACCTCAAGGAAAAGTTTGGCAACACCTTGTCGGAGGCCAAGATCAAGGCTGGTGTCTTTGTTGGACCGCAAATCCGACAGATTATGAAGGACGAAACTTTTCCGACAACTCTAAACCCCAAAGAGCTGGCAGCGTGGAGGAGCTTCAAAGCTGTGACGGACAACTTTTTGGGAACGAGCGCGCGGACAACTATGAAGAAATAGTGCAGCAGCTGCTGGAGTCCTTCAGGAAACTTGGCTCCAGGATGTCCCTGAAAATCCATTTCCTACACCAGCACCTGAACTTCTTCCCTGACAACTTGGGAGCAGTCTCGGACGAGCACGGCGAGCGATTCCACCAAGAGATTTCACTCATGGAGACGCGTTACCAAGGGCGGCACAACCCGAACATGATGGGCGATTTCTGCTGGTTCCTGCATCGTGAAACTGACACAGAGCAGCACAAACGCAAAGCCAAATGCCTAAAGCATTTTTAATTACATTCTAGTGGAGTTTTTCTGTAATTTCTATAATTTTGAAGCATTCATGATGAAATAAATGAATAAATGAATTTTTGTAAATTTCATTGAAATCCTGACTTCTCGGCAATGTGAATATTTCTGTTACTGAAAATCCTGACGTGATACAGCAAAACGGTTATGATTTTTGAAATCGGCGTACCCAAATTAGTCTAAATCACTTTACACATCTCCAGTAAAAAATTTTTGTTGTTCAGTGTTATTGGTCCAAAATAATGACAGAGAAAAGAAAAACGGCCAACTCAAAGGATCACAGCCCGGTGAACATGGAAATTCCCTTTAAACAACGGTGGGGAAATCTAACAACACAATTACTTATCGTCATAACTGATCTAAAGACCCTTTATGGTGTATTGCGAATTTCCACCGCTGTAACACTACCCCCTCCCTTTTTTTACAGACTCATCCCGAGTCGCCGAATTTTTGTGTGCCATCATGTGTAAGTTCTCCCCTAGTACGTTTTACCTTCGGATCCCTGAGTGCGACATTCAGTGTATTCGTGTCCCCAAAATAAATAACCTACCGGCTGAGTAACTAACGAAACAAACCCACTCATACATACGACTTAAAAAAATTGCCGGCGCTAAGACAAACATGCCGGGGCACACTCATATACAATACACAACTTAACAACTTAACCTTATAAATTTACACTAAACCATGGCCCAGGATCGATTCACTCTGCAAAGAGAAAAGTTAGCAGGGAGCCAGGCTGCTTACACAGTCCAAGGCCTCCCCCTTGAAATGAACGCACTGAACTGGCAAACGTTGCATGGGCTGCCAGTGCAGTCCCGTGTTGCAGCTGCCAACAGGGCAGTCCTCGCGGCTTGCGCGATGATCCTGGCACACATGGTAATGAACAGGTGGGGGGAAATGCAAAACAGAACGGGGAAACTGGACGAGGGCAGCAGGCATGGGGCCAAGACAAAGGCAGGCAGGCAAGGCGTGGCATGACAAGGCCGCTGTAACAAAAACAGCCGGCAGTGAAGCTGACTGGCACAGGCCTTGCAGTAACAGCCAGCCGATGAAGTTGGCCAGCCTTTTCCTTGAGATGGAGGTTGGTGGAGGGAGTTCGGTGGTGCTGGCCACTCAGAAGGCGGGCTCGGACCTACCCTACGCTCTCCCTCCCAACCTATCGCCTTTGCCTGTCTCCGTTCATACCCACTCCCTTAATTTGTCAAAACCCAATTTAGCCCCAACTTATTTTTTTGTTTTTATTCTTATTTTTTACTTCCCCTCTTATGCATTGTCCCCTAACCCCCTTTATCGTCCTTGTTCGGCTAACCTATCCTGTCTCCAAGCCTACTCGCAACCCCTACGTTCCCTTCCTGGAGGGGAATAAGGGAGAGCTAGTGTCCTGTGTCGAGGCCCAATAAAGCCTCAGAATGGCCTCCTCAGACTTCAGCGATCTAACCCAAAGTGGGTCCAGCGGCCCCCAACGAGAGCGAAGGGATGGATGGTGCGGAGGGGTACACTTCCTAATCTATCCAATCCATTAACCTTTAAACTACCCCGGGGCTTTCAACAAGCTCCTCTCGCTTAATCTACTGGTTCTAACAACCCAAATTCCCATCGCCTGTGTTGGTGTCCTCACAAATTTTGGGCCATGCCCCCCAATTTTCTTCCCGTGCCCTCACACGGCTTCGTGGCTGGGATGCGTGGCTCCCTTGGCAGGCACTACCCTCTGCCGATTCCCCAACGATGACAGCCCCGGGCACTACACTGCCTCCGAGCCTACCAGCTCCCTAAACACCGGGGAATGCCCTCCCTGGCGACTCCCCTGAAACGCTCACGTGGCAGGCTGGCATCCCGGGCCCCTTTCCGAGGGTCACCCGTGCCAATGACACTGCCCATGCGGCCAATGGCGCCCTGGGCCCCTGCATCATGCGGGCGCACCCGTGCCCACTACACTATCCTAGCCCCCCCATGGACCCTTGGCCTACCGTGGCCGACTGGGCTAGTTCCCGGGGTATCCACTCAGTGATACCTTTCGCAGCCACACTCCCAGCCCGTCAACAGGGCTCCTGCACCCCTCCAAACGGGTTTCGAGCCTACATCCCCACCAACAACAAAACGACTTCCATTTTGTCAATTTAACTAACCCACTAACTCGCTTTACTCTGACCCTGGGGTCCCTTGGGTGGGAATCACTCCTCCCCCCCAATCACTCATCGCACCATGCATTCCCCATTCACTCCATACACTCAGACCCGCTGGCCTCACTCACTCAACAAGTTTCCTTTCCGCTCTTCAACTCACCCATCGCTGATCACTGCTATCCTGCTCACTACATCCCCTAACTATCTCGTGCTCCCTCGTCGTCCCTTAAACTACAGCACGTTCGTTTTAACACTACGTAGCTTAGCTACGTCCCCTCTGCATATTTACAGTCTGTCACTGTCTCCAAATATTATTTCCCATCTCCCTTCCTAAATCTCAACTGAATCCCTCCAACTAATCCATTCCACGCGCTCCATGAGGACTTACCCCTGCCCCATGAAGCCGGTCTAACTAAGCTAACCCTTCCCCCTAGCTAGTGCCATCCTGTGCCCAGGACAGGGGGGTCCACCACCCCTTGCCCGGGAATCCTGTTTACCCAAAGCGAGGCTTGCTTTTTTTTTTAAATTGCGCAGCACCAGCGCGGCAACTCGCAGCTCGCGCACCTTGCACCTTGCCGGTGACGTCATGGCAGCTGTTCGCGTACCTCGTCCCTCTTAGACGGTACCATCCGGCAGGGATTCACCCTCCTGCTGGATTCCAACCCCATGTGCAGCCACGACGTCACCCTGCGCATTCAAAAAAAACAAGCCTCGCGTTTCGAGGGGTTCCCCACGCGAACACATGTGCTCTTCCCATTGGAGCTTAACACAAGCTCGCGTGGAGAATCCGTCCGGTCCAAATCCGTAATCCAGCCTAACCTTTGTCCGTCCGCGGAATCGGCAACATCTACCGCTGGCGTTTCTGGACTGGGTTTCACTCCCGCAAGCGCGCACGTGGCGGCCTCGTGCGAAGCACGGCCCGAACCTCGCGCTCGCCACCGTGCAAACCTAGCGCGGTGCTCAAAATAGCTACGGCCGCTACTCGGCCCTTGTCCCTCATTTATTCCAGTCGTCGTCGCCATTCCCTCCACGCACTCAAACTCCCGCGTGTCACGCGACTCGCACACCTCACCATTACAATGACACTCGGAGACGCGCTGCGTGCTCGCGCATGCCCACCGTCATCTCCCTTACATACAGCTCTCTCACACACACGGTCTCCCTTGCATTCGGCCGTTCACTCACGCATGCCATTTCCCTTGCACACGTGGTTCCACTCGCACACGGCGTGCTGGGAGGCACGCACTTTGGCACACTTGCCACCACACCACTCACGCGGGGTTTCTTCCACAAACGGGGTCTCACTCATACCCGGGGTCTCATCCACACACGGGGTCTTTGTCACCCACCCGGTCGCTCTCACACATGCCCTTGCACCCACGCTATGTGTGGGTCGCAGCACGCATTTCGCCACACTCGTAAACACACTGAAGATTCGTGCCACCCCAAGGGTTTCCGGGGCCTCCATACCCCCCAAGCTCTCCGTGCATCCGTCAACAGCACTCTCCCCCTCCGACTCGCCCGACACAACCGAACCCACCTGGTCACGAATCGCTTCAAGGGGGAATACTCCCCTCGTTCCTGGAGGAGGCCATCCGGCTGCTTGCGCCGGATCACGACACGTTCCGCCAGCACGCCCCCATTTAGCCTCGCTACCTCTGTGTGTGTGTTCGTCCTTAACCCCGTCTTTATCGTGCAGTCTCTCCTCTATCTCCCGCGTCTCTACACACTTTATCTCTATTGTCTCATCGTGTCTGTTAGTTTCTTCCTGGATCCTCATCTCTGTTTCCTCCGTTTTATTTAATTAATTCTCGACTCGGTCTATCTCCCGTGTCTCTGGCAATACTTCTACTTCCTTTGTTGTCCCTGTTACTTCCCTCTTTTCCATTCTTGTTTGTGTCTCCTTTATTGGGGTAGGTCCTAACTGTTCCTTCATCCAATGAGTGGTGTCGATCAAGTCCTGCACCACCGACATTGTTCCTTGTGGTGATATCACATGCCCCACCTTATTGCGCTGTTCCATTTCCTGGCTCCTTTTGAGCCGTTCCTCCTCTCGGAACGTTTTGAGTTATTCTTTCTCTTTCCGGAGTTTTTCGATCTCCGTGGACTCAATTTTTGCCCTCTCCTTGAGTTGGTTAACTTCAAACTCGTAAAGTTTTTGTTTTCTCTCCCACTGTTCCTCTCGTTCTTCCCTCTCCAATCTCGTTGTCTCCTTCAATTGACTGATTTCTCCTTCCTGCTTCATTCCTTGCTCCTTCACTTTCTCCTCGTACTCCAACCTATTTTTTTTCCTTTTGTCGTTCAGTTTCAAATTCGTACTCTTTTTGTTTTCTATCCCACTGTCTTTCTTGTTCTTCATTCTGCAATCTCGTTATTTCCTTCAATTGGCCAATTTCCTTCTCCCGTCTCATTTGTTCTTCTTTTTGTTTTTCATTCCACTGTTTTTCTTGTTCCTCATTCTGCAATCTCGTTATTTCCTTCAATTGGCCAATTTCCTTTTCCTGCCTCAGTCGTTCTTCCTTCATTACTCTTTCTTGCATCTCATTCTTTAGTCTGGCCTTTGCTTCCAGCTGTTTGATCTGTACAGTGTGGTTCCTTAACGTTTCATTCTCTGCTGTCGTTCTTTCTTCTCTCACCATCCTCAACTCGTTTTGTAATTCCATCTCTTTGTTTTGGTGTTTCTGTAACTCAGAAGCTTTCTTTTCTAATTCCGTCCTCATCTCCGCACACTCCAACCTTGCTTTGGCTTCCAGCTGTTCGATCTGTACAGTGTGGTTCCTTAACGTTTCATTCTCTGCTGTCATTCTTTCTTCTCTCACCATCCTCAAACTGTTTTGTAATTCCCTCTCTTTGTTTTCGTGTTCCAGTATCTCATTAACTTTTTTCCATTTTCCTCCCTCTCTTGCACATCTCATCATACTTCAACTTTGCTTCTTCTTCCAATTGTTCCCTATCTTCCTGTTCTCTTTTTACCTTCTCGTCGTCTTCTTCTTTCCCGAACGTCTTGTTCTACCACACGCTCTAGTTGCTTTCCTTCCAAATTGTGTTTGCCTTCTCTTTCTTCCAACTTTTTTTTCCATTCTTCTTCCATGTGCCTTCTATCCCTGGAGTTACCAATTCGCTCCTCCTTCATTCTCTCGCTTAGCTCGCTCGTCCCTTGTTCCCACTTATGGATGCTCAACTCTATTTTCCCCATTTTTCCCTTTAGTTCCACGAACTGTCTTGACTTTTTCCAACCATTCTTCTTCCCTCTGCTCCAGATGTTCCTCTCCTCTTTTATCGTCTCTTCTCGGATTTCTATTATCTTCTTGCCTGCTTCTGCCTCTTTCTTTAGTTTTTTTTAATTCCCCATCGTGTTCGCATTTTTCCTTTTCTAGCTTTGTTTGCCTTTGTTCTTCCTCCCTCCTTTCTTCCTGTACATCGGCCCATCGTTGTGACTCCGTTCGCACGTAATCCTCATGAAACCTGTCTACGCACCGCCGTGCCTAGTCCAACTCAAAGGAAAACGAGTGTAATTCCCCAATACAATTGTCACCATTCCTCCACCATTGTAAGGACTTAGACACTTGTCTCCGAAGCCCGTCAATGCATGCTCCGGCCTCCTGCCACACCTGCCATGACCCCGTGGTTTGAAACAGTTGTTGGGAGCGCTCGCCTCGTGTCGTGCCGTTCGTAGTGCCCTTAATAGCGGCCCGCTCACGCCTCGTGCCGCGCTGAAGTGCGGCCGCACCGCCATCTTGCGACTCCGTTTGCCGGCAAAGTTCGTGCTCAGAATATGAGGGTGAGCTCCCCCACGGATTGTAATTAGCGGTGGAGTTGTAAAAAGAACCATCCTGGGCCATGGATTCTACATTACTACACATATTCATTTCTACCCCCGGCATCCGCTCGCCTTGAAACTCCATCTTATTTCTCGGAAGAGAATTAATTTAGATTTGCTCGTAATTTGAGGGGAACGGGGGGGGGGGGGGGTGCTTCGCACACCCCTGGTCCGATCCCCGTAAATTTAGTTGGAGACCGAGGTGGATTGGAATCCCACACTCCTGTACACCAGTGTTACGAATTGCTGTTGGAGGCAGGATGGATCCGAATCCCACTCCTGACATCAGTGTTACGAATTTCGGTCCGCCCGGCGTGCGATCGGCCACGTAACTCGAATCGCGACCGCGTTGCCCACTGGAACGGACAATTCTGTCGTGACCCTCCGTGGAACGACCACCAGGAGCTAGTCACGGGTGGGTCTTTCGACCACACCACGATCGTGCGAATCGGCCACCCGCGCAGGATAGGGTTGTTCGCCAAACTCGACCTACCGAAGTACCTGCACGGGTAGTTAACCGGGCGATCGTATTTCGCTGCTGGCCGGCCTCGGACACGAACAGCTTAAGCGGTCCGTTCCGTGCTTCAGTGATAACCGAGCGGTGTTATCGCCGGCCCCGACGGACGTGATGATTTACCGGGTGCTTACACCCTTCTACCAATTCCTTCCGTGATGGAAGATGGAACTTTCAAACAAAGGAAAGGGCGCAACGAAATGGGGAACAGTGCGACAAGTACATTTATTCCACACTCAGACAAGGCAAGCACGTATTCACAGCCATACAGTAGGAATGCACGTATAACGGTCAAAGCAATGAAAGCAAGAATTACAACCGACTACAAGCAAAGGTTTATTTACATGCACTTAAACAGTTTCTACTTTACAAGACACGGCACCACAACACGCATTCACACAAAAGCAAAGGAAAGACCCCCCTCAAGGGCAAGGGAGTCAGACTGGGCCCGTGGTCCTAATGCGCGTGGAACCTGGATGAGCGGCCAGGTCCACGAGACCGAAGGGTCCTACCCGCGCCCTTGTGGCGTGATGGCGGGCAAGCCACAATGTCAGCGTAGCTGCGCCTGGCTTCGTGCCCCTGGCGTGGTCGGCGAGCTCTCTCCGGCACTCCCCGTTTGCCTTTCCCGTCGGCTTCGAGCTCCGTCTCCCGACTCGACTCTCCCGCCGACACTGCAGACTTGACTTCTTCTGCCGACACTCCGCCGCTGCCACTCCACTGCTCCCACTTGGTTCTCTGCCGACGAACTGCGCAACTTTACTTCCCGCCTGATTGCCGACACTGCTGCTGCCACTCCACTGCTCCCACTTGGTTCTCTGCCGACGTACTGCGCAACTTTCTTATTCCGCGAGCTCGCGCTTATATAGCCGGGGGAGGGGCGTATATGTAAATTTCTGGATCACAGCAGGTTCGGAGGCGGGACTATGCCACCCGATGCTCAGTCATTGGATGGATGAAGAGGGGGCGTGAAGCCTTCCTGATCCGCTTTTTGAGGCGAACGGAAAGCATTCACAGCCCATAATGGCCTGGCGTGTGGTGGAAAGGCTGAGGTGGTGGGAGTTTGGTTGTTGGCGGGCGTCGTTTGAGAATGGCGGTGAAGTGATGTTTGCGGGATGGAGTTGTGGAGGTAAAGAGGAGAAGGTGGTGGTGTTTGAGTTGTTGGGGGATTATTGGTCCAAAATAATGACAGAGAAAAGGAAAACTGCTAACTCAAAGGATCGCAGCCTGGTGAACACGGAAATGCCCTTTAAACAACGGTGGGGAAATCTTAACTACACAATTACTTATCATCATAACTGATCTCAGGACCCTTTATGGTGTATTGCGAATTTCCACAGCCGTAACAATATTATACCCATGATCCCAGCTTGGGTGGATTCCACACGAGGCTTCTCCTCCAAGCGAGGTGTCTCCGTCCTTTCTATTCGAGCCTCTCTGTTCTTCTCCTTGTGGACTTTCGAGCCCTCAAGAGCCTCTTATTGTCCTCTCTCATGGCCTCCCCGGTAAAATCTAGTCTCTTCTCATGCTCTTCCTCCTTCCTCTTCCTCTTCCTTCTCCTCTTCCTCCACCTCCTCTTCCTCCTCCTGGGCAGAGTCTCTCTCGGATCCTGCCCACGGGGGCGGCCCCTATAAAAATGAACCCACATCTTTTCCTCTGGGCTGTACAGCTCACTGTACCACCATGGCTGGCACACACTGCCCAGGGACATCATAATTGTCCAAGTTGTACACATTTGCCTCTGCGTTGGGAAGTCCACACCTATTCCCACCTACAAACAAGCGATTTTTGCATCTCCATCAATCTCTACCCTGTCTATGAATTGCATATGCTGCCTCCTCAGCATCACGTGTAACAAACGACGACTTATTCTGATAGATCCATGTTATGTAGCAATCTAACCTACTCGAAACGCATGGCCCATACTGCGCTTACCCACAGTCTAGCTATAGATCTCCCACCCCTTCCACGTAACAATATACAGTTCGTTTTATGCATATATATAAATATATATATATATATATATATATATATATATATATATATATATATATATATATATATATATATATTATTGCGGTTCTCGGAACTGCATGTATCCAACATACAGTGGTCCCAAGACAGTTATTCCATTATTGTATGTGTAGATAGTCCCTTCCCTTTTGTCTAACGGGACGTGCGTTGCGACGATCTCATAGGTCGGTTTGCTTACATCACTGACTTCATTACTACTCTTCTTTTCTGCTTATTTCTGAGGTAAATCTGAATTTGGGTCCTGGCAGAGGCCAACACGTGCAGCAAGGCTGCGAGGAAACCACGATACCCTTGCAATAACGGCACCGCACGAGCATTAACAGGGCAGAGCACCCGTCCTCAAGCAATCCCTCAACCCAACTTTTGCGGCGAGTTATACAATATGCTCGGCAGCTCGAGATGATCGACTCGAGCTTCCGATGATCTGGGGGAAGACTGCTGATTGCCTTGAAAAGGAATATGAATGAATATCTCTTAAGAGGCTGTACGGATGGTGTTTTGCACAACACAGAAGCAAATGACCCAATATCGGTAAGAGCATGGCTCGTAGCTTGGTGCTAATAGCTACATCGTCAGAGGCCGGTAATAGTAAAACGACAACCACGCCACGTTGTGCATGATTCAGGCGGCATGTACTTTTCAACCCATTTCTGGACTAATTATATCGATCGGATTTCGCCCCGCGCACATGATAGCAGAATCGGGCGAACGCGAGCGCGAGCCACGTGCGTCCTGGCGGATCCACGCGCACTGTACGGAATGTGCTCGAAGGCAGACCCGTGCGCCGCTCGCGACTGTTATGGTATAGAGCAGGACATGAATATACTGCTCGCGACACTTTGTATCGTACAGAGCAGGGCACGAATGTACCGCTCGCAACACTTTGTATCGTTCAGAGCAGCGCACGAATGGACACATCTTACTGTCTATGCATGGGTTTGCCATAACATGTTCCCTTCTCACCTCTACGGCCAGCGAAGCTGCGATCGGGCGGAGGCATGTTGTACAGCTCGGGCTACGTGCCGCACACGGAGCAGACACATTGACCAGCACTGGTCGGGAGGCCCGAGCAGGCATGCAGGACCGACGCCACTCTCGGCTGGTCGTCAGGGCATGGCCCGGGGGTTTGTGCAAGGCAATTCATGGCGCGGAGTTCGGTGTGGGTGATTCGTGTCATGTCGTGAGGTCGGAGCGGGATTTTTTGCGGCTTGGGGTCATCTTGCCGGAAATGGAATGTTGCGGTATCCGGCCATCGTGGCCAGGCCGCGCAGGGGGTCGGGGCCAATCAGAGCGCCCGATTCGGGTGACGACACAGCGCTTCGGCGTGGCTCCCCGCCCAGTGCCGCAGGGCCTATAAAGGTCCGAGCGGAGCCTTCGATCTCTCTCTGCCTTGCCTCGCTCCCCCCCCCCCCCAGCTAAAGCTGGACTTGGACTCCGCCTTCTGTAGTCATCACTTCGACTCCGCTTTCTGTCGTCATCACTTCGACTCCACTTTCTGTCGTCATCACTTCGACTCCGCTTTCTGTCGTCATCACTTCGACTCTGCTTTTTGTCGTCATCACTTCGACTCCGCCTTCTGTCGTCATCACTTCGACTCCGCCTTCTGTCGTCATCACCTCGACTCCGCTTCCTCTTCCCTGCCCACACGACGCTGACTCCACCCTCCCAACTCAAGCCCTCCTTCACGCCAACGGTTGGGTCGCATTCTCTGGAAGACGCTTTACATGAGTTGCCACGAAACAAGAGACGACACGCCAGCTGTCGGGGGTACCGCACCACGGAGCATACCCCCAAATATATTGGCGCGTTCGGGCAAGCGTGCAAAGGGACCGAGAGACCGTAGCCTCAACTCTTCTCCTTTCTCGCTTTAATTCCTGTTCATCGGGGTGTGTGTGTGTGTCCTGGTGCCTGTCCACATTTTATGTCAGACTGCAGAAGATTATTATTTTTAGCTCGCCTGTTCGAAGAACAGAGAGCGATAGCGATACCCCCGGCGTGAGCGTGAGCGTGAAAATGTTAGTTTTTGGTGCAAGTTATTTCCTTTCTAATATTTTTATCTACCACACTTTTTTTTTCACGTCACGGAATTATCCGTGTGCGATGGCCTATAATTCCGGGGATTCTGGTGGGGAGCCAAGATAGCTTCCCCCCCAGTGGTCTTCTCACCCAGCCCGCAATTTTATATATTTATATATATATATATATATATATATATATATATATATATATATATATATATATATATATATATATATATATATATATATATATATATACGCATACGCGCACACACACACATTATGACCATGCATGTTACTCACGGGAACTAAATTTATTTAATGGTTTTTATAATTTATCTTTCTTTCACAAATTTGCATCATTAAAAGCATTCTGTATTTAATGATTATTTTTCATGCTGATTGGTGTTTTATTTGTTTATTGTTTGTCATAGTTGGCGCTCTATCCAGACTCTCCATGCTGTTTTGTCTCTGCTGGGGAGGATGGACAGGTGTATGGACTGGATCTGAGACAGGACAAACCATCAAGGTGGAGAAGAGAGGAGGGGAGTAGGGATGGAAATGAAGGAAGGGGATTGTGGGTGGAAGAAGATTCTGAAAATATTGTGGAGAATAGATCCAGATTTTGGAATTTGATAGAAGGAAAATACATTGATAAACATCTGTGTTGTCTCATGTTACAAGGACATTCATAGACAATTAACTAATATGGATGGTAAATTGGATTTGAACCTGAGTTCTGAGCCATCGGTTCAGATGAGAATCCTAAAACAGGCCAACCTATATTGTCCATGAACCCTGTGCTTTATTCCCAAAATGCAATACTTCCTGATATTTTTGTGCTGTACTGGGATGTAATAATAGTCAGGTGCTGCACTGGGGAGAGGTAGGTATTTGCACAATTGCCCTTTCACACACCTTTTACACAGAAGCCAAGTGCATAACACCTCCCCCATTGAAAGAATATCACAATCTGGCCTTCCATGAGGAGTGGTTGCCTGCTGTTGTTCAAAACGTCAACATTTGGAATCAAAATATATCTGATCTCCATGATATTCGATCTTCCATACTGTTTATGGACAGTGGACACGTACTTATGATTTGCCTTTTCTTGTGGATTTTATACCTTCCACACTTTTATTGTATGACGATCTCTTGAAGCATTATTATCCCAATGCTTTTTGAAAAAAAATTGAGGGGGTTATTGTAATCTGGTCCGTCCGTCCGTCCATCCGTCACCTATTTCTCCCAAATGGTTGTGCAGAAATTTGCCAAACTTGGTAGCTCTGATCACTACGTGGCAAGAAGGTGCGAGAGCAGTGTCAATTTTTACCCCAGGGCAGGGTCAAAAGGTCAAATTCCCCAAAAATACAATTACAGCCACATTTTAAAATGTTTTAATGAAACTTTGTATATGTAATCAACATTGGGAGGCACATGAAATCTAACTACTTTTTGGGGGTTTGACCACCGGGTCGTGCACAGTGGGTGGGGACTTGACGTCACAGGGATCAAAGTGGGGAAAAAACATTTTAACGTAAAATTTGATATTGAGTCATTACTGGTAGAACTTTTTCCCATCTTTGACCTTTGCTTTAAATAAATTTTCGGAGAAAATAAGAAATAACAGAGCCCAAACCTCATGACGCAATTGCAATAATGAAATATCACACCATATCTTCAGGTGGAATTGCTTATTGGAGTTCACAGCAGATAAGTATTGACTTCAAAGCCAAGGTTCAGCTCTTGAGGGAATCCTACTCCACATTTGGCATTGGAAATGGAAAAAATAGGTCATTTTGTCAATGTACAAGAGCATGCACAGTACTGGTCAGTATGATTGTGTCTAAGATAGGCTACGTCGGAATCGTTTTTTTACATCATTAACACCGGTGATTTTTTTCCAAGTATTCCCACAAGGGACTTTTTCCCCCCCTGATTAGAACAGTTATTTTACTTTCAACTTCAACTTTCATTTAAAATGATTTTGTGTTAAAGCAAGATAATTATTGGTAATCGGCACAGTCTGATATTGCCATCGTGGGTAACCATGTCGGTAATCGGCACAGGCCGGTGTCAGTGTAACTATCACGGATCGCCGTTTCGGTAATCGGCACAGGCTTTCTAAAGCATACCCAATTCATATAAAATAGACAATTTGCAATCGCTTTAAAAACAGCCATGAGAGAGAAAAAAAAAAACAAACAAACCCTCCCCCATTGTTTGTATGTTGCTTGGGTGCTGAGCGTTAAAATTCAAACCTACTGGACCTACTTCCTGGTACATATTGACATCATACGTTCCACTGTTCCAGGTGTAGCTGAGTGTGTCAAAACTTTTAAAATCATGTACGGTATTTAAAAATTGTAAACGTCTTTCTTGGATTTGTTGGTGATGTACAGATTTTATTTTTTCTTTGGTATACCGGTATTTTCAAAATTCCAATATACCTGTATAATACCTGTATTTCGATATGAAAACTTATACTGATTATAACGACTCTATTGATATTTCGCCGGACCCGAGTCTGAGAGAAAGGAAATCTTTTGTTGGAAATGTTAATGGGTGAGACATTGCTTGCTTAATCCCAATTTTATTTGTTTGTTGTGAGAATGTGAAAGAACAGAACTTAGTTTTTCCATTACTCTATGTGAAAGGCGATTTTAGAGACAACTCAGTGTTGTCGGAACAATTTTTGACTTGCATTTATTTTCTGGCATGCTGAGACAAGTTCAGCATCCCTGAATTTTTTTTTGCAAAAAAGATGATCTTTATTAGACCCTATTTATAGGAGGGGAATGGCATCTTCAAAATAATTAAAGTATGGAGTAATCTTATATTACTGTTTTGTCATAGCTGGGGTTTGTGACAACTCTGCTTGGTGTTTTGTGCCAGTCGCTTAACCGTGACTCGGGAAGGAAAGCGGGTGGCCCTCTATACGGTTCACATCAATCCAGCCCGACCCACAGAGATTGCTGTTGGAGGAAGAGACAGATACGCGTTGTGAGTACATGCCACATTTTTTACCACATTGTTGTCCCCCCTGCTCTCTCCCCTTCCTCTCCCATGTGATCAAGCTCTCTTGGCAACTGTCTACCAACCTCCACTGAAAACAAATCTTTCTCACCCCTTTTACACTTAATACCCCCATGTTTTTGTATGCTATAAGCTTTGTTTTGCAATGTCAGATATATGGATAAAGTGTTTATGCTCCTCACATCGTGGTTTCTTTAGGGTTTTTGACCAACGGACCATTGGAGATTCCACTTGGGAGCCAGTTACTGAACTGTGTCCAAAACACCTGGTGAGTACAGATTTTACTTCATGATGTGTTTCTCTATTCAGATGAATGCGAGGAAGAGGAATGGGAAGATTTTTAAATGGGGTAGAGATGGGGGTGGGGTTGACTTTCAAAGTTTTAACCAAATGTCTCCTTAAAGCCCTGTCACACCTTGACGATTTAGCCAACGTATGCCTGACGTATGCAAAATTGGGCAAAAACGCTGGCACACGTTGAATACGTTATGGGTAAGTTTGTATACGTTAAGAGCACGCTGGCATACATCGTAGTACGCTGGCATACTTCGTAGTTCGCCGAGCTGTTAGACAAATTTTCCATGCTTGAAATTTCCTGACTTATGCCAGCGTATGACTCGCACGTTCCGCATAATGCTGGCCACAAGTTGTAGGCACGTTACGCGATCGTTGACACACGTCGACACACGTTACTTGTAAGCTACTCATAAGTCGAAACACGTTGAGGTAATGTTTAGCGTACCCGAAACTTATTTCTAACCTATGAGTAACGTGTTGTAGGCACGTTACACGATCGTTGACACACGTCGACACGCGTTACTTGTAAGGTACTCATAAGTTGAAACACATCAATGTAATGGTTAGCGTCAGTGTTCCAGACTCCCTGTTTTTTTTTTGTTTTTTTTTTTTCTTCGGTATGACGGTGATGTTGACACTTCGATTTCTAGTGCGGTTATAATATAATTAAAAGGCTGCCGCTCAACGATTTAAATCATACCGAAGAAAAAAAAAAAACCAGGGAGTCTGGAACACTGACGCTAGCCGTTACCTTGACGTGTTTCGACTTATGAGTAACGTACAAGTAACGTATGTTGATGTGTGTCAACGATCGCGTAGCGTGCCTACAACTTATGCCAGCGTATGCGGAATATGTGTCGTACGTCAATAAATTTTCAACATGCTGAAAATTTTTCGACGTACTCTGCATACGATGACGTATGCCAGCGTACTACGACGTATGCCAGCGTGCTCTTAACGTATACAAAACTTACCCATAACGTGTTTGACGTGTGCCAGCTTGGTTCGGCAAATTTTTCATAAGTCGGCATACGCTGGCTAAAACGTCAAGGTATTACAGCAGGTTCACACTTCGATGTCTAGTGCAGTTATGATTTGAATCGTCGAGCCGCAGCCTATTAATAGCCTACACCACGTGATCGTCGGCGATACGCTGCCGCGCTATGCATAAGTTTGACTATCGTTGGGCATTGGTTGTGAACGCCGACAACACTCTCAGCATTCGTTGGTATAAGTTATCTATATGTGATTTAAAACGTTCTGTGTACGTTACTAATACGTTATGCAAACGTCCAACACGTTATTATACGCCCAAAACTGAAAAAAACATCAATAGTTCAGCATACTCCAGCGTTTTACATACATTTTGAGACCTTGCCATACGCTGGCTAAAACGTCAAGGTGTGACAGCCCCTTTAGTTAGGGTCAATTGTGACATTGTTGACATTGTTAGGTAACCGCAGAAGACAGTTGAAGACGGGAAAAGGCAAGAATGTAGCATTGAGTTCACTGCTTATGACCTCTGCCACCAAAGGTGGACCGAGATTGTTTTTACCCCTGTTTCTTTGTTTGTCTGTCTGTGAGCAGGACATCTCAAAAAGTTATGGCTGGATTTGGACAAAATTGGGTGGACAGGTTGAGTGCTTGACAAGAACGAATTGATTCAATTTTGGTGAAAAGCTGGATCCGGATCCAGACATGAGACTTTATCAAGTACTTCTTCACCATTGAGAGATAGGACGAAAATTATATACAGTTAAGTATGGATTTGGATAAAATTTGGTGGATTAGTGAGGTAGATGACAAGAACAAGCCGATTCGATTTCGGTTAAGGTCCGGATGCAAATCTGACCTCTTCGTGGGATCTTAAACATAAATTGTTCAGCCTGGCCAAGGGATTGCGCTCCACCAAATGCCGTTCTCGTGTGCATTTTGAAATCGTCCGCCGGTATCCATTTTTTATTTTGTGGCAATATGTTCCCAAAGGACATCAATTGTGCAGTTCATTTTCTCTCTCTCTCTCTCTCTCTCTCTCTCTCTCTCTCTCTCTCTCTCTCTCTCTCTCTCTCTCTCTCTCTCTCTCTCTCTCTCTGTCTCTGTCTCTGTCTCTGTCTCTGTCTCTGTCTCTGTCTCTGTCTCTGTCTCTGTCTCTGTCTCTGTCTCTGTCTCTGCCTCTGCCTCTGCCTCTGCCTCTGCCTCTGCCTCTGCCTCTGCCTCTGCCTCTGCCTCTGCCTCTGCCTCTGCCTCTGCCTCTGCCTCTGCCTCTGCCTCTGCCTCTGCCTCTGCCTCTGCCTCTGCCTCTGCCTCTGCCTCTGCCTCTGCCTCTGCCTCTGCCTCTGCCTCTGCCTCTGCCTCTGCCTCTGCCCCTCTCTCTCTCTGCCTCTCTCTGTCTCTCTCTCTCTCCCTCTCTCTCTCTCTCTCTCTCTCTCTCTCTCTCTCTCTCTCTCTCTCTCTCTCTCTCTCTCTCTCTCTCTCTCTCTCTGCCTCTCTCTCTCTGCCTCTCTCTCTCTCTCTCTCTCTCTCTCTCTCTCTCTCTCTCTGCCTCTCTCTCTCTCTCTCTCTCTCTCTCTCTCTCTCTCTCTCTCTCTCTCTCTCTCTCTCTCTCTCTCTCTCTCTCTCTCTCTCTCTGCCTCTCTCTCTCTCTCTCTCTCTCTCTCTCTCTCTCTCTCTCTCTCTCTCTCTCTCTCTCTCTCTCTCTCTCTCTCTCTCTCTCTCTGCCTCTCTCTCACTCTCTCTGCCTCTCTCTCACTCTCTCTCTCTCTCTCTCTGCCTCTCTCTCACTCTCTCTCTCTGCCTCTCTCTCACTCTCTCTCTCTGCCTCTCTCTCACTCTCTCTCTCTGCCTCTCTCACTCTCTCTCTCTCTCTCTCTCTCTCTCTGCCTCTCTCTCTCTCTCTCTCTGCCTCTCTCTCTCTCTCTCTGCCTCTCTCTCTCTCTCTCTCTCTGCCTCTCTCTCTCTGCCCCTCTCTCTGCCCCTCTCTCTCTGCCTCCTCTCTTTCCCTGTCCCTCTCCCTCTCCTGCTCCCATTCTCTCCCTCTCAGCCTCTCATGTGCTCCCGCATTCCCCCTCTCCCCCTTTCGCATGCCCCCCGCTCTTTCTCCCTCTCCGCCTATCGCGCGCCCCGCTCTCTCTCTCTCTCTGCCTATCGTGCGCCCCCGCTCTCTCCCTCTCCGCCTTTCGCGCCCCGCTCTCCATCTGATTTTCGCATACCCCTGCTCTGTCTCATGCGTGCCCCCGCAGTCTCCCTCTATCGCGTGCCCCGCTGCCTCCCTCTCTCGCGTGCCCCCCGCCGCCTCCCTCTCTCGCGTGCCCCCCGCAGCATCCCTCTCTCGCGTGCCCCCCGCTGCCTCCCTCTCTCGCGTGCTCCCCGCTGCCTCCCTCTCTCGCGTGCCCCCCGCTGCCTCCCTCTCTCGCGTGCCCCCCGCTGCCTCCCTCTCTCGCGTGCCCCCGCTGCCTCCCTCTCTCGCGTGCCCCCCGCTGCCTCCCTCTCTCGCGTGCCCCCGCTGCCTCCCTCTCTCGCGTGCCCCCGCTGCCTCCCTCTCTCGCGTGCCCCCGCTGCCTCCCTCTCTCGCGTGCCCCCGCTGCCTCCCTCTCTCGCGTGCCCCCGCTGCCTCCCTCTCTCGCGTGCCCCCGCTGCCTCCCTCTCTCGCGTGCCCCCGCTGCCTCCCTCTCTCGCGTGCCCCCGCTGCCTCCCTCTCTCGCGTGCCCCCCGCTGCCTCCCTCTCTCGCGTGCCCCCGCTGCCTCCCTCTCTCGCGTGCCCCCGCTGCCTCCCTCTCTCGCGTGCCCCCGCTGCCTCCCTCTCTCGCGTGCCCCCCGCTGCCTCCCTCTCTCGCGTGCCCCCGCTGCCTCCCTCTCTCGCGTGCCCCCGCTGCCTCCCTCTCTCGCGTGCCCCCCGCTGCCTCCCTCTCTCGCGTGCCCCCGCTGCCTCCCTCTCTCGCGTGCCCCCGCTGCCTCCCTCTCTCGCGTGCCCCCGCTGCCTCCCTCTCTCGCGTGCCCCCGCTGCCTCCCTCTCTCGCGTGCCCCCCGCTGCCTCCCTCTCTCGCGTGCCCCCGCTGCCTCCCTCTCTCGCGTGCCCCCCGCTGCCTCCCTCTCTCGCGTGCCCCCGCTGCCTCCCTCTCTCGCGTGCCCCCCGCTGCCTCCCTCTCTCGCGTGCCCCCGCCGCCTCCCTCTCTCGCGTGCCCCCCGCCGCCTCCCTCTCTCGCGTGCCCCCGCCGCCTCCCTCTCTCGCGTGCCCCCGCCGCCTCCCTCTCTCGCGTGCCCCCCGCCGCCTCCCTCTCTCGCGTGCCCCCCGCCGCCTCCCTCTCTCGCGTGCCCCCCGCCGCCTCCCTCTCTCGCGTGCCCCCGCCGCCTCCCTCTCTCGCGTGCCCCCGCCGCCTCCCTCTCTCGCGTGCCCCCGCCGCCTCCCTCTCTCGCGTGCCCCCCGCCGCCTCCCTCTCTCGCGTGCCCCCCGCCGCCTCCCTCTCTCGCGTGCCCCCCGCCGCCTCCCTCTCTCGCGTGCCCCCCGCCGCCTCCCTCTCTCGCGTGCCCCCCGCCGCCTCCCTCTCTCGCGTGCCCCCGCCGCCTCCCTCTCTCGCGTGCCCCCCGCCGCCTCCCTCTCTCGCGTGCCCCCCGCCGCCTCCCTCTCTCGCGTGCCCCCCGCCGCCTCCCTCTCTCGCGTGCCCCCGCCGCCTCCCTCTCTCGCGTGCCCCCCGCCGCCTCCCTCTCTCGCGTGCCCCCCGCCGCCTCCCTCTCTCGCGTGCCCCCGCCGCCTCCCTCTCTCGCGTGCCCCCGCCGCCTCCCTCTCTCGCGTGCCCCGCAGCCTCCCTCTCTCGCGTGCCCCCGCAGCCTCCCTCTCTCGCGTGCCCCCGCAGCCTCCCTCTCTCGCGTGCCCCCGCAGCCTCCCTCTCTCGCGTTCCCCCGCAGCCTCCCTCTCTGGCGTGCCCCCGCAGCCTCCCTCTCTGGCGTGCCCCCGCAGCCTCCCTCTCTGGCGTGCCCCCGCCGCCTCCCTCTCTGGCGTGCCCCCGCAGCCTCCCTCTCTCGCGTGCCCCCGCAGCCTCCCTCTCTGGCGTGCCCCCGCAGCCTCCCTCTCTGGCGTGCCCCCGCAGCCTCCCTCTCTGGCGTGCCCCCGCAGCCTCACTCTCTCGCGTGCCCCCGCAGCCTCACTCTCTCGCGTGCCCCCGCAGCCTCCCTCTCTCGCGTGCCCCCGCAGCCTCCCTCTCTCGCGTGCCCCCGCAGTCTCCCTCTCTCGCGTGCCCCCGCAGCCTCCCTCTCTCGCGTGCCCCCCCAGCCTCCCTCTCTCGCGTGCCCCCGCAGTCAGTCTCTCTCTCTCTCTCTCTCTCTCTCTCTCTCTCTCTCTCTCTCTCTCTCTCTCTCTCTCTCTCTCTCTCTCTCTCTCTCTCTCTCTCTCTCTCTCTCTCTCTCTCGCGTGCCCCCGCAGTCAGTCAGTCTCTCTCTCTCTCTCTGTCTCTGTCTCTGTCTCTGTCTCTGTCTCTGTCTCTGTCTCTGTCTCTGTCTCTGTCTCTGTCTCTGTCTCTGTCTCTGTCTCTGTCTCTGTCTCTGTCTCTGTCTCTGTCTCTGTCTCTGTCTCTGTCTCTGTCTCTGTCTCTCTGTCTCTGTCTCTGTCTCTGTCTCTGTCTCTGTCTCTGTCTCTGTCTCTGTCTCTGTCTCTGTCTCTGTCTCTGTCTCTGTCTCTGTCTCTGTCTCTGTCTCTGTCTCTGTCTCTGTCTCTGTCTCTGTCTCTGTCTCTGTCTCTGTCTCTGTCTCTGTCTCTGTCTCTGTCTCTGTCTCTCTCTCTCTCTCTCTCTCTCTCTCTCTCTCTCTCTCTCTCTCTCTCTCTCTCTCTCTCTCGTGCCCCATGATCAGTCTCTCTCTCTCTCTCTCTCTCTCTCTCTCTCTCTCTCTCTCTCTCTCTCTCTCTCTCTCTCTCTCTCTGTCTCTCTCTCTGTCTCTGTCTCTGTCTCTGTCTCTGTCTCTGTCTCTGTCTCTGTCTCTGTCTCTCTCTCTCTCTCTCTCTCTCTCTCTCTCTCTCTCTCTCTCTCTGTCTCTGTCTCTGTCTCTCTCTCTCTCTCTCTCTCTCTCTCTCTCTCTCTCTCTCTCTCTCTCTCTCTCTCTCTCTCTCTCTCTCTCTCTCTCTCTCTCTCTCTCTCTCTCTCTCTCTCTCTCTCTCTCTCTCTCTCTCGTGCCCCCGCAGTCAGTCTCTCTCTCTCTCTCTCTCTCTCTCTCTCTCGTGCCCCCGCAGTCAGTCTCTCTCTCTCTCTCTCTCTCTGCGTGCCCCCGCATGATCCAGTCTCTCTCTCTCTCTCTCTCTCTCTCTCTCTCTCTCTCTCTCTCTCTCGTGCCCCCGCAGTCAGTCTCTCTCTCTCTCTCTCTCTCTCTCTCTCGTGCCCCCGCAGTCAGTCTCTCTCTCTCTCTCTCTCTCTCTCTCTCTCTCTCTCTCTCTCTCTCTCTCTCTCTCTCTCTCTCTCTCTCTCTCTCTCTCTCTCTCTCTCTCTCTCTCTCTCTCTCTCTCTCTCTCTCTCTCTCTCTCTCTCTCTCTCTCTCTCTCTCTCTCTCTCTCTCTCTCTCTCTCTCTCTCTCTCTCTCTCTCTCTCTCTCTCTCTCTCTCTCTCTCTCTCTCTCTCTCTCTCTCTCTCTCTCTCTCTCTCTCTCTCTCTCTCTCTCTCTCTCTCTCTCTCTCTCTCTCTCTCTCTCTCTCTCTCTCTCTCTCTCTCTCTCTCTCTCTCTCTCTCTCTCTCTCTCTCTCTCTCTCTCTCTCTCTCTCTCTCTCTCTCTCTCTCTCTCTCTCTCTCGTGCTCTCCTCTCTCTCTCTCTCGTGCTCTCCTCTCTCGTGCTCTCCTCTCTCTCTCTCTCTCGTGCTCTCCTCTCTCTCTCTCTCGTGCTCTCCTCTCTCTCTCTCTCTCTCTCTCTCGTGCTCTCCTCTCTCTCTCTCTCTCTCTCTCTCTCTCATGCCCCCACTGTCTCTCCACCTCTCGCTTCCCCTCTTTCTCTCTCCCTATGTCAGTTCCCCATAAATGCTTGTCTTGCCTTCCCAATGTTGGTACAGTGTCCTTGACTTTTTCACATTTTGTTGTTACAGCCGAAATTTAAAAATGGATTAAATTTAAAAAATAATTGTCACCGATCTACACAAAATACCCCATAATGACAAAGTGAAAACATTTTAAAATAAATTAAAAATGAAAAGTTGAAATGTCTTCCATCAATCAGTGTTCAACCATTTGCTGTGATACTCCAAATTGAGCTCAGGTGCATCCAATTTCCTTTGATGATCCGTGAGGTGTCTTTCCAACTTGATTGGATTCCACCTGTGGCCAATTCAATTGTTTGGACGTGATTTAGAAAGAAACACACCTTTCTATATTTAGTCCCACAGTTGACAGTGCATGTCAGAGCCAAAACTACCATGAAGTCCAAGGAACTTTCCATAGAACTCCGAGATATAATTTTAAGGAAGCATAGATCTGGGGAAGGTTAAAGAACAATTTCTAGAGTGTTGAAAGTTCCCAAGAGCACAGTTGGTTCCATCATTAGGAAATTGAAAGAATATGGAACTACCCAGACTCTTTCTAGAGCTGGTCGTCCGACCAAACTGAGCAACCGGGCAAAAAGGACCTTGGTCAGGGAGGTGACAAAGAACCCAATGACCAGTCTGACAGTACTACAGAGTTCCTTGGCTGAGATGGGACAACCTAACAGAAGTACAAACAATCTCTGCAGCACTTCACAAATCTAGGTTTTATGGGAGAGTCACCAGATGGAAGCCACTCCTGAGAAAAAGGCACTTGAGGACACACTTGGAGTTTGCAAAAAGACTGAGAACACGAGGCAAAAGATTCTGTCGTCTGATGAGATAAAAATGGAACGTTCTGGCCTGAAAACAAAGCGTTATATCTTGCGGACACTGAGCATAGCTCATCACCCTTATAACACTGTCCCTACCGTAAAGCGTGGTGGTGGCAGCATCATGCTATGAGGATGCTTTTTAGCGGCAAGGACTGGGATACTTGTAAGGATAGAGGGAACAATGAATGGAGCCAAGTACAGGTAACTCCTTCAGGAGAATATGCTTCAGAGTGTAGAAGACCTAAGACTGCAGCGAATATTTGCATTCCAACAGGAAATGACCCCAAGCATACAGCGAAAGCAGCACCGGAATGGCTTCAGAACAAGAACGTGAAAGCCCTTGAGTGCCCCAGACCTGAATCCCATTGAGAATCTGTGCAAAGACTTGAAAGTTGCTGTTCACCGACGCTCCCCATCCAACTTGACAGAGCTTGAGCAAATCTGCCAGGAAGAATGGGAGAAAATCCCCAAATCCAGATGTGCAAAGCTGATCGACATACCCAAGAAGACTCAAAGCTGTAATCACTGCCAAAGGCGCTTCTACAAAGTATTGACTCAGTGGGTTGAATACTTATTGACCCAAGATGATTCAGCTCTTAATTTTTAATTAATTTGTAAAAAAAATTCCAAAAACATGTTTTCAATTTGTCGTTATGGGGTGGGTATTTTCTGTAGATCGGTGACAAAAAATTTAAATTTAGTCCATTTTAAATTCAGGATGAAACACAACATATTGTGAAAAAGTCAAGGCGTGTGAATCCTGTGACATTTGGTGGGGGGGGGGATTAGAGATTACCATAGAACAGATAGGAATGTACAGAGTAGCATGGTCCATATGCGGATGAATAGCCATCTCGATGTATAAGTAGGGAAACGTCAAAACGTCAGCTTAGGAATTCTTGTTTGCATGTACACCATATAGGGGGTGGTGGTGGTAACTACTTTGGGATTATGGTGAAGGAAATCGTGTGTATAACCTCTGTCAACTTCTACCGGGGGGGGGGGGGTGCCAGAAGACTTGACATGAAAGAGGCGGGGGTGAAGCATTTCCCTGAGGGTGGGGAGTGTGAGGGGGGGTAGGCCTCCTAAAGGGGCGGAGCTTTGCCGAGGGAGAGGAGAGGGAGAAGCCAAATCAGCAGTTGGAAGTCCGAGGTGAAGATGATGAGAAAAAGGCAGTTGGTCGAGAGAGAACGATCGAAAGGGTGTGCGAGTCTGAGGTAGACTGAGGAAAAAGAGGAGGTCTCTGGGGAGAAAGAGTTGAGGAGGTTGTCTTGCCTGCCTACCTGTCTTCGTCCTGTGCCTGTTTGTCTGCCTCTGCCCATTTATTTCGTCGTTCCTGCCTTGCTCGTTTTAGTCAACCTGCCCATGTGCTTCGTCTCCTCATTGTCCTGCCCATCATCTGCTCGCCTTGTTGTCGTCATCCTCGTCCCTTCTCATCACCTGCTCGTCCCCGCTGCCGCCAGAGCTGAGTCCCCCGGTTTTGTCCCCTTCCTGTCTGTGATTGAGTTTGGAGTGAGATGCCTTAGTTTCTGTATATTTCTTTTGCCTCATTGTACATAATCATTTATGATCGATTTTGTGTCTCCTTTTCTTCCCCACCACAACCTGTTGTCATCTCCTCCATCGCGTTCAATCATCCCTGGTTCTTTTCCTTGTGGTTCGGGAAAGAAACCCGTTGGGTTTAAAAGCTGTTAGGTTTTCGTGTCTCTCCTCACGACGTTCGCTTGTACTGTCCACCATTAATTCAGAACGTCTCCTCGGGAGTCAAGGCGCTCGGACATCGTGGGATTTTAACCTCCCGCCGTGACAAGCTCTGTTAGTTGAGCCGTCGACACTACAATACTTTCTGAAGGCACTGTTACAGTGTGTGCATTTTAAGTGCTCTCAACTTTGGCTTTGCCATATACATGACACGGCCAAAGTATGTGAACACCTGCTCATAGAACATCTCATTCCAAAATCAGTGGTATTAACATAGAGTTGGTCCCCACTTTGCTGCTATAACAGCCTCTACTCTTCTGAGAAGGCTTTCCATTAGATGTTGGAGCATTGCTGAGAGGATTTACTTCCATTCAGCCACAAGAGCATTCATGAGGTCAGGCGCTGATGCTAGGTGATGAGGTCTGTCTCGCAGTCGGTGTTCCATTTCTTCCTAAAGGTATTCAATGGGGTTGAGGTCAGGGCTCTGTGCAGGCTAGTCAAGTTCTTCCACTCCGTTCTTGACAAACCATTTGTGTATGAACTTCGCTTTGTGCACGGGGGCATTGTCGTGCTGAAACAGTAAAGGGCCTTCCCCAAACTGTTGCCTCAAAGTTAGAAGCACAGAATCGTCTCGAATGTTGTTGTTGTATGGTGCAGCATTAAGATTTCCTTTCACTGGAACTAAGGGGGCTGAGCCCAACTATGAACAATAGCCCCAGATCATTATTCCTCCTCCACCAAAATTTACAGTTGGCACTATGCATTCGGTCAGGTAGCGTTCTCCTGGCATCTGACAAACCCAGATTCGTCCGTCGGACTGCCAAATGGTGAAGTGTGATTCATCACTCCAGAGAACACATTTCCATTGCTCCAGACTCCAATGGCGGTGAGCTTTACACCACTCCAGCCAACGCTTCGCATTGTGCTTGGTGATCTTAGGCTTGTGTGCGGCTGTTCGGCCATGGCAACCCATTTCATGAAGCTCTTGACAAACAGTGCATTTCATGCTGACGTTGCATTTCTGAGTCAGTTTGGAACTCAGTCGTGCGCGTTGCAACCGCCAACAGAGGATTTTTCCGTACTTCAGCACTTGGCGGTCCCGTTATGTGAGCTTGTGTGACCTATCACTTCTCGGCTGAGCTGTTGTTGCTCCTCGACGTTTTCATTTCACAATAACAGCACTTTCAGTTGACCGGGGCAGTTCAAGGAGGGCAGAAATTTGAAGAACTGACTTGTTGGAAAGGTGGCATCCTATGACGGTGCCACGTTGAAAGTCACCGAACACTTCAGTACAGCTCATTCTACCACCATTGTTTGTCTCTGGAGATTGCATTGCTGTGTCCTTGATTTTGTACACCTATCAGCAATGGATGTGGCTGAAATAGCGAAATCCACTAGTTTCCACGAAATCCACGAAATCCACAAGAGAAAATAATTAGAAGTGGTGTCTGCATACTTTTGGCCATGTCATGTATCTTCAAATCCACAAACGTGACTTCTTTGTAACCTGTTTTTAAAAATTATTTGACATGCACTTACCTCAGGCACATTGTACAGGAATAAAATGCAGGCCAAAGACCTTTGTCTACATCGGTGCATTTTGATATTGATTGCAAGGAAACGAGACTGCCAAATACCTCCAGTTTATGGGATCTGACCCACACCTGCACACCATTATTTTGCCTTTACTTTGGGTGTGCTGTCAAAAAGGAAGCCAACTTGTACACCAGCTAAAAGGCAGTTGGTATGAGTTTAAGTTTTTCTATGAGGATTACATTGGTGAAGTTGCATTATCAAAGTACAAGTATAGATGAGTGGAGGGAGTTTTGGCTGAGACCTTCACTCCTTATTTGGGCAACTGTGTTGTCCTTGCACCTATAGATGTGCAATTTGGGGATAAAATTATTTTTTTTCAGCTGGAGCAGTAATTTTATTCATGTTTCTTGAAATGTTCAAATAGTGACAATCGTGTGCTTTCTTTTGACGCTCACATTGTGACAATTTTGAGTTTCTGATCCAAATTCTTGTTTTTATGACATTACCCTAGTTGCTGCTTCATTGGTGTACCAATCTGGAAAAATCTTGTATCAAGTACTTAACTCTGACCTATGACTGCTGAAATTTTTTTTATTGTGATATTTGTGAAGAGGTTTTTCTTGATATTTTTATTTCTCATTCCCTTCTGTCTTTAGGTGGCTTCCTCACAACCCAAGGTCATCACTTGCCTGGTGTACAGCCCTGATGGGCAAGGTGTGTGTGTGTGTGTGTGTGTGTGTGTGTGTGTGTGTGTGTGTGTGTGTGTGTGTGTGTGTGTGTGTGTGTGTGTGTGTGTGTGTGTGTGTGTGTGTGTGTGTGTGTGTTTTTTTCCATGTTGTACTATTCCAGTATGAATTCACTAATTTATACATATATATATATATATATATATATATATATATATATATATATATATATATATATATATAAAATGTATATATATATATATAAAATGTGTATATATATATGTATATATATATGTATATATATATGTATATATATATGTATATATATATGTATATATATATATATATATATATATATATATATATATATATATATATATATATATATATATATATATATATGTATATATATATATATATGTATATATATATATATATATATGTATATATATATATATATATATGTATATATATATATATATATATATATATATATATATGTATATATATATGTATATATATATATATATATATATGTATATATATATATGTATATATATATATGTATATATATATATGTATATATATATGTATATATATATGTATATATATATGTGTATATATATATATGTATATATATATGTATATATATATATATATATATATGTATATATATATATATATACATACAGTGGGGAGAACAAGTATTTGAGAAACTACCGATTTTGCAGGTTGTCCCACTTACAAAGCACGTAGAGGTCTGTAATTTTTATCATAGGTACACTTCAACTGTGAAAGATGGAATCTAAAACAAAAATCCTCAAAATCACATTGTATGATTTTTAAATAATTAATTTGCATTTTATTGCATGAAATAAGTATTTGATCACCAACCAACCAGGAAGAATTCTGGCTCTCACAGACCTGTTAGTTTTGTCTTTAAGAAGCTCTCCCATTCTCCACTCATTACCTGTATTAACTGCACCTGTTTGAACTCATTATCTGCATAAAAGACAGCTGTCCACACTCAATCAATCAGACTCCAACCTCTCCATAATGGGCAAGACCAGAGAGCTGTCTAAGGACATCAGGGACAAAATTGTCGACTTGCACAATGCTGGGATGGGATACAGGACAATAGGCAAGTAGCTTGGTGAGAAGGCAACAACTGTTGGCGCAATTATTAGAAAATGGAAGAAGTTCAAGATAACAGTCAATCTCCCTTGGTCTGGGGCTCCATGCAAGATCTCACCTCGTGGAGCCTCAATGATCATGAGAAAGGTGAGGGATCAGCCCAGAACTACATGGCAGGAACTGGTCAATGACCTGAAGAGAGCTGGGACCACAGTATCAAAGAAAACCATAAGTAACACACTACGCCGTCATGGATTAAAATCCTGCAGCGCACGCAAGGTCCCTCTGCTCAAGCCAGCGCATGTCCAGGCCCATCTGAAGTTTGCCAATGACCATCTGGATAATCCAGAGGAGGAATGGGAGAAGGTAATGTGGTCTGATGAGACCAAAATAGAGCTTTTTGGTTTAAACTCCACTCGCCGTGTTTGGAGGAAGAAGAAGGATGATGAGTACAACCCCAAGAACACCATCCCAACCGTGAAGCATGGAGGTGGAAACATCATTCTTTGGGGATGCTTTTCTGCAAAGGGAACAGGACGACTGCACCGTATTGAGGGGAGGATGGATGGGGCCATGTATCGCGAGATCTTGGCCAACAACCTCCTTCCCTCAACAAGAGCATTGAAGATGGGGCGCGGCTGAGTCTTCCAGCATGACAACGACCCGAAACACACAGCCAGGGCAACTCCGTAAGAAGCATCTCCAGGTCCTGGAGTGGCCGAGCCAGTATCCAGACCTGAACCCAATAGAAAATCTTTGGAGGGAGCTGAAAGTCTGTGTTGCCCAGCGATAGCCCCGAAACCTGAAGGATCTGGAGAAGATCTGTATGGAGGAGTGGGCCAAAATCCCTGCTGCAGTCTGTGCAAACCTGGTTAAGAACTATTGGAAACGTCTTATCTCTGTAATTGCAAACAAAGGTTTCTGTACTAAATATTAAGTTCTGTTTTTCTGATGTATCAAATACTTATTTCATGCAATAAAATGCAAATTAATTATTTAAAAAATCATACAATGTGATTTTCAGGATTTTTGTTTTAGATTCCGTCTTTCACAGTTGAAGTGTACCTATGATAAAAATTAGACCCCTACGTGCTTTGTAAGTGGGAAAACCTGCAAAATCGGCAGTGTATCAAATACTTGTTCTCCCCACTGTATATATACACAGGGTGAGTCAGAAGTAGAGCCCGATTTCTGTCAGTTGATTGTTTGTTTGCCATTTGTATTACAGTGTACAAGAAGGTAGAAATAAATGAATGACATGTATATCTAACCATTTATTCAAGAAAAATTATTACGGAACTGTACCAAGCTGTTGGACTTGCAATTTTCAAAGTTCCCTCCCTCGTGATCGATGCACAATTGCAGCCGAGCAGGCACAGAGCGGCACACACATCTGCAGAGTTCGATATCAATTTCCTCAAACTTTGCAGTGATTTGAGCCTTCAATTCCTGAATGGTCGAGGTTTTTCACATTAAACAAGGTCTTTCATGAGATCCCAAAGAAAGAAATCTGGAGGTGTAAGGTCTGGGGAGCGTGCCGGCCACTCGATCGGACCGTGGCGGCCGATCCACTTTCTGGGAAAGTTTTCATCAAGCCACTGACGAACATAACGTCCATAATGAGGTGGAGCTCCATCATGCTGGAAATAAGCGTCCTGATCTTGTACCCTGGTCCAAAAGAAGGTTTGCAGCATATTCAGTTAAATTTCTGCAGTGACAGATCCCTCAAAGAAAAAGGGTCCAATTATTCCGAATGGAGATATGGCTGCCCAAACTGTCACTCCAGGTAAATTTACCTCCTTCTCCACTGTAACTCTTGGGTTATTCGCAGCCCAGTAGACACAATTGTGTCTGTTAATTGTGCCATTGAGCTTAAAACATGCCTCATCTGACCACCAGATGTTGTCTTGCATTGTGTCCTCTTCGTGAAATTAAGCTAAGAACTCTTCGCAAAATTGAAGACCGGTCGTTATCTCCATCATGAGGGGCATGCAGTAAGCATGGAACCTAAGGTTTCCATTTTTTCTAGTGAAGGATATGAATAACACTTGATTGGCTCACTTCCAACTCTGCAGATAAACGGCGAGTTGACTTTTGCGGACTTTGTTCCAGTCTTCTGATGGCTTCTTCAACCTTGGAAATATTCGTTGCCGTTTTCAGACGACCGGACTTCTTTGTAGTGGCTACTGACCCTGTTGCATCAAATTTCTCCATAATCAATCGTATGTTTCTTCCCTGAGGTGGGTTAATATCGAATTCCTGTGCCAAACGGCATGTTGCCATCGTTGGTTGTTCATTACATTTTGTCGTAATGTTTCACGGCCACAATGCGTTGATTCATTGAAAGGTAATTCATGGTTCAATTTGGTGCAAATTCAGTAACTTTCCAAACTCGCAGCAATAACCTGCAAAACAAAATAAAAAATAAAGAAATTACGAAAATTAATAATCTGCAAGACAATTATTAACATGACCTCCCAGAAAGAATTTGACAACCGAAAATCAGAAATTGGGCGCTACTTTTGACTCACCCTGTATTATATGTATATGTATATGTATATATATATATATATATATATATATATATATATATATATATATATATATATATATGTATGTATGTATGTATATATATATATGTATGTATATAGACAGTCGACACTCTATCGGTCATAAGTTTTAGAACACCCGCATTTTTCAGTTTTTACTGAAATTTAAGCAGTTCAAGTCCAGTGAATAACCTGAAGAAATGGTATAAAGCTAAGCGGTACACTGCCAGAGGTTAAAAAAAGTTTAGGTTTCCAAAAACTGAAAAATAATGTAAATTTCAGAGTTGTTAAAAAAGGCCCTTTTCAGGTGACAAGTAATGGGTGAGCAACTGCAGCTGTTCTGCAGCAATGGAAGTAAATTAAGCCTTGAAAGTTGATGCAAACAAATTCTACAGGTGTCCCAACTTTTGTTGATTAGTTGCAAACCCTCTTTCTGTATAAAAGCAGTGTTGGAACAGACTGTGTTGCTTCACCCTCTGAAGCATTATTTGGACAATATTGTGCTGCAGGAAGTAGAATATTGCTATCATAATGGTGAGAAAAAGACAATTAATAAAGGAAGACAGACAGACCATTATAACCCTTGAAAGTGTAGGTCTTTCCTTTGGAGGAATTGCAAAGAAGCCAAGGTGTCAGTGAGTACAGTTTCCTGCACCATCAAAAGGCACTTGGAAACTGGAGGAAACTGACAGGAGAGATCTGGCAGACCCAAAGCCACAACACCATCAGAAGACAAATTTCTGAGTCAACAGCTTGCGTGATAGGCGGCTCACAGGACAGCAGCTTCAAGCACAGCTTAACACTGGTCGAAGTAAGGAAGTCTCAGTTTCAACTGTGAAGAGAAGACTTCGAGCTGCAAGTTTGACAGGTTGAGTGGCAGTAAGAAAGCCATTGCTAAGATGGCAAAATAAGAAAAAGAGGCTTGCCTGGGCCATGAAGCACCGCCAGTGGACTACTGAAAACTGGAAGAAGGTCTCATGGACTGATGAATCAAAATTTGAAATCTTCGGTTCGTCACGCAGGGTTTTTATACGCCATTGAGTAGGTGAAAGGATGGTTCCTCAGTGTGTGACACCAACTGTCAAACATGGAGGGGGACGCGTGATGATCTGGAGCTCTTTTTGATGGATCCAGAGTCGGTGACTTGCACAGAGTGACTGGCACCCTGAACGAAAAGGGCAACCGCAGCATTTTGCAGCGCCATGCAATACCCTCTGGTCTATGCCTAGTTTGTCAGGGGTTCATCCTACAGCAAGATAACGACCCAAAACATATCTCCAGGCTATATCAGAACTACCTTAGAAGAAAAGAACAAGATGGTAGGTTTCAAATCATGGAATGGCCAGCACAGTCTCCAGACTTAAACCCCATCAAGCTGGTTTGGGATGAACTGGACAGAAGGGTGAAAGCAAAGCAACCTACAAGTGCAACACATTTGTGGGAACTTCTGCAACAGAGTTGGGAAGAACTTTCCGAACAATATTTGATTTCCATTGTAGAAAGAATGCTACGAGTATGTTCGGCTGTTATATCTGCAAAAGGTGTCTACTTTGATGAGTTAAAAATTTAGATTAAATTTTTTTCAACAAAACGATTCCATGATTTATTTTTATCTGCAATTGTTTATTTGTTCTTTGCTTTATTTTCAGAGTTCAATGAAACATTAAACTGCTTAAATTTCAGTAAAAACTGGAAAAATGGGGGTGTTCTAAAACCTTTGAATGGTAGGGTGTATATATTTTTGAAATCACCATCCAGATCTTTGCACCTTATTGATAGCTGCTTGTAAGCATCAATTGTGTACATACTGTGCTCCTCCAGAACAAATTTCAACTGTACTTTAATATAGTTGTCTTTAGCTGTCCTCCTGGTTCATTTGATGAAGATGTGTAATGGAACACCACTCGATCATGCGGTTGCATTCCGCTGGACATGTGCGATTGGCCAAAATGCAATGCAGATGTCATAGAAACAAATGCCAATAACAGTGTTCGGGTGGGTCCACACAGTTTCATATGGTTCCCCATCAACACTTTAAATTGGTGCTTTTATACTATAATGGCGAATGTAGTGAGCTTCATACTCAACGCGTGCACATGAGAGAATAGGAAACAACAACACAATACCCTGGCAATTTGGAATCCGTGTCGTTGCTATGACCCTTTTGCTTCCGGTTTTTGTCATGGGGAATGATGCATGCTGGGAGATAAAGGCATCGTCGGAGACATGAAAGACCCAAATATCAGACATGGTGTATATTTCCTCCACTGATTTTAATAAAGATATCTCCCGCATCATGAAAAAATAATTTTAATCGTGATTTACATTATTTGATCGCTGATCCCAAATCCAGGCCGAAGTAACCGGAAATTGCATCAAAATCATCAGCTGTGCGGCGCTTACATGTACCACGGTATAGTTGGCAAGTATACAGTTGTGAACAAGTTATAGGTAAAGTCAGAAGCGAATGTAAGAAGAATTCTACGTTCGCTTCTCTGCTTTGCCTATTCCATATTACGTGCAACTTAATGTAAATAAACATCTATACTAATAAATGTCTGTGTGACAGTGTCTCCTCCATAACTCGAAAACCATAAAATCTAGCAGCCTGAAACTTTGCATGCAGACGAAGGGAACTCCAAGGAAGTGCATGAGAGAAAATTGGGTGTTTGGCTTAATTGAAACACTCCTTTAGAAAATAATTAACGGCATTATTTAATTAGATCGTTTATCAGCCGCATCCTCAGTCACCGCTCTCGATGGAGTCTTAAGGCGTATCCTGGGTAATCTCGCTGGGATCTGAAGCCGCCATGTTTTTTGGCCTGCTCAACCATGCCTCTACTTGGAACAGGCCGCAACGATTTCTTAACGATAAGGTTTTTTTGTCATTGCACTTTCCTCTCATATTATCAAATGTCTGTTCATAATAGCTACAAATTGCTGGATACATCGCTTTTGTATGTTCTGTAGTTTTCAACTTCGGAGCTTGGAGCGATCTCATACATTTTATGATGCAATTTTCCATGATCTACTGTCACGGACTAATTAAAGTATATCATCGAAATATTATTTTGGCTTTTTGGATCAGATATCGTCCGGACTAAAATAAGTGTCAAAATCTGTTGTGAAATCTGATAATTTAAAGAAATAACGAGTCTTATAACTAAGCTGATATACATATTTACTTTAAGCAAGCAAGGCTATGGTCCCTCCTCCTCCATGTAATGTATTTACTGGTGTATAAACAACACTTTTTTTATCGGCAAAAAGTGGTAAAAGTTAGGGGTGCAGTTACTACACGGGTCGAGAAAAAAATTGGTCTTTAAAACGATCAATGCTGAATTTCAATTTTATTCCAAATGAACACTTTTTTCGCAGTTGGAACTGCTGTTGAGCTCATTTCTGCCGTTTAAATTTTGAATATCGGTTCAGGTTAAGAGTTTGTACAGCATTTTATTAACCGTGTGTGGAGATTAAATAATAATTTTAACTGGAGTAATTTGACTGCGCGCAGTCGACGGGTATGCCTCCGCTCTCCCGCACAAACACTTGAGTATTGACATATTTGACCCTCGACCTTTATCATATCTGGCCCAAAAGCTAATCAGTTAATTGCCCTGTCTAACTTTACCTTTGTACCAAGTTTGATGAAATTCTGTCCAATATTTCTTGACAGGGCGTAAACAGTAAAGTTTCAGAGTTTGACCTTGACCTTTGACCCTTGACCTTTACCACATCTGGCCCAAAATCTAATCACTTAATTGCCCCGTCTTACTTTACCTTTTTACCAAGTTTGAAATTCTACAATTTGCTTCTTGAGTTATCGCGTAAACGAAAATCCGAATGGACGGACAACCCGGAAACATAATGCCTGTGCACCAAGGGTGCCAGAGGCATAAAAAAACGGCGACACCCGGAGTTTAGCTGCGTGGCATATGTCCTCACGCTCCCTCCCTCCTCGCCCACTCACCCCTCCTTACTCTCCCTCCTCGTTCCTCTCTCTCTCTCTCTCTCTCTCTCTCTCTCTCTCTCTCTCTCTCTCTCTCTCTCTCTCTCTCTCTCTCTCTCTCTCTCTCTCTCTCTCTCTCTCTCTCTCTCTCTCTCTCTTCCCCACCCTTCTTTTCCTCCCCCCCCCAGTATTCCCGTCAGCGAAGTCACGGGTGGTATTTGCTCGTACACCATATTTTTCGGCGTACAAGTTGGTGTGGATTATAAGTTGAATGGGCTAATTTTACCATTTTTATGCCTCCGCACCAAGGGTGCCGGAGGCTTTATGTTTCCGGGTTGTCCGTTTGTCCGTTCGGATTTTCGTTTACGCGATAACTCAAGAAGCAAATTGTAGAATTTCATCAAACTTGGTAAAAAGGTAAAGTAAGACAGGGCAATTATGTGATTAGATTTTGGTCCAGATGTGATTAAGGTCAAGGTAAAACAATGAAATTTTACTTTTTACACCCTAACTCGAGAAATATTGGACAGAATTTCATCAAACTTGGTACAAAGGTAAAGTTAGACAGGGAAATTAACTGATTAGATTTTGGGCCAGATATGATAAAGGTCAAGGGTCAAATATGTCAACACTCAAGTGTTTGTGCGGGAGAGCGGAGGCATACCCGTCGACTGTGTGCAGTCGAATTACTCTAGTTCTTTCCTTCATTCATCGATAAGTCGATTTGGAGTGTAAGAAGAAGCTAAATCAACCTCGTTGTGTGCAAAACTGTCAGTTAGTTTGAACAATCGAGGTGTTAATTCCTCCCTGACAATGTTACAACAAATTGGTACTTCCCGGGTCATGAATATTAATGAGCTGTTTTGTGCATATTATTTAAACGACTTTGTGGGACGACCTTTAAGATAAATTCGGAATGTAAATAGATTTTCAACATGTTTGTTATCATATATAGAGAGAGGTACAGTATTTTGTTTGGCCTGCAGTCTCAGCAACACAGTGTGAAGTCCTTGAGAAACAGCACGTTGAATCGTCATATATTCCTCCAACTTTTACTCAATGTTTGCCCACCTCGCTTGGCAGCTGCGATTCACCTTCTTGGTTTTCTTGGGAGTCCACAATGTATGCTTTGCTTTATGTCAGCCTCAAACACATTTCTCGCTGATACCATATTTCCTATGCGCAACCAATGTCCCACCATTTTTCTCAGCGAATTTAACAACTTCCAACTTAAAAGCTGCTATGTACGACTTGCATGACTTTACAAGAAGCATCTTGAGATGACGTAGTATGGATGGACACATGTTGTTCCATTCGCCAAACCATTCCATTTGCCTGGTAAAAATCCAGTGAGTTGTGTCTAAATGACTTCAGAGATCAGGTGAGTCCACAGCGACAAGTCGGATCATGGCCTTTTCGCTCCGCTATCATTGGAACGACAACAATTAGACAACATACAACCATTGCAGTAAATTTAACTTTAGTAAAGCATCTCAGAGCTGAGAAAACTGCCTGCACTCACAAAGAAACCACAACCAGAAGTGATGTTCCTCATCGACATAAATGACTGCTCCAATGCTTTACAAAACCCTCTTCCTTTCTACAGATGACTCCACATTGTGGCGCATACCACCCAAACCTACTGACAGGCAGAAATCAGTTAACCCGTTGGAACAGCGGAGCCACCCAAGCCCTGTGCTGATGGGTTATCATGTTACTGGTCGAATATTTGCCCTAGCAACTGAAGTGACATGACACAATCTTATGTAGCATCAATCAACCTTACCGGATTTCAAGGAACCACCAGATGAAGCCACTAGAACAACCAGAATTCACCTTCAGAACAGAACCTTCAGAATTCAGAACAACCAGACCGAGTCAGGTTTAATGAAAGTGCAATGGTCATTGGGAAGAACCAAGAAGAAGCAAAGCACAAAATGTGTATGTAATAAGTAAAAGGCTACACAATGACAATCCCCCTTCACCCACCCCTGATAAACATTTGCTCATGAACCAATGATGAAGGGGAACCTTAATTATCAAACCTTAGTCTTTCATTCACGCGATAGGATAGAGACATGGAAAAATCGCAAGACAATAAGAGTTCTTGGGCCAAACCTGGTGAGTTACCTTGTTGGAGAGAACACCCCTCCCGTGCTGGTTTGATGTGGGAGGGGGAGAGATGTCAATGGGTGAGGTGGGCATGACGTTGGCTATACAGGATGTGGCTTCCGCTTGGCAAACTGCCGATTCTGGCAATGTCCTGGTATCGTGCCAGTCAAGTTCTCTCCTGGGTTCTTGACTGTCCCTGCCTTTTTTAACCTCACCCACCGACGTCACTGCTGATGATTCTCACCCCTCCCCTCCCCTCACCATTGTTCCTTGGCCCAGGAGATGTGTGGGACTGGCCCAGGAGATGTGTGGGGCAGACCCCTTCTATGGATTTTCACCCAATTCTGCCACGACCTCAAAGGGGGACGTTTTCCCACCTAACCTTGGTGCTTGTGGCTTTGCGAGCACTGAAAAGAAACATTTAGGATAGATAACCTAGGATAACTGTAAAGTTCATAGAACATGATACCCCACACAGTTTTCCAGTGTATACTTCAATTTTAATCACAGAATGATTTTAAAGATCGAGAAAAATAATCTGGACGTTTAGCGATATTGAAGCAGCCTTTCCATCACCCTTTTGCACTGTAACAAGACGACATTGAGTCACAGTTACGAGATGGCGGCTTTATCGATTACCATAGAACGAAGCATCAATCGGCATCATCCATCACCATATGATGGCCTCTCTTTCACCCCAATACTCCATCGTTACTTGGTAATGATGCACAGCATCATCTTTCCAATTGCACACATCCATTAAATATATCACCAAGACTGCCATTTTCATAGGAGGCACCCCTACAAGGTTTAAATTATATTCACTTGTAGCAATCCTTTGGGGGTGGGGGGGGGCAGTTGGCTGTCAGGGGGTCCACTCGGGCCTTGCACTGGCGCACATGATCTGGAGTTTGCAGTTTGAGCAGCTGCCCATTTGGCAAGCAGAGAAAGTTTTCCAAATCTTTTGTTGTGCAGAGGTACAGCCCTTTCTCTCAGTTATTTTGCCAAGTATTTTCGGCTTCTTTTAGAAGCTTTGTGAGCCATTTTATGTGACAATCCTTATCTCTCACACACACCATATACGTAAATCTGCCCCAGTCAATATTGCTGGTCACGGCTTCTGCACATGCACGCCAAGCATTCTGGGGCAGATTACATCATTTCAAAAGTCTCGTATTGATGCATCGACAATAATCGATGAATAATAAGTCTCGAGCTTTTTTTTTTTTTTCAAACCACCTGAATTATTCATGTGACAAGTAATCATCCCTGCACGAGATTGAATTTTTTGTGCAGTTGAGATGAAAATGTTCCTTACTTCATTGTTTTTTTGTACAATCCATTGAAACATAAAGGAAACATGTGCAATAAAGTGGTGTTCTACTGTCGATAACTTGTGTGGTTGAGCCTTAACATCATTGTCATAACCCACATTAGCAAAATAATGCTGCAGTAGTGCACATTCATGTATCTGTGTCTGTACATTATTATTTATTCTTCCCAAACCCCTTCTTCTCATGCATGCAGAGCTTTTACTCAGTTACAACGATGATGACATTTTCCTCTGTGACGTTCACCATGGTGATGGCTCCTTCTACAACCGCCGTTTCAAGGGTCATCGGAATAATGCCACGGGTAAGCATGGGCTTTTTTGTTTTTTTTTGCTGTCATTATTTTCATTCTCATTTTTTTGTTGTTATTTTATCCTAGTTTTAACCACTAATGTACATGACAGCTCCCACGGTTTATGAAGTTGATTTTTCACCCTTATCTTGTGCCGAGCGCACTGCTGTTTCCAGTTCTGCGCTGGGTGCACACATGCATGTCTCCTTTACTGTGCCGGGCAAGCTGCCATCTCTGGTACTGTGCCAGGCGCACTGCAATCTCCAGTCTTGTGCTGGATGCACGCATGTGCACGTCTCTGGTCTTATGCATGTCTTTGTATACCTTTTAAAGCTTATTTTGTACAAATTTTCGATAGATAGACATCTCAAGTGCGTTTTCTTTTTTTGACTTGCTTCTCATTTTGTCTTGATGGGCCACATTTTTATTCTCCCCCATTCATGCAAGCATCTTTGTTGCCATTATTCTCCTCAAGCATTTTGGATACCTGAAGTATTTTTACTTTTTCTTCTGTTATCGTATTCTTTTCTATTGTATTCCATGTCATGTTCATTCTTTCAACGCTCTCACACCACAAAGAACTGCTGTCTTCTTTCCGTCTGCCTACCTTTTTATCTTCTGACTACCCATAGTGAAAGGTGTCAATTTTATGGGGAGTGGGGGTGAGTTCGTGGTGAGTGGGAGTGACTGTGGACATCTCTTTGTTTGGGACAAAGAGTCAGCTCAGATCCTGCTCGCTTTGCCCGGTGACACCGGCGGTGTGGTGAGTACGCAGGATGATTTAACAGCCGTAACTACTCATTTTTCCACTGAAAAGTGCCAATTCAGTAACTTGCTATGATGACTAATTTAGGCTGCCAAAACGGGTTGCCTTACGGCAATCCCCAAGTGTAGTAAAGGTTTGTTATCACTAAAACAAAAAAATTAAGAAGGTGGTTCTTGTGAGTTGCACTTTGTTTATTGGCCATTTGGGTGAACATAAACTTTTCCAACTTGGCACGTAGATGATACTTGATGCTCGTGAGGTGACTATCATGCCATAGATACTTCAAGTTCCACTATGTATACTGGAACTGAGATATAGGCTGGTGGTGTAACATCCTTAAGGCAGCAAAAATGCACAGTTTTTGACCAAGAAGGGCAATAAATTTTGTGTAATCGATTGCAGACTTGTGTGTGCAGTTTGTTGATTTTCATGAAGATATATATACAGTATACCAGAAGAGCAGCCCAAGTTGGATCATAAGGCTAAAACAAGAAATGACTTCTGCCTACATTGCTGAAAACATTAGGGAGTATGGAATGTAAAAATAGGGAACTTAAAAAAAAAATTCATTTATGATTTTGTAGACAAAATATTTGCTCTTGGAAGAGGAGGAACCAAATGGACCGACACAACCAGTGACTGAGTGAATGAACAGGAAAAGAGGAAAGGGGGGAGTGGATGTAACAACATCCAAGAGGGTTGGATTAGGGGGTTTAATGGAGGTAGAAAAGGTTATGGGTCAGGATGGAGGTTGCCATGAGATGGTGGGCAGAAAAATGAGTGATTGAACTGTCTCGAGAGGGCAAAGCCACAACCAGCAGAAAAGATGAATAAAGGGTTGGAGATTGGTGGTAAGTTTTGATTTGGGGAGTATAACCATGAAGGGGTTCCTGGAAGTGTGTCGATGAGAGAATGAGGAGAGCGAGGAGGGAGAGAGGAGAGAGGGGGGGAGAGAAGAGAGAGGGGGGAGAAAGGGGGGAGAGAGAGAGAGGAGGAAGGAGAGAGAGGAGGAAGGAGAGGGAGAGGGGGAGGGGGAGAGAGGGGGAGAGAGGGGAGGGGGGAGAGAAGAGAGGAGGGGGGAGAGGGGAGAGAGAGGAGAAAGGGGGGAGGAGGGGCGAGAGAGGAGAGGGGAGGAGGGGCGAGAGAGGAGAGGGGAGGAGGGGCGAGAGAGGAGAGGGGAGGAGGGGCGAGAGAGGAGAGGGGAGGAGGGGCGAGAGAGGAGAGAGGAGGGGGGAGAGAGGGGGAGGAGGAGAGAGGAGGGAGGGGGAGAGAGGAGAGAGGGGTGGAGGAGGGGGAGAGAGGAGAGGAGAGAGGGGGAGGAGGGGAGAGGAGGGGGGAGAGGAGAGAGAAGAGAGGAGGGGGGGAGAGAGGAGAGAGAAGAGAGGAGGGGGGAGAGAGGAGAGAGAAGAGAGGAGGGGGGAGAGAGGAGAGAGAAGAGAGGAGGGGGAGAGAGAGAGAGAGAGAAGAGAGGAGGGGGGAGAGAGGAGAGAGAAGAGAGGAGGGGGGAGAGAGGAGAGAGAAGAGAGGAGGGGGGAGAGAGGAGAGAGAAGAGAGGAGGGGGAGAGAGGAGAGAGAAGAGAGGAGGGGGAGAGAGGAGAGAGAAGAGAGGAGGGGGAGAGAGGAGAGAGAGAGAGAGGAGGGGAGAGAGGAGAGAGAAGAGAGGAGGGGGAGAGAGGAGAGAGAGAGAGAAGAGAGGAGGGGGAGAGAGGAGAGAGAAGAGAGGAGGGGGGAGAGAGAGAGAGAGAGAGAGAGAGGAGGGGGAGAGAGAGAGAGAGAAGAGAGGAGGGGGAGAGAGGAGAGAGAAGAGAGGAGGGGGAAGAGAGAGAGAGAGAAGAGAGGAGGGGGAAGAGAGAGGAGAGAGAAGAGAGGAGGAGGGGGAGAGAGGAGAGAGAAGAGAGGAGGGGGAAGAGAGAGGAGAGAGAAGAGAGGAGGGGGAAGAGAGAGGAGAGAGAAGAGAGGAGGGGGAAGAGAGAGGAGAGAGAAGAGAGGAGGGGGAAGAGAGAGGAGAGAGAAGAGAGGAGGGGGAAGAGAGAGGAGAGAGAAGAGAGGAGGGGGAAGAGAGAGAGAGAGAGAAGAGAGGAGGGGGAGAGAGAGAGAAGAGAGGAGGGGGAAGAGAGAGAGAGAGAGAAGAGAGGAGGGGGAAGAGAGAGGAGAGAGAAGAGAGGAGGGGGGAAGAGAGAGAGAGAGAGAGAGGAGGGGGGGAGAGAGGAGAGAGGAGGAGGGGGGAGAGAGGAGAGAGGAGGGGAGGGGGAGAGAGGAGAGAGGAGAGGGAGGGGGAGAGAGGAGAGAGGAGGGAGGGGGAGAGAGGAGAGAGGAGGGAGGGGGGAGTGAAGAGAGGAGGGAGGGGGGAGTGAAGAGAGGAGGGGAGGGGGGAGAGAAGAGAGAGGAGGAGGAGGGGAGTGAAGAGAGGAGGGGAGGGGGAGTGAAGAGAGGAGGGAGGGGGGAGTGAAGAGAGGAGGGGAGGGGGAGTGAAGAGAGGAGGGGAGGGGGGAGAGAGAGGAGAGGAGGGGAGGGGGGAGAGAAGAGAGGAGGGGAGGGGGGAGAGAAGAGAGGAGGGGAGGGGGGAGAGAAGAGAGGAGGGGAGACAGACAGATATATATATATATATATATATATATATATATATATATATATATATATATATATATATATATATACATACATGTATATATGAGAGCGCTGAGGGAGGTATATTGGAGGAGAGATAAAAACAAAGGCCGCCAACCTTTCCATGATGTGAGATAGAGATCACCTCGTGCTATCACCTCGTTGTGGGAAATGCCAATAACGTTGAAACCTACAGAATCAAGGAGACATGTGATGCTGGTGTGCCAGCCCATTGGGGAGAACAATACTTTAACGAGCTATAGACTAAAGCCTTTGAGGCTGTTTATTTCTAAGTTTTTCATCGGTAACCTGAGATGGGTTGAGACCGAGAACTTCAAGAGACTGAACTTCCTTCAAGAGTTGATCAGTGAAAGGGTAGGTTAGTTTGTTGCTCCTTCTGGACTGACAGTGTGAATGTCGGATTTGCCAGGATTGAAAGACAGGTTCTATTTGTCAGACCAGCATCTCATCAATTCCAGAACACCAGAGAGTGACACAGCTGCTTTCTGCCTGTCAGTGGGTTTGGGTAGAATACGCCACAATGTGGAGTCATCTGTAGAAAGGAAGAGGGTTTTGTAAAGCATTGGAGCAGTCATTTATGTCGATGAGGAACATCACTTCTGGTTGTGGTTTCTTTGTGAGTGCAGGCAGTTTTCTGAGTTCTGAGATGCTTTACTAAAGTTAAATTTACTGCAATGGTTGTATCTTGTCTAATTGTTGTCGTTTGTTTCCTTTACTTTTAATAATATCCCAAATCCATTCCTTTACCTCTCTTTCATGCACACTTACTTGGTCCAGTTGTATCAATTCTGAGTTTGTGTTTGCCTTTGCCTCAGCAAGACTGGTGTGGTCATGAATCGTAGCCTTCCACGTTCTCTCTTTCTCCTCTCATTTGCTTTCTCCCCCCTCAACCTCATTTTCACTTTTCCTCCATTATACTTCTCCATTTTCTTATTAAAAAGAGAATAAAACATATTTTACTAAAAATATATACATGTTGGACCCCGACATTTGCGGGTGATACTTTCCTGGAAAATGCTGCGAATGTTGACATTGTTTCAACTAGTATGGATCGGCGTGCTTCGTGTGCTTCATCTCACATCGCTGCAGAGGCATAGGCATCTTTGACCATACCTGCTTTGTCTGGGAGTGAGGGATGGGGGAAATGGTGGGCGTAGGTTAGTGGGGGTAATAGTGGATCGGGTGTTGTGGGGCGATGGGGGAAATGGTGGGTGTAGGTTAGTGGGGGTAATAGTGGATCGGGTGTTGTGGGGCGATGGGGGAAATGGTGGGTGTAGGTTAGTGGGGGTAATAGTGGATCGGGTGTTGTGGGGTGATGGGTGGAAGGGAAGGTTAACACTAATTTATCAAAAACTGGAATGAAAGGAATGGAAAGAATGGAAAGAATGGAAATATATATATATATTAGCATATACCCATGCTCCGCACAGAGTTGAATGGGTGGCAAAAGGTGGATGAGGCATAATAGTTGATGTTATGGGAAGCTGGTGAGGGTGTCATTAGGGATGTGATGCACTATGGTTACCTGTCCTTGGTTTTCTAAAGACCTCCCTGCAGATGACATTTTGGGTGAGTGTCTTGTTGCTGAATAGTCCTTGTGAGGAATTATTGTCCACTTTGATAGATATACAGGAGTAACCTCTTGCACGTGAAAATGCAACATATAGCTGGCCATGGGAGAACACAGGGGCTGGGAGGTATATTCCGAGTTTGTCAAATGTTTGGCCTTGGGATTTGTTTCTGGTCATCGAGTATGCGAGTCTGACTGGAAATTGCATCCTCTACAGTGTGACTGGAAGGTTGGCGTCTGATGGGGCAAATTTAACATGATATAGGCCTAGCCCTAGACTGAACAGGAGCAGTGGAGGGTGACCGAGAATAAGAATGCAAATTTCAATGAATGGCACTTTTTGGCGCACATCCGACGATCGAGCACCGCTTGGATGCTTTAATTTTAAGACCACACACGCAAGATACAACACAGGTAACGATGGCGGTTGATATTGACAATTAATGTAATGAACGGCAGTTGTTTGGGTGCGTCCGACAATTGAACACCTCTTTAATTTGAACAGTTAACACGCACGCATTCAAGGTACAGAATCTATTGTCGGACACTACGCTTTCGAAGAACAAAGAAAAGAAGAGAATCTGGGCAATGAAGGGATGACCTCATACCCGTTCCCTGGTTCCCCCTACCTTCAGATTATAGCCTTTGATGTTATATGGACGTAGGCATATTGCAACTTATTTTCGGGTGTTTTTAACATGTACGTTGGATTTCAGACAAAAATTGACGGTCTAAGAGGGTGTGTTCAGTCTGGGAAGTACGTTGGATTTCAGACACAAATTGACAGTCTAAGAGGGCGTGTTCAGTCTGGGAAAGAGCCAATCGGGGTACATCATGTTGGCAGAGCTCTGGCGCTCATCGTTCCCCTCCTTCCACGCTGATTTTTAAAACATGACAACCATTGCTGATGTTCTGAGCTATACTATTTATTATCAGTTGTGTTTATGTTCAGTGTTTGATGCAATGGGCACTCCCTTACTTGAGTTCATACTTTTTGGATAGACGGCAGCACTTACCGGAGAGCAGTTCAGCGATGGCGACCGAATGGGAATAAATGCGGCCGTCGATGGGTTGAAAATCTTGTTGAAGCCATGTTGTCATCCATTTCCAGCTTAGAAATTTAGTGCATCGTCTTCGTCACATTAAGAAACCCTAGTATATGGGAAATGAGCACATTCCTACCAGCAGTTTCAGAGGAGAAATGTCAAATTACGCGCAGACGTTAACATAAATAATATTCCTTTTTAAATAAATCTTTACTTTAAATACAATGTTTCTTGTTACATTTTTTGTGTCAAATTCACATTCTGAGGTAGTCAGCATGTGCAGAAGAGGGTTTCACATTGCAGATGCTGTTTTCGAGGAGTAGCATTACTCCTCTGGGTGGTGACGGTCTGTCGACGACAGACGTATTGACGTCAGCGAATGACCGATGATGTCATGACGGAATTACGCCTCTCAGCGGTGACGTCACACGTCGCCATACAAACAAATGTAAGAATTAGAAAATCGCCCAAAATTCCCAAACCTATCCATCTGGTGCGATCTCACATAGCCCATGCTGTTCATTAGACCACAGAGCACCCGCATGCCGAAAGTGGCGACAATCCGTCTGGCAGTTTTGGAGGAGATACGTCAAATTACATGCAGACGTTAACAGAAATTATATATATATATATATATATATATATATATATATATATATATATATATATATATATATACATATATATATTGTTACGTTTGAGGGGGGGGTATGCATTCAAAGGGTAATTAGGATGTTTATTTAGGTATGCCATGCTGTTCAAGTTTACCAGGATCTCGATGTAATAAGTAGCAATTCAGTGGTGATAAGTTGTCTAGTAAATGTTCATTTCTTCAAGGGGGAAATGATAATTGTCACGTAATTAGATAGGGACACGGGATAGGGTAAGTGTGTCTGCGTAAACCCCTTTTAGTAGTCCCTGGAGGCTGGCCGTGACGTCACAGGACGGCTGCGGATGGCTCCGCCCCGTGATCACGATTGGCGGAAGGCGACGGCGGTGAGCCAATAAAACGGCTCGATTGGAAGTGACGAGGACGGGAGGATAAAAAAGTTCTGTTCGGGGTCGAAAAGGAAGAGGAAGAAGATCGGGACAAAAAGATCGTGTTTTTTTGGTGTGGAGGCTGTTGCGCGGGAAGCGTACTTGTGCTGATTCGATCGTGTTCTTGATCGTGTCTTGGAGCCTTGCTGAGCCTCGTGCCTCACCTTGGTTGGCTCTGGGGTTCTGCTGACTCGGAGTACGGGGTCGAACGGCGGGCGGACCTGCCTCCCTCTCCTGCTCGCAACTTGGCGCCAGAACTGGTTCCCTGGCGGCTGTGAGCGGACTTGGGCCAGGACCAGGAGGTCCACAGCACCACGGTTTCTCCTGCCCCCCTGACGAGAGCAAGGCCAGCTCGTCCGACGCTGATCCAGGGACAGTTGCGTCCACACCACGGTCCAGCCTGACCACCAGAAGTAGCTACGTTTTGTGTTTGTGTGTGTGTGTGTGTGTGTACTTGGCGCCTTAGAGGGTTTGAGATCTGTATATTCATTGGAATTGTCTGTGTTTTCCCCACGCCCGATCCCACACCATCCCGTCGAATCGCCCCGGATCCCTCTTCTTGCCGAGTCTTGTTATTTCTGGTTAATAATAAAAACAAATAAACATCATCAACTCAGTGAAAAGTGACTCGTGCCACCTTCCTCGTCCCGTTTGCGGTAGAGCGATTAGAACCGCCATGTTTGGGTTATAAATAAATAAACCGCCTCCATCGTTTCGGCTCATTCTACGTTGGCGGGACTGTTCAAGTCCCGTGGACGTCACTATATATATATATATATATATATATATATATATATATATATATATATATATATATATATATATATATATATATATATATATATATATATATATATATATATATATATATATATATATATATATATATATATATATATACATATACATATACACACACACAACAACACACAACACACAACACACAACACACAACACACAACACACAACACACAACACACAACACACAACACACAACACACAACACACAACACACAACACACAACACACATCACACATCACACATCACACATCACACATCACACATCACACATCACACATCACACATCACACATCACACATCACACATCACACATCACACATCACACATCACACATCACACATCACACATCACACATCACACATCACACATCACACATCACACATCACACATCACACATCACACATCACACATCACACATCACACATCGACAGAGGTGTGGGAGGAAAGGACTGCATTTTATTGGGAGGGGGGAGTGAGGAGGGGACAGAGTGAGAGAGAAGGGGGGTGGGGAGGAGGAAAAAAAAATACAGGTGAGCGGTGGAGGTGGGGTTAGCAAAGAATGATACGTGACATTTAATGACCGAACACGAAAAAAATATTTAATGTCAGAACAGCTGTACACACAACGACACAACGGAGTTTGTAAAGTAATCTGCTGGCACATCTGCAAAAACTTTGATATTCCAGTTCCAGAAAATTTGCGGAGAAAATGAAACAAAAGCAATCACTGAAAACATTCAAGTAACGCTCATGTACGACCTAATGACCCCATCAAGCGTGAACATCGAAAACAAAGCGTTGCGACCAAATATAATAATTCGGTGCAAAAAACAGAGAAGTCGGCATTGCTAATTGAGGTGTTGATACCAGTGATTTTGGATAAACGATGCAGAAATCAAGGAAATGACCAAATACCAAGACCTCAAGCATGAAGTGAAAAGATCCTGGAAGCTGAAGAATGCCAAAGTTGCACCAGTGATGATGAAGAACCTCAGAGAATTTAAAAACCATCCCTGGGAATATTATTACAAACTAATTACATTTGTAAGCTGTCCAGGGCTCGGTGACTATCCTGAAGAGAACCCTTGGCACAAAACTTTGAAAACAGAAAACTTCACAGCTTTCTCCATGAATCATGACCCCTTACTCAAATGAAGGTGGATGCTTTGAGCCCACCCTGGGAGGACTCTATTCCACATTCTGAAACCCTATATGTAGACAGACAGACAGACACAGACCCCCCCCCCCCACACACACACACACACACACACACACACACACACACACACACACACACACACACACACACACACACACACACACACACACACACATACACACACACACACACACACACACACACACACACACACACACACACACACACACACACACACACACACAGACACATACACACACACACACACATACACATACACATACACATACACAGACCCCACACACAGACCCCACACACACACCCCACACACAGACCCCACACACAGACCCCACACACAGACCCCACACACAGACCCCACACACAGACCCCACACACAGACCCCACACACAGACCCCACACACAGACCCCACACACAGACCCCACACACAGACCCCACACACATACACATACACATACACATACACATACACATACACACACACACACACACTTTGAGATCTGGCAGGTCTCTGTTTCACCTCCTGAAACCCACCCGCATGTGGAGATAGCAGGCCACAGCAGCAACTTTCAGGTGTGTATGCTCACACTCACTAACTTCTGTGATGGTAATATACTTTATATATGTACACATGCATAAAATACATAAAAATGACAAACACAAAGATTTACCTTTAAACAGAGTTCTTTGAAAGAGGAATTCAAGTGGGAAATTCGCAAAATTCAATTGAAAAATATATCAAGGCCCAGAACACAAAATGTCGATTTCTGCTCTCTGCCTTCACAACCAAATCATGGCAAACACGTGGTCAGATGGACCTTATTGGTTTTATATATGTATCGATGTTCAATGTGAGGGATGAATTATATGAGGAGATTGCACAAAAGATTAAACAAAACGATGTCCTGTAAAAATACAATTGCACCTTTTCAGCGGATGAGACACCTCCTGAAGCACAAACTGCACGGCAAGGCCCAACACAGGTGGAAACTTACGTCTGTCTAATCGATGTTCCCTTGGAGAGCATGGATACTTTTACCAAAACGAACAACCCAGCAGCTTGGAGAATGCTCACCAAGTGTTTTAAACACTCAAGCAAGCACTCCAATGAAACGGTTGTTAAGAAATGGCAAGTTTGGCACGCGATGAGCAACACGTACACCTCCCGGAGACACCCAAAATGTCAAGCCACGAACGACATCTCCGGATGTTTCTCAGCATTGCAATTTCTCCAGCGATTCATATCTATGATGAACAGGCATTCAATAATATGAGTGAGGAAAGTGAGAACCACAACTTTATCGTGAAGAAATCACTATGGCCTGTTCCAAGTCAAGACATGGTTGAGCAGGCTAAAAAACATGGCAGCTTCAGATCCCAACGAGGTTACCCAGGAAATATATATATATATATATATATATATATATATATATATATATATATATATATATATATATATATATATATATATATATATATGTGTGTGTATGTATATATATATATATATGTGTGTGTATGTATATGTGTATATATATATATATATATATATATGTATATATATGTATATTCATGCAATGAATGGGGGTAGGGACAAGACGCGAGCAAGACAAAGAGCTACGACCGTCTATTTATTATGTACATCCACTTCGCAATTCTACTTCGCGGACAAGACGCCACAACGTTCATTCAAAAGCAAGTAAAAACCCCAGGACAGACGAGGGGAAGACTGGACCCCTTGGGGTCTTTATTGTCACGGAGCCGTGTAGACCACAGAGGCTCCGCAAGACAGGGCTGGCTACCCTCACCTCGCTGGGGCGACCCGCGACGTCCCGTCTCCACGACCCACGGTAAGGCATGGCTTGGCAGGCCACGTGTCCTGGCTCCACTGCGCTCTGCTCTCTCCTCCTTTCCACACGCCTCCACAACCCCCCGCAGCCGACGACTCGGAGAGCGACTGCGAGTGAGAGAGACCCAGGTAGAGAGAGACCGACTCGACTGATGGGGAGCGAGCAACCACGACCTCCAGACTTTTCTGACTGAGAGACTCAGGAGAGAGACTCTCTCACCACCTCGCCAACCGCCGACTCAGACTCCGACCGCGCATTCAGCGCTCTCTTTTTATAACCACGGCGCCTCGCCCCCCCCTCCCCTTCTCGGCACGCAGGGGAAAATTCCAGGAGAGATCGGCTCGGTTTAATCTCTTTTAGTTGAATCACTGCCTACCCACGTCTCTTCCGCACGTGTTTTTCGTTGGGGGGGGGGGGGGTGAGGCCGTCATCCGTTCTCTCCCGACGAATGTCAGGCTTCTCGCAACCCTGCTGAGGTGGAAACGTGGTGGTGGTGACGGTGGCTGTTGTAATGGTCGCGTGGCTGGTGTTTTGTGGTGGTCATGAGGGTGGTGTGGCTGGGCGCTTGTGGTTGAGGTGGTTGTGTGAAGGCGGTGGTGGAGAAGTTGTTTGTGGTGGTGGTTGATGTGAAGCGGTTGATGAGAGGATGTTGGTGGTGGAGGTGGTGGTTGTGAAGCGGTTGGTCCAAAATAACGATAGTAAAAGAATAACGGCTCACTCAAAGATCACAGCCCTGATTACACGAATAAATTCCCATTAGACAACGGTGCGGAAATCTATTTGAACACAGACTTATCGGCATAACTGATCTAAGGACCTATATGGTGCTCTGCGAATTTCCACAGCTGTAACTCTTCTTCTTCTTTCGGCTGCTCCCGTTAGGGGTCGCTACAGCGGATCATCCATATGATCCGCATAGTGATTTGGCACATGTTTTACACCGGATGCCCTTCCTGACGCAACCCTGGTCGCCTTTTACGACACAGGGATATTCCACAGCCGTAACAATATATGTATGTATATATATATATATATATATATATATATATATATATATATATATATATATGTATATATATATATATGTATATATTGTTGTGGATTTCCGCCACTCTGGCGTGCGGCCGACCGCCTTTAGCTAATTGTGGCCGTGCGCCCACCGACCGTGGCAATCCAGTCGCAGCTTTTCGGATCAACGCCGAAACCCAGCTTAGGGTGTTGTTAACCACACCATAAATCAGCCAACTCCTCTGTCCAATTCCACTCACTCCGGACTCCAACACTCAACTCTGGCGCTCTCCACACCGACTCGCCAAGGAGACCAAGGAGAGAAACTCTCATCAGCTCGCCAACCGCTCACTCTCCTCTTGGCGTTCCAACGCGGCCCTTTATCGCCTCGGGGCGTTAGCCCCTCCCCCTTTCCTCCCGGCACGCGGGGCAAAATCCTTGGGATCTCCGATGGGGACGTGCTTACGCCTTTTTGAGGGCCCCACCCCAACCGTCATATCTGTTTACCTTGACGAGTCTCCCCCAACATGTCTCCCGAATTATTGCGTCCTCACCCGTCTTTATCGCGGGCCGCACAACCGTTGATTTTGTTTGTAGAGGAGGGCTGGTGTGTTGTGGAGATGGACGAGGTTGTTGAGATGTCGTTGTTGCAGTGTGGTTGGCGCTGTGGTGGGGATGGCATGGTTGTTGAGATGTCGTTGTGGTGGTGGTGGAGGTGGCATGTGTGTAGTGGTGTCGTTGAAGAGATGCTGTTTGTTTGAATGAGATGTTGGCGGTTGTGGAGAAGGTGGTGTGGAGATGTTGTTTAAAATAAAGATAGAAAAGAATAATACTACCTCAAGATTCACAGCCCAGCATATGAATAATTCCCTTTAGACATTGGTGGGGAAATCTAATCTGGACACACACTTATCAACATAACTGATCTTTGGGGAACCTGAATGGTGTTCTGTGAATTTCCACAACTGTAACAATATATATATATATATATATATTATTTACTTCATAGGAATTTCATCAGAGAGATAGGATTGCATAATATAACATGGTCCGTGGACGAGTAGGAGACATCTCGATGTAAATTAAGTAGGGAAACTGAGCTTAAGTGTTACGTGTCACCGCACGGCAGGCAGTGATGTGTAAATTAGGTTAGGATTAAGGACAATTTCGCCCCCCCCATATGTGATTGCCCCCTGTGACCTTTTCTATGTTTTTGCCTTTCAAGACCGGTGATAAAGAGGGATCACATCCTTAAAACAATAACTGAGCTGCACGTCCAAGCAGGCAAGAAACCCTGCCTCCAAAAATGACAGCTGCCAAACCACGTCCCCAGAGTGGATGATTGATGGGCGTGACATCAGAGCCTTTACGAGAGGAGAGTCTCGGGAGAAGAATGAGGTTAGTAGGAGAATCTCGCGTTGGGCGATAAAAAGGAGTCGAGATGAAGGTTCTCGGGGTGGGACAGAAGCAAGAGAGGCAGGCTTCGTGGGCTGAAGAGAAGGGCATTTCACCTGGCTTTCCCTCGACATGGTGAAGAAAACTGCACGATTTTCATGTTCGTGCTGAGGTGAATTGGCTCGTGTCGTGGAGCAAGACGCTGGACATTCACTGTTAGCTGGATCATGTGGGACCAGCTTCGAAGCCTCGTGTTGTGCCATCGGGGAAATAGACGGCGCCATTCTGCAGAGCAGCGGTGTCGGCAAGTGCAATCGACAAACGAAGTTGCATGGCGGTTTCTGAGTCCTGGTGTTGAGTGTTGCCGCCAGAATTGCCTCCTGTACGTTTTCCCGTCCAGAGAGCATCTGGGCGTCATTTTGGGTGCATTTTCCCACGCAGTGACGAAGCGGTTTGGTGACCTTCAAGCTTCCGAAACTAACCTCTGAGCACACAGCTAAGTGCGGGGATAAAGGAGGGATTTTTATTTTATCATTCTGTTCCTTTGTCTGTATTAAACAATGTGTGGAGTCCACTTGAAATTTCATTTAGTTTATCTCGCATTCCATTTTGATGATTACACTTTGAATTATTACCATTATAAATATTTGATTTATTTTCATTCAACCCCATATTTATTTAAGTTGCTTGTGTCTGTCTTAAATCCCTGTGCTGTGCTTCCGTCCGTTACGTGTATTTGCCAGCCTCCTATCCCACATGTGCCATAATCTCCGATAATCTCGGCTGTTCGCCTTTCAGGAGAACTGTTTGGCGATCCATTCAGGCTCGTGTTAATCGTGTTAATCGATGATATATATATATCATCTTCTTCTTCTTCTTTCGGCTGCTCCCGTTAGGGGTCGCCACAGCGGATCATCCGTTATGATCCACATACTGATTTGGCATAGGTTTTACGCCGGATGCCCTTCCTGACGCAACCCTGGTCGCCTCTTACAACACAGGGATAAGGATTGGGTTTCGCCATGATTCCGGGCTGCCCTACACCCTCTCATAGCGCGGCCCAGCGCAGAGCTCCCGTCCTCAAGCAATCCTCCAACCCAAGCCTCCGAGTCGCCGGATTATAGGCGCACGCCACTACGCCCAGTTTATATATATACACACACACACACACACACACACACACACACACACACACACACACACACACACACACACACACACACACACACACACACACACACACACACACACTTGGGAATCTAATTTTTCAAATGACCACCTCTACCATCTAGGGAGAGGGGGTTGTAGTAATCGATGTACAAAAGAACGCTTGGAAATTTAAGGGGGAATTTTTTTTTGAGGCGATTGAACGCGCGTGGGAAATGGCGGACGTGCATAAAGTGGCGATGATCGTGCTGGATAGTGACCATGAATGAAGTGAGCCAGGGGTGGAGTTGAGTTGTGACGATAGGGTTGGGGTCTCCCCCGTCCAAGCGTGTCCCCCCCCTTCCCCCACAGTGGTGGAAAATGAGACGCAGGGAGTGGGTGCGATGAACACCAGGCCTTGTGTGAGATGTAAATTAAAATGGATGAAGGGAATAAAGAATGAATAAATGAAAGAAATAATGAGACAAAATGAATAAATTAATGAAAAAACACAATCAACAAAGGGATGAAAAAATGATGAGACAAATGAATAAACAACGTGAAGAAATGAGTGAAATGAAGGGACTAATGAATAAACAAAGTGAACAAATTGGAATGACAAAATTAAATAACAAACGAATAAAATGAAGGAACAAGAAAAAGAGCAATCGGAGATTGCAAACTCTTGCCAGGACTTCTTTTGAGTGGTATATTTTTATAGGTTTTAGGGTAAATCCAATATGGCTGCCAAACCATGTGACCTATGACATCATATGTGTGACCCTTTTGTTCCTCATGGATAGGCATTAATATGTGTAAAGTTTCACCTCAAGCTTTCCAGCCATTTTAGAGAAGATTTTTGAAGGTTTTTTTTTAAAACAATATGGCTGCCGAATCTCGTGACCGATGACGTCATCAAAAAATTTTGTGGACCATTTTGTCCCTAAATGACCCTCAAAAGTTTTTATGCTGATCGGATGTAGCATTCTACATATGCAATTATGACGTTATAAAAATACCACACTCATTCCACATAAGGAGTATGTGTGAATTTGTGTGAATTCCACTTGTGTGAAGTTCCCCTCGATTTGTACAGCCGTTCTGTCAGAGAATAAGATTTTTTGATGTTTTAGGGTAAATCCAATATGGCTGCCAAACCATGTTACCAATGACATGTGTGTGAACCTTTTGTTCCTCATGGACAGGCGGTCATACTTGTAAAGTTTCGCCTCAATCTGTTCAGCCACTTCAGAGAAGATTTTTGAAGGTTTAAATTTTTTTTTTAAACAATATGGCTGCCAAATCTAGTGACTTATGATGGCATGAAAAAATTTTCTGTGGCCCATTTTATCCCGAGATGACCCTCAAAAATTTTCATACTGATCCTATGTGGCGTTCTACATTTGCAATTATGACGTCATAACAAGGGCATCTATGATTTATGACAAACAAATCCCTCATTCCCCAGGAGGAGTACTTATGTGCCAAGTTTCAATTTTCTCCTTGGTGCGGTTTCAGAGATACAGAGGTCCAAAGTTTTTCCATTTTTCCAATATGGCTGCCACACCACGTGACCTATGACGTCATAATTATCATTAAAGCATTCTACATCAGTCATTGAACCAATGATGAAAATTTCGTCTCAATCCGATAAGCGGTTGCAGAGAAAAACATGAAAGTTCCGTGCGGACAGACAAACGGACCCAAATGCAATACCCTCTCCGAATCCTTCAGCGAGGATAACAAAGGAAAGAATCGAAGGGACAAATTAATGGAATGTAACGTGAGAGGAATGAGTGAACAAATTAACAAAATTAAGATGGGAATAACACAGGAACTGGGGGCACGAATTGATGGAGTCGGGAAATGAATGAATGGTTGGAAGACAAAATTGATGAACAATGGAATGAAATGGGGGGGGGAGGGGGAAGTTGGAAGAAGAAATTGGATCAACAAATAAATGAATTGACAAAGTAAATGAGGACCTGGAGGGCTATTCCACCTGTGTGGATGCCAAAATGCAATGGCAGGTAGAGGAATTGGGATTTTGTAAGTGCCAGGGTGGTGGTTTGGCTGAGGAGGTGCAAAAGTTGGAAACTCATGTAATGGAACGAGCGGGTGTTGATTGATAAAGGCTTATGGGAGCCACAATTGATGGGGGAGAAGATGGATGAGATGTTCCAGGAGTGGCTGAACACTTGGGACAATACCATCAAAGGAGAGGTGATAGAACCTAAAGTTTCTGTTATTCTCGAAGGTGACGTTGATGGTTCTGTTGAGACCATGCTTGGGCTGACTGACTCAGACGAAGCCAATGGTGTAGTTAAACTGGACTTGCTGCAGTTTGACATTGGGGATGCTACTGAACAGGGTCGAGCAGATTTGACAGAGCCAATGTTTGAACCATTTGCAGGACATGTAGTGGAGGAGAGCGACAGTGACGGTGACATGTCAAGTACCGACCAAGTGGCTGTTCTTGAAATGATCGAAAGTGAGCTTGCTAATGTAAACTCTGGAGAGAGAATTGCCCAGTTTGAAAAAGTACAAGGTGGTTTAGCAGTCACAGATGGATCTCAAGAGGAATAGGAGGATGCTTGTCAAATGAACCAGTGTAAGAGTGATGTTTTTGAAAGGAATTTGCAGTACCGTTCCAGAGTTCAGATTTGGATAGTCGTTGTGAATACCAATTACTCACTGTTGATGAACCGTTTGGAAGTGATGCCAAGGCAGAGGGTTATGTTGAGTCTGGTGCTTCTCGCTGTTGTAATGCAGATAGTACAGTTGTCGTTGAGAGTGGATCCACATAAATATTTTTTGATGATTGTACGGTCGGGGGTGACGCATTGGAAACTGTGAAGGAAGATGACATTGAAGTTGTGAAGGTGCTGGATGAGGAAAATGATCTTCCTGAAGTACTGCTTCCTGAAACTGGCACTCACAGGAAGGCAAGTCCTGAAGTTTGTTGTGTTGAGCAAGGATTGGAGCAATCCCAAGAAGGATGTGTTGAGGAGAGTTGCAACAGCTGTGGCTTCCTGTTGGTTGAGCAAGAGGCTCATCTTGAAATGAACCAAAGTGAGTCGAGTGCAAGCTTTGAAGAGAAAATGCCTCCACTTGGTGTGAATTTAGAGTATTCTGGTGATGAAGATGATATTCAGCATTTTTCATTGGATGAACTTGCAGTAGCTGATGTATCCCAGGAATCCCTTCCAGATGTCAGTCCCATAGATTCTTCAGCAAGGGTTATTGAGGAGAAACAGGTGGATGAACTGCATGACGAAGGTGAATTGCCAAACACTGGACTTGTTAGCAATGAGACCCGTGCTGAACTTTATGAAGGACTTTATCAATCTTTTTTCAATCCAGTGGTTGAGAAGGATGCTCCAGAGATTGTGCCACTTGAGAGGGAGTTTAAAGTTGAGAAATGTGTCGTGGGGAATGAACCATTGGATGATGATTTTTGGATTGGAAGCAAGAAGGAGATGGATAAGGAAGGTGAGCTTTCTAAGGAGTCTGTCTGAGGTGAACAGTTGTCAGGAGATAAGGGAATTGTGTTCTGAACTGCAGTCATTCAAGAGCGAAACCCAGAAAGTGATGGAAAGTCTTTGGGAGAGAGTGTGTGAGCTCAAAGCTGAATTGGACAGTGACCGCAGCTGTCAGGAATATGTGCAGGGTGACACTCTCGCCCTGCAAGCTGAATTGGATGGGGCTGCACCTGCAGCAAGCTGAATAAGCACAGCAAGGGCTCACTGAAGCTGAGATGGTTGGCAGAGATGGAGCACCGTACCTCAAAATACACGTGGCTCTCATGGTGATAGCATGGTTGTTGCTGGTCAGTTTTGGAATCCTTTTGGGACAATTTTTACTGATTTGCCTGGCCCACTCAACAGCTGTACTTCCAAAAAGTCTGGTTCCAGATCCAAAGGACAGCTCTGGTGATGGCATTTGCATTAACCATAGTGGCTGTTTGTCTGTTGTGGATGGTGGAATATAGTTGCCGGCATCCATGCATGCCTGCGAGTTGTTGTCCTCATGCTGGTTGTGAGTCAGCCGGCCGTGGCCTTGTTCCGCCTTCGGCCTGGCACACCCAAGAGATACAGTTTTAACTGGATCCACTGAGCTGTGGCAATGTCTGCCTGGATTTTAGCTGTGGCCACAGTTTATCCTGGAGGAGGTTGCAGGCATCAATTGGGAATGGATCTGAGAACTTTGGGTCGACCAGATCCTGGAGGAGGATGCTGGCTTCTGGGAGTGGATGAGAGAAATTTGTCTTACTTACCAGTTGTGCATGTGTGCGTGGGTGTGTGAGAGAGGGAGAGAGATATGTCTGGCATCCTTGGGACTACGGTGCAGTAATTGGTCTTTATTTTGATTAGTTGTTGGTCTGACAATCGAACATGGCTCTCATTTCTGCCAAATATCACTTCCCTTTGCGCTCTGGAAGGATCGTCAAATGAGCTCGTCTATCTATTTCCATGGTCAGCCACCTATTTCCTGACTTTTTCTACCCCTAATCTCTATTTGACCCAACCCAACCATATTACTTGCAGTTTACTCTTTCTTCCACTCCTCTTCCTATTCGTTCATTTGCAACTGTATGTTTTTGTGTGCAACTGTGGCCATACTACCCTGTGACTAAACTGCTGTTTTTTTTGTCACCTCACTCTTCTGTGAGCCAGATTCACCAAGGCACTGCCATCGGCCACTCCACTCCAGAGAAGAGGAGGGAGTTCCATAGTATTTTGCTGCACCAATGAAGGAAGTCAGAAAACTTCACGTGGCCTTGTATGCCGTTTGCAGCAAACTTGGCAAGCAGCTCAGGATGCCAGACTATCAAATGACCAATTTAATATCTTGGCAATTGATACTGACCTCTTCTTTTTTTCATTTTTTTTTTGACACTTTGAGCCCAAGACTATTGCTGACAAAGCAGCAGCAGCAGCAGCAGCAGCATGTGCATAGTTAAGTGATCAGGACATAATCCAAACTGAGATAAGGCTCTGAAAAGAGGAAAGGCAACATCAGCAGCAGTAATTGATTACATTTGCTTGTAGTTAGAACTAAGCCTTCTGGCTTGTAGTTACTGCTTTCTTGTGGATGACAGGGATGTTGGTAGACTTGCAGGCAACGAAGAAGCAGCCAGAGGAGAACGTGTTGAAAAGAGCAGACAAAAGAGAAGCAAGAGCAGCAAACAGGATTTTTATAATATGGCAACTATTGTCAACTGAGCCCGTCGCTATTGAAAAGTCGATGATGGAGAGAACCTTCTCTCCCTTCTTAAGACGCTGTCACATCTTGACGATTTAGCCAGCAATGGCAACGTATAAAAATGTATGTAAAACGTTGGCGTACGCTGAAATGTTGATGTTTTTTTAAAGTTTTTGGCGTATTCATAACGAGTTGGTCATATGCATAACATATTAGTAATGTACACAGAATGTGTCGTTGTCTTATAGATAACTTATACCAACGAATGATTAGCGTGTTGTTGGCGTTCACATCCTATGCTCAACGATAGTCTAACTTAGGCAGAGCGCGCTGCACATATCACCGACAATCACGTGGCGTAGCCTATTAAAAAGCTGCCGCTCGCCGATTCAAATCATAACCGCCTGAGAATTGGAAGTGTCACCATCTCAGTCACACCTTGACGATTCAGCTAGCGTATGCCGATCTCTGAAAAATGTGTCTAAAACGCTGGCACAAGTCGAATACGTTATGGGTAAGTTTGGTTTACGTGAAGAGCATGCTGAAAAATGATGAAGTACGCTGTCATACGTCGTAGTACGTCTAGTACGTCGTGAAACTTCAAGCATGCTGAAAATTTTACGACGTACTCGCCGTATGGCTCACACTTTCCGCAACGCTGGGAATAAGTTGTAGGCATGATATGTGATCGTTGACACGTCGACACAAGTTCCTTGTAAGTTACTCATAAGTCGAAACACGTCGAGGTAATGTTTAGCATACCCGAAACTTATTTTCTCTGTCAAGGCACATTTTCTTTTTTTCTCCTTGACTCCGTGAAGGCACGTGACGAAATATCTGAAGTTGTTGTTGTTATTGTTTTTATTATTATAATTTTTTTAGTCTATCACGAATTTTAAAATATATTCGGACATTTGCTTTTAAGTTTCGACGTCGACGTGACAATATCCTCAAACAGAAAATATTCACAGAGGAGGAACTAAGAATAAGACATGAGCAAACTGAAGAGGCAATCGGACATGACATAATGGCACGTGACGAAATATCGGAAGTTGTTTTTTTTTTTTTTAAAACGCTGCCAATACGCCATTATACGGTAGCTGTAAATTAGAAACACGTTCAGTAAGTTCTGTGGTCGTCCGGAAGACGTCAATCAAATACGTCTACATACGTCAATGTGTGTTGAAGGTACGTTACACATAGGTTCAAAGCACGTTACTCATAGGTTAGAAATAAGTTTTGGGTACGCTAAGCATTACCTCGACGTGTTTCGACTTATGAGTAACTTATAAGTAACGTGCCTCGACGTGTGTCAACGATCTCATAATGTGCCTCGACGTGTGTCAACGATCATGTAACGTGCCTACAACACGTTACTCATAGCTTATAAATAAGTTTCGGGTACGCTAATCATTACCTCGACGTGTTTCGACTTGTGAGTAACTTACAAGTAACGTGTGTCGACATGTGTCAACGATCGCATAACGTGCCTACAACTTATGGCCAGCGTAGCGGAACGTGTGAGTCGTACGCTGGCATACATCGTAAAATTTCAAGCATTCTAAAATTTGAGGACAACCGCAAAGTACAACGATGAAAGCCAGCATACTGTGACGTATGCCACCGTGCTTCAGCGTGCTCTTAACGTATACAAAACTTACCCATAACGTATTGGACGTGTGCCAGCGTTTTAGCGAATTTTTCACAAGTCGGCATACGCTGGCTAAATCGTCAAGGTGTGACTGTGCCTTTACATGTGAAAAGCAGAGTCAAGAAGGCAGTGATTATAATAGGATAAGGTGAGGACAGAGGTTCATCTGCAGAGTGCATGAGATTTGAGGCAAACACCGAGTTGAGACATTCTTTCTCCTCTGAAGTTGTCTGACGTGAGGTTATTTGAGCTGAGCACATGCAAGGGGGAGGGGGGGGGGCATACTACAGAGACAGACGTAACAAGGCATCATCACCATGACTTTGAGAAAGGAGACTGTTTGGAGCGTTCATTCTTTGCATTAGCAAGATGACTTATTTATTACCTCCGCCACTGAAGGTGGAAGGATGTTGTTTTCACCCCTGTCTGCCAATTTCATCCGATTGACTTGAAATTTGAACAGGATTTGCACATCAGGTCAGTGAATTCAACCACCTATTACTTTTGAGGCTATCTTAGGTCAAAAGGTTAACATGGGCCACAAGGTCAACCCAAAATAGGCCAATTTTTAAAATTGTTTCTCAAATTATCAATTTTCATCCTATTGACTTATTTGAAGACCATTTGCATATCAGGTTACTGAATTCAACCACCTATTAATTTTGAGATCAATATTGGCCAAAAGGCCCAATTGGGCCAAATTTTCTAAAATCCTCAATTTTCATCCAATTAACTTGAAATTTGAAGGGCATTTGCATGCCAGGTCACCGAATTCAACCATATATTAATTTTGAGGTAAACTTAGGCCAAAAGGTCAACATAGACCAAAAGGCCAATTTGGGCCGAATTTTCTAAAATCCTCAATTTTCATCCGATTCACTTGAAATTTGAAGAGCATTTTCATGTCAGGTCACTGAATTCAACTATTAATAATTTTTAAGCTCAAAAGGTCAACACAAGCCTAATTTCTAAAATTGATCGGGCCAAAAACTAACTATAACTATAACTCAAAAAGTTGTGAACGAGTTATGACAAAACATGGAGGATGAGTTGAATAGGTGACAAGAACAAGTGGATTGGATTTTGGTTCGGATCCAGCCCATCGGTGGGATACAAAACGTGAACTGTTCTTTCTGGCAGAGGTATGCGCTTTACCGAGTGCCATTCTACTTTGTCCTGTTTTGCCAAGTTGTCACTCTTTGAGTGATTTTTCACTTGTTTGTCTGTCTGTGTGCAGGATATCTCAAAATGTTGTGGATGGATTTGGATGAAATTTGATGGAGAGTTTGGGTGTGTGACAAGGCCGAACTGATTAGATTTTGGTGAAGATCCGGATCCGGCTACTAGATATAATTTTTAAAACGATTTTTCACCATTGAGAGATAGGAGCCAAAAACGATAAATAGCCGAATTTCTCAAAAAGTGGATGAATTCGGATGAAACTTGGTGGACACATTGGGTGTGCTACTAAAAATAATTGATACAATTTTGTGGAAGATCCAAATCCGGATCCAGATCCAAATAAAAAAAAAAAGTTTCTTGACCATTGTGAGATTTGGCTAAACTGATATATAGCACAATGTCTCAAAAAGTTGTGGGTGGATTCAGACGAAACTTTGTGGACAGGTTGGGTGTGTGATGAGGACAAATTGATTCGATTTTGGTGAGGATCCGAATCTGGATCTGGATAAGAGAATTATTTAATTCTTAAAGTGATTCTTCACCATTGAGAGATGGGGCTTAAAACCATATATGGTATGATATTTCAAAAAGTTATTTGGCTCGATATGTTCCACTGAATCGGGCATTGCGTGGCGGAGGTATCTGCTCAACTGAGTGCCCATCCAGTTTTTTTTGTTATTGAGTTATAAATTTGAAATCTACCGATTTAAGCATGTACTGGAAGTGTGGGATTGATATGCCACTGTAAATTTTTTTTTGTTTTTGCCAAATACATTGGTGTAACTTTAATTGGAATTATCCTCACACATGAATATGTTGCAAAATATTCAAGTTTCATAACCCATGCTGTTTCTGCATTCACGCCTTCTTTGATCTGTTCAGGGATTACTGAGATAAATCAGATTTGACTTGAAATTATTTTGATACATCTTTTCAAGCCAGTGCCAATTGGAAAAGTTTATTGTTTGAGGATTTTGAATGTTAAGGGCTGATACCACTCTCCGTCATTCAGAAATTGCAGGGCATACGTTTTTATTTTGTGGTATTTGCTTTGTATCACGGTTGAACTGTGCTTTGTTTTGTTCGCATACGCAACAGCAATAGTTGGATTTTGTTTGTATTTAAAAATATTTTCTGCTTGTCACAATAGATTATTCCTATCTCGATGAAAGGTCATCGACTTAAATTGGGGTAACATAAGTGTGTATGCAATTTATCTCATTTTATGATTTGCAGCCTTCTATTGGTTTTGTTTCCATTTTGGTATTCAGCTCAATTGCTTGGAGCCTCACCCACATGCCCCGCTGCTAGCCACTTCAGGGCTTGATCCAGATGTGAAACTCTGGTCACCAACAGCAACTGGACTGCCTGATCTCTCACAGCTGTCAGAGGTCAGGGGCCAAAACCTTATGCAAGAACCGGGGGTCATGTTGTTTTCACTTCTTAATCCTTCTTTCTATGCATTCCCCTTGCACCTCTGTGTCCCCTTTCCTCTTCCTCTCTCACTATTCCACACTCTTCCAGCCTTGCACATTTTCATCTGCTCCCCGTTATGTTTTCATGTCCATTTTTATTTTATCTCATCTCACCTGGGTGGCATTATCAAATTCTGGTGAAGCTCATAGCAACTTTTAATTTATTTTATTATTAGAACAACATTTGTGATCCATCCAATGCATTGTGTTTCCAAGAGTACTGGATATCTCATTTAATATGAAACATTCAAGATTGATCAAAGGTAGTGACATTTATGGCTATTAAGCAATCAAGATGAAAATGCCACCTGTGGATTCCAAAAAGCTCTACTTTTTTGAGGTGTACTACTTCATGTATCAGGTTCTCAAGAGGAATAAAAGAGAGCGCGATGAGGAAAGCCATGAGCCCGCGGGCCCTTTCAACTCCCACATGCTCTGGCTGCTTATGCAGCAGCTTCGACATCGCTCGGTAAGAACTTTTTTTTCTTCTTTTTTTGTGTACAAGGTGAAGACTCATGGAAGAGCTAGAACACTGAACAGAACAGGATGTTTCAGAATAAAAGCAACAGCAGGGTTGAAGGACAAAATGGAAAACTTGAAGAAATAATGGGTGTGTGTAGGAATGAGGGGTAGGGGGAGGATGCATGGTGTGGACAACATGGATGGATGCAGAAGCAAACTCTGAGTAAGGAAAAACTAGAAATTCAGAAGGGGTGGTGGGTCATGGGGGTACAAAAGATCATGGTGTTGTATGGGGGATAATCTGAGATTGTGGTTAAACACGATTGAAGAGTTGGAAGGAAGAATGAGATTGAAGAGAATGTGGAAGTCAATTCCACAGGTGGGGAAAAAGAGGAACAAATGAGTGGAGGTGAGCATTGATCCTGGATTTTGTTAATTCACCAGAAGGGGGTTGATGATGGATCATGTGTACCCTACAGAAACCTGGGGGGGGGTGGGGGGGGCACAAAGCATGACAACACCGGAGGGTGTAAGACCAGAAAGGAGGTGTGGAAGAGAGACAGACCACTGACCTGTCTGTGATGGGAAAGTGATAGGCCTGCAGACTCAGCTTCATCATGGGACATTCCAATAATCTTGGAGTCCTTGATTTCCACAGTCAAGCTGAGCAAGGTGTGAGGCAGGGGAGCCAGCCCATAGGGGAGAGCAGTACTCCATAA
>NC_140962.1:27472747-27530247 GCF_056783735.1 Eptatretus burgeri
ACAGACGAGGCCGATAATATGATGCCGGATTGCCACGGCTTGCACGATTTGCCACATTCTTTCCCTCCGAATACCACCAGCGTCTCTTCAAGGTGCCGGATCGCCTTCTCGTAATCACACGTATTGGCTTTACTGAGCGCGGTGGTGGGGTGACGGTTGGACATCAGGTCGAACCAGGTGTTCATAAAGTCCAAAAACCAGGCAGTCGTTAGCAACGCGTTGTCAAAACCTTCGTTTTCCACCAGGTAGTGCAGCCTAGCACTGACCGACTTACTGAAAATATTCAATGCCTTTCCCACTTTCATTTTGTCGCAATGGGCGGTGTTCGACACCTTTTCCTTGCCGAGATTGGGCGTCAGTTTCAGATCGTCATTGACCTGAAATGTCACCAGTTCCTTGATTGCCCCCAGGCTGACGACATTTGAAGTCAGATCATGACTGGAGACGATATCAGCACCGAGCTTTAATTCGTTCCCATTCACCAGACCCGCCTTGACATTCTTGATCAGGTGCGGTACGTTGTACATGAAGTGTAGGAACCTGCCGTCAGCGCATGGGTGGGGAATTCGATTGACTGTCACTGCGTGCTTCGAACTAACCAGTCTGAAGTTCTTGAACATTGCTCGATTAACACCACCCATGTCACATGTGTCTGCGTTGACATTGAGCCCAATGACATGAGCCCGCTGTACGATTTCAGTCACAAGTGGCTGGAAGTAGGCTCCGTTCACCAAATTGCCCGTAAAATGATAGGCAATTGTTTGCTTCCATCTGGAAGTGATGCCAGCCAGCATGAATGCGAGGGCACGCGTTGCAGCGCCACCATGTCCTGGCAAAGTTACATTTCCTCGCTAACTACTGGATGATCTGTTGAACTGCAATCCCACTTCAATTGTCATTTCATCCAACATTAAGCAGCACTCACGCTCCAGTTCCTTCATGGTAGCAACCTTCAGCTGGAGGAAGTCGAACACTTTATAAAAATACCAGGTTCCATCACAATAACCTCCATCTTCCATCGTAACGAACGAAGCGATGGCAGCGGCTGGTGTTGCAACAACAGGACTTCGTAGTCGGTACTGCCACATGCAAAGCGGAGTTGCAGAGCCTTCTTGTAGGCTTCTGCTGACCACTGAGTACCCCTTGTGCTGAGACGAGACAACTTGTTGATCTGATCGAGGTTGAAAACTTTCTGGACATTCGCCTTCAGAGTGACGAGCTCCCTGGCTTGTTTGCGTTTGTCCCACTGTGCCTCATGTAACCGCCACTTGAGAGAGACCACTTTCGCCTCCACTGCTGCGATCTTGGCATCGTAGTCAGGACCCTGGTCGGTTTCAGCCGGCGTTACAGGGGCATCGGAGGCAAGGCCAACGAGTTGGACATCTTGGTTGTCGCCGTCATTCACAGGCATGTCTTCTTTTGCGTATGTGTGATCTGGGACGGGCTCCTTCTGTGGTGTCATCTCATCATGGGGTCGTTTCCTCGACTTCCTTTTAGTGACAGGCACAATATACGGGAAGACAGTCGGGACAGCATTGTGCTTGAGTGGTCTTGAACCATCAACCCTCCTGTTTTAATACTGACTGTCGTCGAAATGCTTCTGAAAAAACAAAAAAACCGGAAAATTGAAGTATGTGCTGACAGTCAGTTTGAAGTCAATGAAAGTTTCCTAATACGATTTGCAGTCGAGAACCCCGGGACAGGAAATTCCTGAGATTCCCGGTCAAAATGTGGGAATGATTTCCAGAGAAACGTACGCCGGGAATCCCGGGAAAATATACATCAGATAAAGATTATAAATGAAAAACAGTGAGCAGCTGCAGTCATCCAGCTACGTTGTCAGTGCATTTTGTTCCACTTGATGACCGTCGTCAGTTGAAGGGATTGAATTTTACGGGAAAACTGTAAACTATTTCCTAACCTAATATGGGTAAAACCAATGTAAGAAAGTTACTTACGGCTACTGGTGTGTATCGGATCAGATATATTGCAAATCTGGTGTTGACTACTTACGCATTAGTGAAATTTCGGCATCGGATTACGTCTCATTCTTTCGGATTCCGAGCTGTTTCAGCGCTCCGATCTGATCCGATAGGCATTCATTCAATCTGACTTTAACCTAGATACTCCGATCCGACGTCGGATGGGAACTGCAAACCGCCGCTACTTACCGCACAAAGGTAGGCATTGTCGTGCGGAGTCCAGTTCTCCCTGTTCACATTCACGGCCCAACGGTGACGTCTTTCCGGGTCCCTGGGGAAGCGGTGCATTTTCACGCCTTGCCCGGGACGCACAGCACATCATTGTGTCATCAAAAAAGTCAAAATATGACGAGAAACGTGAAAAGATGGTGAAAACAATTCGAATTTCGCTCCAAGATTCACTCGCGTTGAGTTGGGCTGCAACATGGCACCAGCAACGCACGTGACCGGGTATTGACCAATCAGAGCGCAGCATGATCGAGACAATAGTTGGCCAGACTCTATATGCGGCACTGTATGTCGGTTCCCACCAGACTCCCCGGAATTGTAGGCCATCGTACACGGATAATTCCGTGACGCGGCAGGTCGCTTAACCGACCGTGGACGCCAATAACTCAACCACGTGACCTGGGGTCCTCCCGTCTATGGATTAATCGGGTTACCTAATTAATCATGTGATTTAATTCCCGGGGAACATGCCCTCGGTACGCCTTGTCCGAACTGGATCACTCTACCGGATTGGATGCAGCCGAGCGACACAGCCAAGGACGTACCGGCTAAAGGAACGGATAGTTGGGAACAAAGTCCCAGCTAAAGTAGGGTTCGGACCATGCTGGATCAATGGAAGAAAATACAAAAACGAGTAGGGAACATTCCTAATAATTATTATTTATTTACAAGCAGGCGAGGAAAGATATGTGGCACAGTGAAGATTTATTGTTGTGTGTAATACAGGGATCGAAAGAAGCGTGTGGTGCGACAATAAACAGGCAACTTACAAAAGGGGACACAGAGCAGACTTAACGCGAAAATAATAACAATCTTCTGCAGTCTTACTTAAGCAGACAGGCGCTAGCACACGCACACATGCACGCACAGAAAATCCGATGAAGAGGGAGTTTTGCAACCATGGAGGGGGGGGGGGGAGTTGAGGCTATGATCTCGGTACCTGTGCGCCCGATAGCACGACATGCCACCAATACGTTTCGGGGGGGGGGATGCTCCGGGGTGCAGTACCCGACAGTGGGTGCGTTGTCTCTGGCCCAAGCCGCACGTGTGGAGACTGATCGTGAATGAGGAGCTTGAGTGGAGAAGGGGCGGAGTCCAGAGGGCGAGGGTGGAGTCGTAGGCGGGTGGGGTCGACGTGGTGTGGGCAGAGACGAGTAGGTGGAGTCAAGGAACAGGAGGCGGTTCATGGCGATGTCGATGAGGCATGGGCGGAGACGAGGAGCAGGAAACGCAGACCGACCGAACAAGAGGGACTGCCTGGACCTTTATAGGGCCCGCAGATCGGGGGGAGGCGCCATGGCGAATCAAAATGTCATCACCCGAACCGGGCACTCCGGTTGGCCCCGACCCCTCACGTGGCCCTCTAGCTTGGGCCGGAAACTGCCTCACTTTGTTTCCGGCAAGGTCATCTCAACCAGCGGCAATATTGCGCTCCGAACCCACGAGATGACATGAATTGACCACACCGAAATTGCCACGTGAATCATCCCTCAAAAATCCCCGGGCGACCGGTCGAGGGTCCCACATGCCCGCTCGGGCGTTCGACCAGTGTCGATCAACGCGCTCATTCCGCGCGTGCCAACGTTGCCCGCACTGTACATTCCCTGGCTCGATCGCAGCCTCGCTGGCCGCAGAGACGAGATGACATTCACCATCCGTGCAGAATCCACCGCTGCCAGAGAGGACCGAAGGTACATCGCCATGGATAAATTCAAGCACGTTTCACGAGCGGCGTACGTGTCTGCTTGCGAACGCATTCCATACAGTACGTGCGGTTCCGCCATTACTCACGTGGCCAGCGCTCCCGTTCACACTACTCCGCTGGCGTGTGCGCGGGGCGAACACCAATAGGTGTCGGGTATTGAGGTTAAAAAAGAACAAGCCGCTTCTACCAGCACACTCGTATCCTGCCCAACATGGTGTGGTCATCGTCTTTATTGGCCTCCATATGCGTTTCGTGCAGCATGGGCGTTGTGCTTGCTGTGTTTCCCGTGCCGTGAAAAACACCATTCGTGCAGCCTCTAAAGAGGTATGTACTTGCATGCCTTTCTCATGCAATTGGCAATTCTCCCCAAACCATCGGAAGTTCGAGTCAATAGTCCAGCACCAACTAGCACACCACACGACTCGGCGCTGCAGTTTCCCCACCATGGCGCCGCACGCGCTGGCCTTCACGAGGCCCCACCTTACAGCGAAGGTGCACGTGGCTGATTTACCTCAGGAATAATCAGAAAAGAAGAAGAAGAGTGGGGATGAAATGAAGGAGAAAACGATTTAAGCAACCCAAGCTATTAGATAATCGCAATGCACTCCCTTGTTGTCCCGCTAAGCAAAAGGAAGGGGACTATCTACACGTATAATAATGGAATAACTGTCTTGGGATACCTATCTGTTGTATGCATGCGGTTCCGAGAACTGCAACAATATATATATATATATATATATATATATATATATATATATATATATATATATATATATATATATATATATATTATAGATCCAAATTCACTAAAGTGGACAGGCCACGATTTCTTTTTTCTGTAAACATTGGTAGTTCTGACTCAAACTTCTTACATACAAATATGAAAATAGCAGAAAGAAGAACAGACATTGTTAAAGCTTTTCGTCTTGCAGCGCGTCAGGACACACGCAAGATACCAGATTATGCAGACACAAAATGAAACAATTTATTTGTTCAGACAGTTGGGGATTGGCTCTTTGGATTGTTACTGACACGAACATGCACATCATGGCCTTGAAGCACCGAGGGAACCCGTGACCTCCCATGTTTTCTGTGGATCCAGGTCAGAACAAATGCAGTGTTTGCACATACTCTTTGTTTGCAAAGAACAGGAGCTTGTGTGTATAAATGTAGCTTGAAGAACACGTAAATATGCTTCAGTACGTGCACGTGCCACAATCTGGAACCGTTCAGCGTGATCATTGGAGATTGTTCAGGAGGTGCTGACCAATGACCGAATCACTTTTTTGAGCAGGCATTCTTGTTGGGTTCTTACATGTACGGGATGGTTGTGTTCGACCAGTCTCAAAGTTGTTCGAGATTGCCAATGGAATGTGCTGCTTGATCCGATCCTCCAGTCTGAGTGATGTGCGACCAACATACCTGGCATCACACCAGCACTGAAATTCAAAAAATAACATTGTTCAATTTTGTGGGAGGGAGCACATCCTTCTGGATTGAGCGGAGAAATTTGTGGGTCATAAAAATTACTCTCATTGTTATGGAGTTGTAACATTGTGAAACTAACCGTTTCATCTGTTGTTCAAACTTTTGAGAGATTTTTACCTCTCTATGGCAGCTCAAGATAAATTGGACACAATCTGGTCCAAATACAGTGTCCTGAGACCGATTGGCAGTTTTACGCTGCATGAACCCACAGATGATTCATTCAGGGTGGCCATTGTCATGGAGAATAGTTTTAATGCGCTCAATTTCAGCAGCAAGTCGACAGGGTGAACAGATGGCCCACGCTCTATTAACAAGGGTATTCATAAGGGCAATCTTGTGGCGTGTTGAGCTAAAGGAGTCCCACTGTGTGTACTGCCCAGTGAAGGTGGCCTTGTGGTAGATTGTCATCAAGAATCCATTTCCAGATTGTGGCACGTGCACGTACTGAAGCATATTTACGTGTTCTTCAAGCTACATTTATACACACAAGCTCCTGTTCTTTGCAAACAAAAAGAGTATGTGCAAACACTGCATTTGTTCTGACCTGGATCCACAGAAAAATGGGAGGTCACGGGTTCCCTCGGTGCCTCAAGTCCATGATGTGTATATTCACGTCGGTAACAGTCGATAGAATCAATCCCCAACAGTCTGAACAAATAAATTGTTTCATTTTGTGTCTGCATAATCTGGTATTCTTGTGTATGTCCTGACGAGCTGCAAGACGAAAAGCTTTGACAATGTCTGTTCTTTTTTTCTGCTATTTTCAAATTTTGTCCTACCAAATGTTTAGTCATACATAAAAATTACTTACAAAATAATGGAAAAATGGAACTCAATTATTCATGCAACCCACCCCACAACTTTTGGATTGGTTTGCATGGTTGAGTCAAGATATATGCATATTTGTTTTATGTCAGGGGTGGGGTGGGTGTGGATTCCTTCATTCATCAGCGCTCTAACCTTGTTTTGAAATAGAAAAATACTTTCCCTGCCAACTAATGATTAAACATCAGCTTCCATCAGTCTGGTGCTTCCCAGTCTTGTACTCAACTTTTAATCAATCAATCGGGGATGAGATATGAGGGGGAGGTGAGAGAGGAGGGATGTGACTGGCTTGGCACAAAGCCTTCACCAGCATTCATCTCCCAAATTGTTATCCACAGTACAAGGGGATTTTAATTCCTTTTTTGTTTTTTTCTTCCATATTTGGTTCAGATATGAAAATAATTCTACAATCGTAATAAGAGAACAAGTCACTGGGTTTGGACTTATGAATGGTTTGTAGAGTCCTGTTTATGAGAGGCTGGCATATTTAGTATTGATCTCATGCTGCTTGGGATCCTGGATTTTAATCACGTATGCTGTGTTGTTTTGTACACTCTCCTCATGTCATTGTCATGTAAAAATACATTGTCTCATAAGGTTGTTATTCTTCCTGTGATATATCGACATCTATGCCCTGTTATGCATGGTTTTGGTGGTGCAGAGGGGAGAGGGTGGGTGAACAGCATCACATCAAGATCAGCAATGATACCAACATTTCATCATGGAAAAGACTTTCATATTACAAGAGACCTACCTGTCGCTTCGCTGACAGGTTTAATCAGAACAGTATGCAGTACATGGTGGTTTAAAAGTCGCTGTACCCCACCTACTTTTCTCGCACATGCCTCCCTTTCTTCCCGTCCGCTCTCCCCTGCCGTGGTATGGGGCAACACTGACTCGCTGACGCGGGAGTCACTCAGAAATTAGATGGCATAGTGGACATAAGTTGTTAGTGTCAAAGAGTGGTGGTTGTTTGTGTTTGAGTACATGAAAGGGCACACACAGGCCAAACAATTGCTCAAGTGCGGACAGCTTTTGCGGAACATTTTAGAAAACGTTCTCTATCAAAGCTCTGTCATGGCCACCACGTAGTCCAGATCTAATGACTTCAGACAACTCTTTGTGGGGCTTTATCAAGGAGAAAATGTCGACAAACCAGTGCAGGACGATTGAAGAATTGCGTGCTGCAATTGTTGCCTCTCGTACAGGTGACTCCACAAATGCTACACAAGATGTCTAAGAGGACTTGGTAAAGAATTCAGTGGTGCAAGGAGAATGATGGAGCACATACAGATACAATGACTTTTTAGTTATTGTAAGTATTGCACCATAAAACCTGTATATGAAACTATTTTAAAAATGAATGCTTTACTTGGGAGGGGTAAAGTGACTTTCATGCCACCCTGCACTGCACATTGCATGTTGCATGTTGCATGTCTAAATGTGAGTGTCAATGAGGATGTAAATTGAAGTAAACATGTGAAAAAGGATCGTTTCTAACATGTCATTATGGTTGTCATGCCTGTCTTTGTTGTTGTTTGTGTATTCCTTCCATGTACTTCTGTATATATATATATATATATATATATATATATATATATATATATATATATATATATATATATATATATATATATATATATATATATATATATATATATATTTGCTATTGCTTCCAGAAGTACGTGTTGCTATAGGTCAGGAATGGGAGCATGTGCCAGAACAGCACGTCGCTGCGTCCACTTTCCGCCGGTACTCCAGGGGCCTCTGTCTGGCCATCCCCCAGGCAGATGCCAGGCCCATCCCCATCTCCTTGAGATGATGGTCAACCTGTTGCAACCATGAGGCACGTGGTCGGCCCACTGGCCTCCTCCACTCATGAGACTCCCTCGCTGAGAGAATCTGGTGAGCAGGATCAGCGTCAGGAAAACGAGCCACATGTCCATACAGCCGCAACTGACGCTCACGGACGATGCAGGTAACAAATCTCATCCGAGTCTCTCTCAGCAACTGCTCGTTGGACACAAAATCCGACCAGCGATAGCCAATTATTCTCCGAAGAGACCTGGTACCAAAGGAATTAAGTCTCCGTCTCAGATCCTTGGTCAGAGTCCAAGTCTTGCACCCATAGAGCAAGACTGGAAGTACCAAGGACCTGAAGACTCGGACTTTCGTCCTCCCGCACAGATACCGGCAGCGCCACACCCCATGATCCAGTGAATTCATGACTCCCCAGGCCCGACCCAGACATCTATTGACCTCTGACTCGCAGCCAGCAGAGACATGAATATCACTGCCAAGGTAAGTGAATCTCTCCACGACCTCAACATCCTCACCACAAACAGACACAGACAGGACAGCAGCATCCAAGATGTCACCGAAAGCCTGGATCTTAGTTTTGACCCAAGAAACCCGTAATCCCAACGGCTCCGACTCCTCATTCAGCACCTCGAGGGCCCCCAAGAGGATGTCTAAAGTCTCTGCAAAGATGACTGCATCATCTGCAAAATCAAGGTCCGAGATCTTGACATTCCCAAGTGATGCACCGCAACTTGATCTCTCCGACATCCTCCCTAAAATCCAGTCCATACAAGTGCTGAAAAGTGTGGGGGCAAGTACACATCCCTGACGAACTCCAGTAACAACTGGAAATAAGTCAGAGATGGTACCACCACACTTCACAGCACTCTCAGTACCAGAGTAGAGTTCAGACATCAGATCGATCAGTTTTGGTGGCACCCCACGAAGACCAAGAATCCTCCAGAGGACATCCCGATTCACTGAATCGAACGCTTTACAGAGATCAACATAGGCTGCAAGCAGCCCCTGCCGAAACTCTCGACTGCGTTCGGTGAGGACACGAAGTGCAAGGATACGGTCAATCGTTGACCTCTTTGGTGTAAAGCCTGACTGCTCTGGACGCTGGTGCTAAAGCAGATGGTGGCGAACCCTATCAAGAATTATCCGAGCAAAGACCTTGCCCGGCACTGAGAGCAGCGTCACCCCTCGGTAGTTGTTGCAGTCTTGGCGATCACCCTTCCCTTTCCAGAGAGGGACAACAAGGCCCCTCTTCCAGTCAGTTGGGATGATGCCTGTGTTCCAGGCAGAGCACAAAACTGCATGCAACGACACGAGTGCAGCATTTCCACCAGCCTTGAGAAGTTCGGCATGGATGCCACAGATTCCTGGAGCTTTGCCCCGTTTCAACTAGTTCACCGCAGCCCGTGTTTCCACAAGCGAAGGTGGACCAGGGTGATTGATTCACCAGGGTGATTCGAGGGTCAGCAACAGGGATTGTAACACCCTTGACGTCCAACTCGACAGCTGAGGGATCAGCCTGGTACAACCGCTCAAAGTAACCGGCCCAGCCGGCCTTCACTTCAGACTCCTCTGTCAAGAGCCTACCACTCTCTGCCCGAACTGCAATGCTCCGAGGGATGGGCTTGGATGAACGTAATGCGCGAATTCCCCTGTAAGCGGGACGAGAATCACCTGTCCACAGGTGATGCTCTACCCCCTCACAGATTCCTTGCACATAGGCCTCCTTGTCCACCCTCAGTGCACGTACAGTTTTACGCCTCAGCTCCCTGAACAGCTCAGCTCTGCCATTCAGCCTGGCCCTGCGACTCTGGTCAATGGTATCCAGTGTCCCTTGAGAGACAAAATTCTTCTTCGCCCTGCGGTGAGCTCCAAGGCATCCACCGGCAACATCAAGGACGGTGGTCTTGAAGGCGCTCCACAACTCTTCAGGACCCCCCAAAGCACCCAGACCCCCCAAGTGTCCACTCAGCCTGTTCGCAAACTCCTCAGCTACTCTCTCATCCCTGAGCTTGGCAACATCCAGCCTAGGCTGGGATGGTACCATTCTCCAGGATTTAAGGTGCAGCTTTAGAGTTGCTACAACAAGCCTGTGGTCAGTATTGAGGAACTGAGCACTCCGGTAGACCCTGCAGTTCTGGATCATCCTCCAACGACCGTCAATGAGGACATGGTCAATCTCCTTTGCCACACCCCCAGCGTTGGAATACCAAGTCCAGCGATGAGCTTGTGGGCGCTGAAACCATGAACCAGCCACCCTAAGTCCATGACTTCTTGCAAAGTCAAGGAACTTAGTGCTATTCTGGTTCATACTTCCTGACCCATGGGGACCAACACACACCTCATAACCATCCCTATCAGTTCCAGTCGATGCATTGAAATCCCCCAAGACTAGAAGTGTATCTCGTCTGGGGCACTGATCAACCACAGACTCGAGTGTGGCGTAGAATGCATCCTTCACGGTGAGATCACTCGCCTCAGTCGGAGCATAAACAGAGACCAGGGAAATGACTCCTAAGGAGTGACGAATCCTTAATCTCATAATTCGCTCGTTGACCGGTCTTACCTCAATTATCATTGGGGTCAGCTTATTGGACACAGCTACAGCAACTCCTTGGGTATGGTCACCATCAGAGCGACCAGACCAATAGTAGGTGTAACCACCCACCATTATCTCGCCACAATCCGGTCTCCGAACCTCAGAGAGAGCTGCAATCCCGATGTCCAAACGCTTGAGCTCAGATGATAACATGAGACAGGTGATCATCCTCTCTTAGGGATAGGACATTCCAGGCACCCACCCGAAGGGACCGCCTCAGGTTAACCCAAGGAGACCGCCGTCTGGTGGACGACACCTCAGCACCACTCCGACACTCTCCCGCAATCTGACCCAGGGATGTTACCCCGTGGTTTCCTTCCTATCATCAAAGATTGGGGGTCCCGAAGGCTTTGCCCCAATCCCGTCATCCGGTGAGCTGCCCTGCGAAGGGAAGCTGCACAGGAGGTACTCCCATGGAGTGGGTTTTCAGATTTTTTTGCGTTTTTGCGTTTTGCGGAATGAAAGGTTTTACGGTGGCTGGAGTGCAAATCCTGCCACCAACCTCCTAATAAGAAGTGACCCAACTGCAGGAGGACATCCGCAGACACAGTTGGGCACTAGATATGGATGGCCGTTGGCTCACAAGGAGCTCCTCCGCCCTTTGACAGGTTTTGTTTTTAATTCTGCTGGGTGTCCATATCCAAACACCCTCCTCACCAGAAAACCTGGTGGGGGAGACGGTTTAGTCGCCGACAACCCGACCATGGAACAGGTTAGTACAGGTTTACATGGTACCTGTAGCAGGTCACAGATCGAACTTGACCTGACCAGAATTTGCTATACTATAATTTGCTATACAACAGTTGCTATACTATAATTAATTTTTGTGTGTTCTTTCAATCCCAGAAACTGGCATCTTTGTGCTTAAATGGACATTCATTTTTGGTTCAAGTAAATCTATTATTACCTTTCCAACCAAGTAAATTCAGTATTTGCTTTCTCGCAGTACCATTTTTAGCTCACCTCGACTTTAGTCAGGTGAGCTTATACAAATCGAGCAGAGTGAGTGAGTGAGTGATGTCTGGGTCGCTCTGGAGTTCCATTAAATAACAACCCTTGAACGGAGTTCGGTGCACATTCATGGCCGGAGAGCGCTCCCGAAAACCCTCAGCCAATGTAAATTACGGAGCTCTGTTGCATGGCCAAGCTGGGGAGTAACTGAAGCCATTTTTGGCTCTGGAGTCTGGCAGGACGTGGCTACGGCTTGGGGTGATGTCCATGCGCCAATGGCGGAGCTCGGAAACACCGACAGGCTCTTTTGATCTGTTTTCTTTGCTCTTCCCTCACTCCGGGCTCTATAAAAAGAACCGAATAGAACGAATCGTAGTAGTTGGTTGTTGGCCTCACTCATTTTCTAAAGCTGAGCGTCATCGTCATCCTTCAGGTCCTGCCGAACGAGAGCCGAGTGGATTGGTCAGTGCAGGATTGAGTCGTAACCAAGCAGGGTGGAGCGAGCGTTGGGGGGGGCCGTTGCCAGCAGTGCTTGGCTTTGGCTGCGTTCCACAGCCAATATTTATCACACATACAGATTCTCTTACATGCCCTGTTAAGCTTTCTCTCACGCATCTTCTCTCCCATCTGTGTCTCATCCACTGTCGACGTATCACTGAAAGAGCATTACCGATTCGCACCTTCACACCTTCCTCAATTGCATCACACTGCACCAAATATTTGCACCTCCCACTCAAGCACCGTAGACGCCCCCAGTTTTCTTCCCTTCTCCCCCTTCCTCAGCGATTGGGCTACATTGGTCCATCATCCACACCAGATATCAATGAGGTCGTTTACACCTCAACTGCTCTTTCTCTCGAGATATCTCGTGTGTGTGTGGGTGTGTGTGTGTGTGTGTGTGTGTGTGTGTGTGTGTGTGTGTGTGTGTGTGTGTGTGTGTGTGTGTGTGTGTGTGTGTGTGTGTGTGTGTGTGTGTGTGAGTGATGGTACCTGTTATGTTAACCATCCATCCATCCATTGGGACCATACTCTGCACAGAGCGTTGGTGCTGCCGAAGCAGTCTCCTTGGCTATTGGGCACAATTCAGAACGGGTTGCCACTCCGACACAAGATACCAGCAAACTGGCATTCATTTTGCCCACCTTGGAAGGATGACGGGTAGAGTCAACCCCACCTGAAATTAATTCAACAGCTGAGTGGGATTTGAACTCAGGATCCTGGGATCCCAAGCCCACCATCATAACCATTAAGCCAACACCAGACATATGTTATGTTAACATTAGTTAAGATTGTGGATTATATCGGGGTAACTGCTCTGTGCCTTCTGTCTTTGTAAATAATAATTGCATTTATTTTTCCACACCCACGAATCCCTTTGCTTTCCCAACTGTACATAATTGTGAATAAACCCAACTATTGTGCCACGTAACTTCCTCACCCTTGCTTATAATAAATTGCTTGTTATAAATGTACCCAGCTCGTTTAATCTTCTCCTTAATTGGTCCAGCATGGTCCGCACCATAGTTTAGCCGGGAAGTTCTACCCCACCGAATTTGCTCTTGTTAGCCAGTGCACACTCACTTTATCGCTCGGCAGTAATCCGAGTGTGTGCTGAGGGCACGAGACTCCAATTGACTCGGCCTTCCATAGGTAAGGTATCACGTGAAGTAGTGTAACCCTGCCCAGATTGACAGTGCCAATCAGCGTTTGTGGTTGCTTAGCAACCTGCCGGTGCATGGAGTTATCTGTGCCCTGCAGCCTCAGGACCGGTTGTTTGGGAGGGAATCGAGTGCTTCCCCTCGTGGTGAGCCTCAAACCCCGAGTCAGTAACAATATGTTTATGGAATCGAGAGGCAATCGTGAAATGGAGAAGTTTCCCCCCAGAGAATGAAAGACTAAAAATCAAAGCTGTGTACTTTTGCGAAATTGCTGTTTAACCTCTACAAATAACTCATTTACAGAGATTGAGGAATGGAAGTAGTAGATGTTTGGGGTTCATCCCTCAATACAGTAATTATTGCAGAATCACCAAAACAGTTACAGAGGTATTGTGACCGCAATGAATCAGAAAGGAAACTAATCTATACAAATAAATGTTGGTGTGTGTCTGTCAGTCAGTCACTGTGTCTCCTCTATAACTCCAAAACCATGAAATCTAGCAGCCCCAAACTTTGCATACATACTAAGGGAACTCCAAGGAAGTGCAAGAGTGAAAATTGGATGTTTGGGTTAATTTAAACACCCCTTTTGAAGATAATTAACGGCCTAATTTAATTATCCTTTATCAAGGCTCATCCTTGGTCACCTCGCTGTCCCTCGCTGGGGTCTTAATTTGTCATTTTTATTTTGGTCTGCTAAACAATGCCTTGACTTGGAACAGGCTGCAATGGTTTCTTAATGATATTTTTATTTTTTGACTTTCCTCACTCGTATCATCGAATGCCTGATCATCATACCTATGAATCGTTGGATCCATTGCAATGCTTATAAACGCCTGGCGACGCCTGTGGTTATGGCTTTATTTCATTTCCACCATTGCCAACGCCTCTCAATTCTCTTAACCTAAGCCAAATTTGAAAAATTAAACTTCTTAATTTACCTCAGCAACAGTTCCGAATGCAAAAAAAACAAAAAAAGTGTTCATTTGTCCAATGCGGACATTACTTGAGATTCAAGGTGTCTCTGGGTGCATAGTGCTTTTATGACCAATCGGCGATGGCTAATTGCTTGCCAAGCCAGCCATTTCTTATCAAATATTTTGTTGGTGTTGCTTGGTTGAGTGCTTAAGCCACTTGGCAAGTGCTCTACAAGCTGCTTGGTTGTTAGTTTCCAAGCCATGGTGATGCACGGCAAAAGTATTCGCACTGTCACTGAACATTTTGATCGACTTGAACAGAGTTCAGGCCCCACTCACCTGCGTTTCGCTCCTCGTTGTTCGGCAGTGGCTCACTCACTGAAAATATGCAATTTTGTTTTTCATGACATGTCCCCTTTTTGTACAATCTTCCTTCCTTATACGACCTGTCACTTTGACAAAGATAGACACAAATAAAGAATTAAACATTTTATTTTTAAAAGTTTCTTCAACCATTTAGTTACTTAAGCCACTTGGCGAGTGCTCTTCAAGCCTCTATCTCTACAAGCTACTTTGGCGATAATAAGACGTGGTTCTCCGTGGTCTCTGGAGTGAGGAAGGCAAAATAAATTAGATGATTACAATGAGTAAAAAAAATGTTTTCAGTTGTTACAAAGCAATGAATCACCACATCACGGCAGGATAGCCAAGAGTTATACATGCTCGCTCAAAGCTGTCAAGCCAGTGTTCGAATCCTGGCCCAGCAAAAAGCTGTCATCCCGGTATTTCATAGGCAGGGTGATTCGTCAATGTGTGCCGTCTGGATGGACGTTAAACTGGATGTCACATCTGCCAGAATCCCCCCTCTCCCCCGCCATACTCTCCCCTCCCCTTTCCGCCCCGTCCCCTCTCCCTCTCTCCCACCTCTCTCTCTCTCTCCCCCACCTCTCTCTCCCCCACCTCTCTCTCTCTCTCTCTCTCTCTCTCCCACCTCTTTCTCTCTCCCACCTCTTTCTCTCTCCCACCTCTTTCTCTCTCCCACCTCTTTCTCTCTCCCACCTTTTTCTCTCTCCCACCTCTCTCTCCCCCACCTCTCTCTCCCCACCTCTCTCTCCCCCACCTCTCTCTCCCCCACCTCTCTCTCCCCCACCTCTCTCTCTCTCTCTCTCTCTCTCTCTCTCTCTCTCTCTCTCTCTCTCTCTCTCTCTCTCTCTCTCTCTCTCTCTCTCTCTCTCTCTCTCTCTCTCTCTCTCTCTCTCTCTCTCTCTCATTCTCTCTCTCTCTCTCATTCTCTCTCTCTCTCTCATTCTCTCTCTCTCTCTCATTCTCTCTCTCTCTCTCATTCTCTCTCTCTCTCTCTCATTCTCTCTCTCTCTCTCATTCTCTCTCTCTCTCTCTCATTCTCTCTCTCTCTCATTCTCTCTCTCTCTCTCTCATTCTCTCTCTCTCTCTCTCTCTCTCTCTCTCTCTCTCTATCTCTCTCTCTCTCTCTATCTCTATCTCTCTCTCTCTCTCTCTCTCTCTCTCTCTCTCTCTCTCTCTCTCTCATTCTCATTCTCATTCTCATTCTCATTCTCATTCTCATTCTCATTCTCATTCTCATTCTCATTCTCATTCTCATTCTCATTCTCTCTCTCTCATTCTCTCTCTCTCATTCTCTCTCTCATTCTCTCTCTCATTCTCTCTCTCATTCTCTCTCTCATTCTCTCTCTCATTCTCTCTCTCATTCTCTCTCTCTCTCATTCTCTCTCTCATTCTCTCTCTCATTCTCTCTCTCATTCTCTCTCTCTCCCCCACCCCTCTTTGTCCCAGCCCTCTCGCCTCCCCCTCCATCATCTCTGTTAAGGACTGACCATTGAGTTTTGAATTTCAAACGGCTTCCCCAGAGTGAAGCATGTACAAATCACATTTTGTGTGAGCCGACTGGAGGGGTACAAATGTTGCATGTGTGAGCATGCATGCATGCATGCAGGTAGGCTTTGCCAGGTAGATAGTGTGGGTTTAAATGTTCCTGCCCATTTTATATAGTACCCAGTGCTTCAAAAGAAAAGGTTGCTGTTTGGGCATGTTTTATTGCCATTGCCTTCCCCTCCCCTCACACTGCCTTCCTTTTCTCTCACACCACCTTCCTTTCTCCTCACGCCACCTTCGTTCAAAACACCACTTTCCCTTCCCTTCCCTTCCCCTTTCTTCACACTGCCTGCCCCTCCTCTTGCGCTTCCTTCTCTTCCCCTTTCTCTCGAGCTGCTTTCCCTTCCCGGCCCCTCGAGCTGCTTTCTCTTCCCCTTCCCCTCGAGCTGCTTTCCCTTCCCGGCCCCTTGAGCTGCTTTCCCTTCCCGGCCCCTCGAGCTGCTTTCCCTTCCCGGCCCTTCGAGCTGCTTTCCCTTCCCGACCCCTCGAGCTGCTTTCCCTTCCCGGCCCCTCGAGCTGCTTTCCTCCTCCTTCATGCTGCCTTCCCTTCCCCTCACACTGCCTTCCCTTCCTCTCACGCTGCTTTCCTTTCCATTCCCCTCACACCTCCCCCCTTCCCCACTTCTCCCCCTCCTCTCTCCCCCTTCCTCTCTCCCCCTTCCTCTCTCCCACCACCCTCCCAAGAGTATATATCGTGAAGTTTGGTGAGATGTCACTCTCCACACCTCCCCCCTTCCTCGCTTTCCCCACCCCCTTCCTAGCTTCCCCATTCCTCACCCTGTCTGAGCTCCCCCACACCCCTTCCCCCCTCCTCCCTCCCTCCACCCTCTCCTCCCTCCCTCCATCCTCTCCTCCCTCCCTCCACCCTCTCCCCCTTCCCTCCTTTCTCCCCTTCGTCCTCTCTTTCTTTTGATATTGTCCCCCCTTTCATATTGCCATCAGTGAAGCAACGGGTTGTATTTGCTGGTATGGAATAAAAATAAACATAAATAAAACAAACAATGTGGATAAGAACAGGCATGATTTACTTTACTGGAAATTACACTGGCAACAGACTCGAACAAGGGGAAACATTTGTACATCGTGACCAGATGATAACTGAGAATGTGAAATCTGGCAAAGAAATCAGAAGGCAAATGCATATAGCATAAAATTATTTTACAATCATGAGCAAGATGTTAACGTCAAGAAAAATGTTCATGCAAACAAGGTTAAGATATCACTTTGTCATCGCAAACAGGCCAGTGGTCTCTCTCTTCTACTACCTCCTTTCTGGTCTTGCACCCTCTGCCCTCTCCATCCTTTATCCACTCCACCCCCCCACCCCCTGCCCAGGTTTCTGCAGGGCACACATGGTCCACCAGCAATCCCCTTCTGGTGAAACTACCTAAATCCTGGATCACTGGTCACCTCCACTCATTCTTTTTTCCACATTCTCTTCAATCTCATCCCTCCATCTTGGTCTTCAAGACAGCTGTTCATAACCACCTCAGCTCTCCCCTTCCCCCATCCAAAACCATGATCTTTTCTACCCCTGTTAAACTACCCCCCAAATTTCCAGTTATTTCCTTCCTGAAAGTTTGCCTCTGTGTCCATATTGTCCATCCCCTGCATCAACCCCTACCCCTCAAACTTACCCTCATTCCTTGGTCGTCCATCTCCGTCTGTAAGTTTAAATGCTATGTGTGGTCACAATAGTAAGCAGCCTGGAGGCTTTTGAGATGTGGATATATAGGTGGATGTTTTGAATTTTCTCGACACAGAAAAAGGCAAATTAAGAGTTATTAAGGACATTATGCAAGCGACAAACATGTTGTGTACCATCAAGAAATGTAAGGTGGATCATCTTGGTTGTATGCGTCAGCATGAATGTTTACAGGAAAAAAAATGGAAGGCAAGAGAGGAAGAGCAAGAATCATTTGGAGTGTTGCCTGGACTGAGCGATGCAGAATGTGCGAGGCCAGCAGCTGGACAGGGGGCTTGGAGATCTACGGCAGCCAACCTCTTCGATGCAGATGACACTTGACCTCACCTGAACCGTTTCCTTCCCTCTTTTCTATCCCCTTCCTGTTCATTCGTCTTATTCTTGAGTCCATATGTTGTCCAACTGCTCCAATGTTCGTGCACTGTCCTCTTCACTAAGTTATACAGCTCTTGCCTGAGTATAAACTTTGTTCAGTGTATGTACAAAAAAAAATATCCATACTCTATCTGCAGGAACTAATCATTGAACGAAACTCTAATGTTCCACCGCTGCTTCCTGCTGCTCCAAGTGAGCTCCACATGCTTGTGCCTGAATTCTTTATGCACTGCATTGTCTCTGGCTTCGTGAGGAAGCAATGGACAAGAACTCCCATTTTGCAACCAAGCATTAAGGAAGATGGATATACCAATTGCCAAAACCCAGATTGGAAAGTGTATGGGTTGGGTCACACCAACCCAGTGGAACACCATCGCCAGTTGTTGTAGAGCAGCTGACATCAGGCCAACTAGCAGAGTGGCAGTTTTAATTGCCATGGATTAGGAATAGAAAGTTGGGAAGAATGGTTTGAATTGATCCATGTCAAATGAAATCGAAGTTTTTGGAGAGTAATCGCCAGTCAGTGGCCGGTACACCACATAAGGCAATCCGGTGGATGTAGACGGTGGACAATGGGATGGCTGTGGGGCTTGTGATTTTGGAAGAGAAAATGGTCATGGGAGGAGATTCGAGTAATTGGAACATTGATGTCTGGAGGTGCAGCAGTCACTTACAGGAAGGAACTCGGTTGAGTTAGTGCTGGATTAACCATTAGGCAGACAAGACATGTGCCTTAGGGCCAGCCAAAAATTCGGGCCAAAAATTCTTTTCACATTAGATATTTGTCTTTTTTTGTATTAAATATTTTGTTCTTGAATCAGTTCATCTTTTGTCTGGGGTCCATTTCCATGAGCGCGAGATCTAATTTAAAATTTTCAGGCCATTCTCTAAAATTTCAAAATGTGCCTTAGGGCCAGCCGAGGCTTAATCCGGCACTGGGTTGAGTCCATACCCTCCGCCAGGCTGAACAGTTTGCGTTTTGGATCCCACTGACGTTTGGGCCGGATCTGTATCCGGACTTGAACCAAAGTCTCATCAGCTTGTTCTTGTCGCACACTCAACCTGTCCGCCGAATTTGTCCACAACTTTTTGAGATATCCTGCACACAGATAGACAGACAGGGGTGAAAACATAACAGTCTACTTTCCGATGGTGGAGGTAAATAATGGTAATATTAGATCATGAATCTTTGTGGGACCACACTTGTGGAGGGGGAGAGGAGAAGGTGAGGGGGGGGGAGAGGGGGCAAGGCATGTGGTGGGGTTCTGCATACCAAGTTCTAACCAATCAAAAATGAAGACCAATTACTGCACCCTAGTCCCAAGAAAAACACACACACACACACACACACACATACACAGATATGATGTGCCGGTAAGTGCTTACAAAAGCTAGTTTATTTGAAGTTATAACCTCAACTTATGAGCAATCGACTGATTTCCCAACTGCCCGCATCATCAGCTGGGCTCCGTTTTCCATCAAGGTTTCGATCCTTTCAGCCCAGAACCTCTCCAAACGGTGGGTCCACAACCCCGGTCGCAGGTCGGCATCAGTATGCGACTCAACATCGACAGTCGTCGGTCAGTGTGTCAGTCAGTCAGTGAGAAGAGGGAGGGAGTGGGTGGTGACGGGACCCTGCGTTGCCTGGCAACGCATGAGGAAACCATTTTCGGCCCATCAAAGCCTGCGCTGTTATTGCCAACCTAGGGTTGTTGGTCCGTGTGCCGCTGGCCTTTTAAAAATGCTCAGCGTCAAGCAAGAAAGCAGCAGAGGCGATTAATATTCCGATCCAATGACCCCAGACTCCGACGGGAGCCTGATCGCGCCCTTCCTCCATCGAGTCTGTGGAGCGAGAGCACGTGGTGCACGATCCGCCGGCGCTCGAGCGAGAGACGTGTGTGCGAGAAGCTTTCCGATCGTCTGAAAGAGCCAGTCGGTCACGACAAACCGAGGAAGAGAAGAGAAGAGGTCGAGAATATATTGTGTTTTCGGAGAATCCGTCCCTCCCTCCCTCCTCCTCCCTCCCTTGGCGTTCCGTCTCCCGTTGTTTTTTTTTTTCTTCTTCTTCTTCTTCTTCTTCTTCTTATTCTTCTTCAGCCACCCCTTCTAGGCGTTTCCCATTGAATCTGCTGGAAGACGGCTGGGGATCGCGATCATGAGGTTTCGTGGAGGTGGAGAGAGAAAAGCAGGATAAAAGGAAGAACAGAATTAAGGAAACGATCGACAATATACAGAGGAAGGGCGCGGAGCAAAAGAGACGACGAATCGACAAAAGAATAAGCGAGAGTTGCAAAAGTGAAGAGTGTGAAGTGAGGAAGAAGAAGAAGAAGATTGAGAGGGAAGATATCGATCGAGCGGCGGTGAAGTTACCATAGAGACAGCGGGTCAAGCGGGTCAGGTACGTCGGGGGGTCATGATCGTCACATGTCAAGATTATCATGGTAGACTAACCATTAGTGGTAAAGGTAGTTGTACATGTAACCGTTAACTTGATGAGAGAACGATGCCGTGTACAGGCACGAATCCGTACATAGTATGCGGATAACGGGACGAAAGGTCCGACAGTACTGAGACAACAAATCCTGTGGGAATGTGGGATCGCAACGTCAGCTCGTCATGTGAGTCATTCCCTCTCACAATGTGTTCAGTGAGGAGAGCAGTTATCAAAGCACGGGGATAGTTATGTACCTGAGTCTGTGTACGGTTATATCCTACAATGCACGGTCTGTCTGTGTACGGTTATACACTACAATGCACGGTCTGAGTCTGTGTACGGTTATATCCTACAATGCACGGTCTGTCTGTGTACGGTTATACCCCACAGCGCACGGTCTGAGTCTTTGTACGGTTATACCCCACAATGCACGGTCTGAGTTTGTACGGTTATACCCCACAGCGCACGGTCTGAGTTTGTACGGTTATAACCCACAACGCACGGTCTGAGTCTGTGTACGGTTATACCCTACAATGCACGGTCTGTCTGTGTACGGTTATACCCCACAATGCACGGTCTGAGTCTGTGTACGGTTATACCCCACAATGCACGGTCTGAGTTTGTACGGTTATACCCCACAATGCACGGTCTGAGTCTGTGTACGGTTATACCCTACAATGCACGGTCTGTCTGTGTACGGTTATACCCCACAATGCACGGTCTGAGTCTGTGTACGGTTATACCCCACAATGCACGGTCTGAGTTTGTACGGTTATACCCCACAATGCACGGTCTGAGTCTGTACGGTTATACCCTACAATGCACGGTCTGAGTCTGTGCACAGTTATAACCCACAACGCACGGTCTGAGTCTGTGTACGGTTATACCCCACAATGCACGGTCTGAGTCTGTGCACGGTTATAACCCACAACGCACGGTCTGAGTCTGTGTACGGTTATAACCCACAATGCACGGTCTGAGTCTGTACGGTTATACCCTACAATGCACGGTCTGAGTTTGTACGGTTATAACCTACAATGCACGGTCTCAGTCTGTGCACGGTTATAACGCACAACGCACGGTCTGAGTCTGTGTACGGTTATACCCCACAATGCACGGTCTGAGTCTGTGCACGGTTATAACCCACAACGCACGGTCTGAGTCTGTGTACGGTTATAACCCACAACGCACGGTCTGAGTCTGTGTACGGTTATACCCCACAATGCACGGTCTGAGTCTGTGTACGGTTATAACCCACAACGCACGGTCTGAGTCTGTGTACGGTTATAACCCACAACGCACGGTCTGAGTCTGTGTACGGTTATAACCCACAACGCACGGTCTGAGTCTGTGTACGGTTATAACCCACAACGCACGGTCTGAGTCTGTACGGTTATACCCCACAATGCACGGTCTGAGTCTGTGCACAGTTATAACCCACAACGCACGGTCTGAGTCTGTGTACGGTTATACCCCACAATGCACGGTGCTATGCCCAATTGCACCGTAATTGATGTGAATGCACATCCTGTGCAAGGCGCTGGAAGTGTGGAAAAAAAAAAACAAAACAAAAAAAAACAGTCGCGTGAATGAGAATGACTCAGAAAACAATGAGACCAGTGTTTCACACATTTACACTGGAGATGACATCATGTTCGAATCGCTGGACATTTGGATCACTGGCTCGTCCTGATACAAGATAACGTGATGACATGGAAGGTGGTAACGACCTTTCCGAGGTAACGACTACTCGATCTGTATCGTGTACAGTTCGCCAATACAAATCTTGCATTGCAACTTGCAGGTGGCATTACTGCAGCAGCTCAATGTCTTCACGATGGATTCGTGCACTATTGCACAGTCCCGCCTTCTATTTCCAATCTTCCTCCTCCTCATCCTCTTTCACACATTGCAATTCGCTATCCAATTTCTCCCCAGTGCCTCAATATCCCCCCCTCCACCCTTTTCCTACCTCAACCTCCATACCTTAGCAACCAGTATAAAATGAAAGCTGTTTCTCGTTTTTACTCCCCTTATTCCTCACCCCATCCACTCTGCTGTTTCTCTCTTCCCCACCCCTTCACTCTGTCTCTTCCCCACCCCTTCACTCTCCCCCCCCCCCGCCTCTTCATGCTTTCACTCCCCGCCCCTTTTTGTCTCCCCCACCGCTTTCACTCCCCGCTCCTCAACCACTCACCTTTCCTTCAAGCACCTCCCCCAACTCCTCTTTCTCTCTCCCATTTCTCTTCTACTTCCCAAATGCTTTTGCTCATCCTCCTCATCCTTCTTTCACCGCACCCCACTTTATTTCTCTTGTTTCTTCCCACCCCATTGCCCCTCCACCCCCCTACTTGCACTCTTCCTATCTCCCACCGCTCTTCCCCAGCTCCCTTTTTTCCTTCCTCCCCTCTTTTCATCCTTCCCATTCTCTCTCTTCCCACCCTTTTCCTCCACCTCTATGTCTCTCACTCCCTCCATGTCTATCCTCACTCTGTCTCTCCCACCTCTTTCTTTCCGACATTTTCCTTTCACCCCTCCTTCTCTTCTTTCGCTCCCACTCTTTTTCTCACCCCCCCTTTCTCTCACCTAACCCCATATTTCAACCCCCTTCCCCCACCTTTCTCTTCAACTTTCTTTTTGCTCTCTTGATTTTATCCCTTCCACCTGCATACATTGAAATGAAACCGCCTTTTAATCTCACACATGCACGTTTGCTCACACGAGCAAGGACGAGCGGCACACACACACACACACACACACACACACACACACACACACACACACACACACACACACACACACACACACACACACACACACACACACACACACACACACACACACACACACACACCACACAGCATGTGCGTATGGTTCTCACCCCATGCAGAGGTCTCAAGCGTGCAGAGGTCACGTGAGCACCCATGCTATTGCCCACGCTGAAGTCACACCTGTGTAGAGGTGGTAAGCGTGCACACATGCTTGCTCTCATACAGAGATTGAACCCTTCCAGAGGTTGTACCTGTGCAAAGGTCACACTCTCACACAGATGCTTGAGATGTGCAGAGATCACACCTTTGCAGAGGTGCGCACACCCCCGTTCTCTCGCTCGTGCGTGCATGGGATCGGCAGAGCATGCCGGGTTGGGGGGGGGATGGTCAATGGAGCTCACGGGGTGCAGGGGATCACTGGAGATTGTTGCCACTGTTGCATCAGTTCAGGAGATTTTTTTATATTTGTTTGAAAAAAAACCCCATAAATTCAGTGTGGTTACCAAACCATTCGACCAATCAGCTTCATTTAAGGATCGGCACTGGATATGATCTAGAACAATATTTGGAAGTTTTGAGTTTATCGGTGTAGTGTTTTCCACGAAATAGGAGGGAAAAAATTTGATTGGGAAGAAGATAGAGAATAAATAATTCCATCGAGAACTGGAACTGCACTCGGTAGAGTGCATACCCCTGTCAGGTTGAACAGTTTACGTTTTGTAGCCCATTGATGGGCCGGTTCTGGATTCGGACATGAACCAAAATCAAATCGGCTTGTTCTTGTCACCTGCCCAACTCATTGACCAAGTGTTGTAATAATCCGTCCACAATGTTTCGAGATGTTGTGCTATATATCAGTTTTAGCCCGATCTCTCAATGGTGAAGAGTCACTTTTAAAATGTTGGATCCGAATCTGGATCTTCACTAAATCTCTCTCCCCAATTCATCTTAACCCCTTTCTTGCCTGCACCTCTTTTTAGAGTGCATCCATACACACAAACAACAATTAAAACACATTACATTCCCTTACAAAGCCATTAAAAATCACTCATTCAAGAAAGTCAAAGCATGAGGACGTGAGTGCTGACTGCAGCTATGGAACAACCAACCATGTGCTGCTACGGAACTACCTCTGAGCAGCTATGGGCCACGCACACCAATGATAATGCGACACATATTGGGTCAAAGGGCGTTGCAGTGACCTTCGCTCCCAGAGGTCATGCCTCAACCTGAACCCAAAAAAGACGGTACGTTCCATAAGAACAGGGCTTGCTTGCACCCAGGGAACGGAATGCAGGACAAGGAGAGCTGCTTGAAGAACAAGAACTGCATTGGTCTAAACTCTAAAGGAACGAGACGGAATGAGGTGCACCAGGGCGAATCTCCATGAGTGAACGACAGCACGAGTTCCTGGATGCTGACCTACACGATCTATCCTTGCTCTCCCTCCTTTCTAATTCATCCACTTGAGCCGCACAAAAGAGCAAGCAAAAGAGTTATCAACGATCACCCTCTTGACCTGTTTGGACGAGGGCAAATGACATGCATATCACACTCTCCTCTTGAGCTTTCATTGCATATGCTACATCTCTTCTGCCACGTTGCACCATATCATACTCCCTTTTCACACTTTCCTCCGTACCCCCTCACTTTGGGATCAACGTCAGCCCACAGGTTCAAGCGGGTGAGCAAGAGGCCGACCCTACGCCTCAAACCCGCTCTCTCTCTCTCTCTCTCTCTCTCTCTCTCTCTCTCTCTCTCTCTCTCTCTCTCTCTCTCTCTCTCTCTCTCTCTCTCTCTCTCTCGCTCCCTCCCTCTCTCGCTCGCTCTCTCTTTCTACCTTTTCCTCTTCCTCTGTAATTTCCCCTGAGTGACTGAGGCATGCCTGTCTTGTGTGTAGAGTTAAGGTAAGAATGTGTAAGGGGTTCTTTATGTACTAATAGCTAAATTCTGTTTTTTGTGACACTGTATTCTGTAAATAGGCTACTTGTTCTTTATGGTTGTTCTGTAACTTGTTCTGTAAATAGGCTACTTGTAAATATATGCCTTTACCTCCTTTATAAATCATTTCCAACCTGCTTGATTGTCTGTTTCCACCATTGGATAGACATCGCATGTAATAAATAGAAAGGAGGTTGTACCACATTGATTCGCTGAGCCAGTATAGCTGACGTCCCACCTACGTTTTTGCTTGACTGTACGTAATAAATAGATAAAGGTGGAAAATCGAGAACACAGCTCCCCCATCTGGGAGTGGTTAGATCACCGGGAAGGTAACGCGAGCATTGGCGTGGGGACCCTCCCAGATGTAGTCTTTTTAGACGGCGTCCATGGTTGCTTCGAAAACCATCGGATCACGGAGTTATCTGTGGCTCATCGGCTTTAGGATCGGAGGTTGAGAAGTGAGTCCGATTCTGGGAGCGAAGGTCACTGCAACACCCTTTGACCCTCATGTGTCACGTTACCATTGGTGTGCGTGGCCCATAGCTGCTCAGTTGTTGTTCAATAGCTGCACTCAGTTGTTCCATAGCTGCAGCCGGCACTCATCTCCTGATGCTCTGCTTTCTTGCTTGAATGAGTTTGATTTTGAATGGCTTTGTAAGGGAATGTAATGTGTTTTGAGTGTTGTTTGTGTGTATGGATTTACTGTAAAGAGGTGCAGGGCCAGAGAGGGGTTAAGATGGATTGGGGAGAGACATTTAGATGGGATAAAAACAGAAAGAGAAGGTTTACAAAGGGTGGAATCTGGATCTTCTGCACAAGCACACCACATTTCCCTGTGGACCACCAGCTTATCTGGGCCCTGACCTAATGTTGTGACCCAAATTTGGTAGCATTATGATTAGTGGGTCTGGAGGGGAAGGTTTTTGAAGGAATTCACACAATTTTCCCAAACATTTACGAAGTCTGCCATTTTGACACTTCCGGTCACATGATCAGCATGGCCTTCACAATTTATCAGGACCCTGGCCTAATGTTGTAACCCAAATTTGGAAGCATTCTGACCGGTGGGTCTGGAGAAGATTTTTGAAGAAATTTACTACGTCGGCCATTTTGACCTACTTAAAGTCACGTGACTGGAACGAGCCTTGCAATCTCTGTTACTAGTCAGGAGTGGAACGTTGTTGCTAAATTTCAGCCGGATCGGCCCAGCGGTTTGGCCGGAGAACTCAAAATGGGAGACGGATGGTGCGATGACAATACCTTATATGGAATTTAAATTCCAGATAAGCTCATAATAATAACCATTCCTTTCACACCCTGAGGAATGGCACATAGGGTTGCAGAGGCAGTTTTATTTGGCTAAGGAGTACAGTCCTGGATGGGTCACCACTCCGACAGGTCAGGTCAGGTATGGGAGCATGTGCCAGAACAGCACGTCACTGCGTCCACTTTCCGCCGGTACTCCAGGGGCCTCCGTCTGGCCATCCCCCAGGCAGATGCCAGGCCCATCCCCATCTCCTTGAGATGATGGTCAACCTGTTGCAACCATGAGGCACGTGGTCGACCCACTGGCCTCCTCCACTCATGAGACTCCCTCGCTGAGAGAATCTGGTGAGCAGGATCAGAGTCAGGAAAACGAGCCACATGTCCATACAGCCGCAGCTGACGCTCACGGACTATGCAGGTAACAAATCTCATCCGAGTCTCTCTCAGCAACCGCTCGTTGGACACAAAATCCGACCAGCGATAGCCAAGGATTCTCCGAAGAGACCTGGTACCAAAGGAATTAAGTCTCCGTCTCAGATCCTTGGTCAGAGTCCAAGTCTCGCACCCATAGAGCAAGACTGGAAGTACCAAGGACCTGAAGACTCGGACTTTCGTCCTCCCGCACAGGTACCGGCAGCGCCACACCCCATGATCCAGTGAATCCATGACTCCCCAGGCCCGACCCAGACGTCTATTGACCTCTGACTCGCAGCCAGCAGAGACATGAATATCACTGCCAAGGTAAGTGAATCTCTCCACGACCTCAAGATCCTCACCACAAACAGACACAGACAGGACAGCAGCATCCAAGATGTCACCGAAAGCCTGGATCTTAGTTTTGACCCAAGAAACCCGTAATCCCAACAGCTCCGACTCCTCATTCAGCACCTCGAGGGCCCCCAAGAGGATGTCTAAAGTCTCCGCAAAGATGACTGCATCATCTGCAAAGTCAAGGTCCGAGATCTTGACATTCCCAAATGACGCACCGCAACTTGATCTCTCCGACATCCTCCCTAGAATCCAGTCCATACAAGTGCTGAAAAGTGTGGGGGCAAGTACACATCCCTGACGAACTCCAGTAACAACTGGAAATAATGCAGAGATGGTACCACCACACTTCACAGCACTCTCAGTACCAGAGTCGAGTTCAGACATCAGATCGATCAGTTTTGGTGGCACCCCACGAAGACCAAGAATCCTCCAGAGGACATCCCAATTCACTGAATCGAACGCTTTACAGAGATCAACATAGGCTGCAAGCAGCCCCTGCCGAAACTCTCGTCTGCGTTCGGTGAGGACACAAAGTGCAAGGATACGGTCAATCGTTGACCTCTTTGGTGTAAAGCCTGACTGCTCTGGACGCTGGTGCTCAAGCAGATGGTGGCGAACCCTATCGAGAATTATCCGAGCAAAGACCTTGCCCGGCACTGAGAGCAGCGTCACCCCTCGGTAGTTGTTGCAGTCTTGGCGATCACCCTTCCCTTTCCAGAGAGGGACAACAAGGCCCCTCTTCCAGTCAGTTGGGATGATGCCTGTGTTCCAGGCAGAGCACAAAACTGCATGCAACGACACGAGTGCAGCATTTCCACCAGCCTTGAGAAGTTCGGCATGGATGCCACAGATCCCTGGAGCTTTGCCCCGTTTCAACTGGTTCACCGCAGCCCGTGTTTCCACAAGCGTAGGTGGACCACAGTTGATTCGAGGGTCAGCAACAGGGATTGTAACACCCTTGACGTCCAACTCGACAGTTGGGGGATCAGCCTGGTACAACCGCTCAAAGTAACCGGCCCAGCGGGCCTTCACTTCAGACTCCTCTGTCAAGAGCCTACCACTCTCTGCTCGAACTGTAGTGCTCCGAGGGATGGGCTTGGATGAACGTAATGCGCGAATTCCCCTGTAAGCGGGACGAGAATCACCTGTCCACAGGTGATGCTCTACCCCTCACAGATTCCTCGCACATAGGCCTCCTTGTCCACCCTCAGTGCACGTACAGTTTTACGCCTCAGCTCCCTGAACAGCTCAGCTCTGCCATTCAGCCTGGCCCTGCGACTCTGGTCAATGGTATCCAGTGTCCCTTGAGAGACAAAATTCTTCTTTGCCCTGCGGTGAGCTCCAAGGCATCCACCGGCAACATCAAGGACGGTGGTCTTGAAGGCGCTCCACAACTCTTCAGGACCCCCCAAAGCACCCATACCCCCCAAGTGTCCACTCAGCCTGTTCGCAAACTCCTCAGCTACTCTCTCATCCCTGAGCTTGGCAACATCCAGCCTCGGCTGGGATGGTACCATTCTCCAGGATTTAAGGTGCAGCTTTAGAGTTGCGACAACAAGCCTGTGGTCAGTATTGAGGAACTGAGCACTCCGGTAGACCCTGCAGTTCTGGATCATCCTCCAACGACCGTCAATGAGGACATGGTCAATCTCCTTTGCCACACCGCCAGCGTTGGAATACCAAGTCCAGCGATGAGCTTGTGGGCGCTGAAACCATGAACCAGCCACTCTAAGTCCATGACTTCTTGCAAAGTCAAGGAACTTAGTGCTATTCTGGTTCATAGTTCCTGACCCATGGGGACCAACACACACCTCATAACCGTCCCTATCAGTTCCAGTCGATGCATTGAAATCCCCCAAGACTAGAAGTGTATCTCGTCTGGGGCACTGATCAACCACAGACTCGAGTGTGGCGTAGAATGCATCCTTCACGGTGAGATCACTCGCCTCAGTCGGAGCATAAACAGAGACCAGGGAAATGACACCTAAGGAGTGACGAATCCTTAATCTCATAATACGCTCGTTGACCGGTGTTACCTCAATTATCATTGGGGTCAGCTTATTGGACACAGCTACAGCAACTCCTTGGGTATGGTAACCATCAGAGCGACCAGACCAATAGTAGGTGTAACCACCCACCATTATCTCGCCGCAATCCGGTCTCCGAACCTCAGAGAGAGCTGCAATCCCGATGTCCAAACGCTTGAGCTCAGATGATAACAGAGACAGGTGATCATCCTCTCTTAGGGATAGGACATTCCAGGCACCCACCCGAAGGGACCGCCTCAGGTTAACCCAAGGAGACCGCCGTCTGGTGGACGACACCTCGGCACCACTCCGACACACTCTCCCGCAATCTGACCCAGGGATGTTACCCCGTGGTTTCCCTCCTATCAAAGATTGGGGGTCCCGAAGGCTTTGCCCCAATCCCGTCATCTGGTGAGCTGCCCTGCGAAGGGAAGCTGCACAGGAGGTACTCCCACGGAGTGGGTTCTCAGATTTTTTTTGCGTTTTTGCGTTTTGCGGAATGAAGGGTTTTACGGTGGCCGGAGTGCAAATCCTGCCACCAACCTCCTAATAAGAAGTGACCCAACTGCAGGAGGACGTCCGCAGACACAGTTGGGCACTAGATATGGATGGCCGTTGGCTCACAAGGAGCTCCTCCGCCCTTTGACAGGTTTTGTTTTTAATCGTGCTGGGTGTCCATATCCAAACACCCTCCTCACCAGAAAACCTGGTGGGGGGGGGGCGGTTTAGTCGCCGACAACCCGACCATGGAACAGGTTAGTACAGGTTTACATGGTACCTGTAGCAGGACATAAATCGAACCTGACCTGACTCCGACAGACGATACTCAAATGGCTTATTACCCCAGGAAGCTGGTTCTCATTTTGCCGGCCTTGGAAGAATGGCAGGCTGAGTCAACCCACCTGGAGTTATTGAAACGGCATGGCAGGGGCTCAAACACAGGACCCTAAAATCTTAATCCTGCCACCTTAACCATTAAGCCAACACCAGGCCTATTGATTATATTGTTGCAGAAATGGCCCTTAGTGTGTTACTAAATATAGGATTAGCCCAGATCCCCCATGAAATGCATGTTTAGCCAGGTTGTTCGGTAATTTGACATTGCATGTGTGTCGGGGGTGTCACAGGCTGTTATTTGTTTGTGCAGTGGTGGTGGACCGAGAGGCTCTTCTTCTTCCTTCAGATGTTCCAGACAATAGACTCCACCCAGTGTGCTGAGAGGGGGAGTGGCCTAGAGAAGGAAGTGAAACTGAAGGGAGGAGTTTGTCGGCTTCGTAAAAGGGGTGCGCCCCAAAAGAAAAGGTGGTAAAAACTGAGAGGCGAGCATTTGGCCGGGAAGACGGTGGTGAAACTGAGCGCCGGTGTGGCGCGATCGGCTGAATAGAACTCGGCTGTAGGCTTTCCTCGTGTCTTTGTCCCCATCCCCCCCACCCCCCATTGACTGCTTACGTGTTGAAAATAAATGCCCATTGTTCAAATGTTCACCTGCTCGTTGCGTCATTTTCTGTATTGACTGCCATGGCACGTATCGGGAAATAACTGGCTATTAAAGCCGATAAACGTGATCATTTAGTCCGACGGAATTTGGCGATTTAAAACCGCTCGGCTTCCCATACGGAACGAGCACGCTTAAGCGGCTTGTTTTCGTACAAGTCCCGTCAAGGTATAAACTCTCGGTATTTCTGTCCGCATGAATAGTTAGGTATATTGATAATTCGCCGATTAACCCTGGAGCGCGTGGACAGAATAATTGACTCGTTTATGATGTGTTAAGGCATCCATGGCTGGTTTCCGGGGTTGGTCCGGAAAGCCATGACTGGATTGTGGCCTTCGGTGGGCGCGCGACCGCGATTTGGCTGAAACGGTCATCCGCACGTCGAACGCCGCGGAAATCTACAATATTAAGGTCAAATTTGTTTAAACAGAGTTGTCCATCAAATGTGCCAATCGTAATGAAATTCATTCAAGCAAATGTTCTTGATAACCAAACAACTGTAAATGAATATTTTAGAGGAATAACTAGTAAATAACAATGAGCGTACAAGTTTGTATATTCAGTGTGTGTACATGTATGTATGTATGTATGTATGTATGTATGTATGTATGTATGTATGTGTATATATATGTATGTATATATATATATATATATATATGTATATATATATATATATATATATATATATGTATATATATATATATATATATATATATATATATGTATATATATATATATATATATGTATGTATATATATATATATACATATATATATGTATGTATATGTATATATATATATATATATGTATGTATATATATATGTATGTATATATATATGTATGTATATATATGTATGTATATATATGTATATATATATATATATGTATGTATATATATATATATATATATATATATATATATATATATATATATATATATATATATATCTTCTTCCTCTTTCGGCTTGCTCCCGTTAGGGGTCGCCACAGCGGACCAACTGTCTCCATTTCGCTCTATCCTCCACATCTTCCATTGACACTCCAACCACCCGCATGTCCGCCCTCACCGCATCCATGAACCTCTTCTTTGGCCTTCCTCTTCTCCTCCTGCCTGGCGGCTCCATCTTCAACATCCTTCTCCCGATATACTCCGTTTCCCTCCTGTGCACATGTCCAAACCATCTCAATCTCGCCTCTCTCACTTTGTTTCCAAACCGTCCTACCTGCGCTGTCCCTCTAATACACTCATTTCTTATCCTATCCATCCTCGTCACTCCCAACGAGAATCGCAGCATCTTTAACTCTGCCACCTCCAGCTCTGCTTCCTGTCTTTTTGTTAGCGCCACCGCCTCCAAACCATACAACATAGCTGGTCTCACTACCCTCTTGTATACTTTCCCCTTCACTCTTGCAGCTACCCTTCTGTCACAAATCACTCCTGCAACTCTTCTCCACCCACTCCATCCTGCCTGCACTCTCTTTTTCACTTCTCTCCCACACTCTCCGTTACTTTGGACAGTTGATCCCAAGTATTTAAACCAATCCACCTTCCCCACCTCAACTCCTTGCAACTGCACCATACCACCACCCTCCCTCTCAATTACGCACATGTACTCCGTCTTACTCCTACTGACTAACATTCCCCTTCTCTCCAGTGCGTACCTCCACCTCTCAAGGCTCGATTCAGCCTGCTCCCTACTCTCCCTACAGATCATGATGTCATCCGCGAACATCATGGTCCATGGAGACTCCAGTCTGATCTCGTCCGTCAACCTGTCCATCACCATTGCAAACAGGAAAGGGCTCAGAGTCGATCCTTGGTGCAATCCCACTTTAACCTTAAACCAGTCCGTCATTCCTTCCGCACACCTCACCGCTGTCACACTGTCCTCATACATATCCTGCACGATCCTCACATACTTCTCCACCACTCCCGACTTCCTCATACAATGCCACAACTCCTCTCTTGGCACCCTATCATAAGCTTTCTCTAAATCCACAAACACACAATGTAACTCTTTCTGGCCTTCCCTATACTTCTCCATCAACATTCTCAAAGCAAACATCGCATCAGTGGTGCTCTTTCCTGGCATAAACCCATATTGCTGCTCACAGATCATCACCTCTCCTCTCAACCGAGCTTCCACTACTCTTTCCCACAACTTCATGGTGTGGCTTAACAACTTTATCCCTCTGTAATTTCCACAGCTCTGCACATCACCCTTATTCTTGAAAATCGGAACCAGCACACTTAATCTCCACTCCTCCGACATCCTCTCACTTTCCAAGACTTTATTAAACAATCTGGTTAACAACCCCACTGCCATCTCTCCTAAGCACTTCCATGCCTCCACTGGTATACCATCTGGGCCAACCGCCTTTCCACTTTTCATCTTCTTCATAGCAGTCCTCACTTCATCCTTACTGATCCACCCCACTTCCAGATTCACTATCTCCACCTCTTCCAACCTTCTCTCTCTCTCATTTTCTTCATTCATCAGCTCCTCAAAGTACTCCATCCACCTTCTCAACACACTCTCCTCGCTCGTCAGCACATTCCCATTTGCGTCCTTTATCACCCTAACCTGCAGCACATCCTTCCCAGCTCGGTCCCTCTGTCTTGCCAATCGGTATAAATCCTTTTCCCCTTCTTTTGTATCCAACTTCTCATACAGCTCGTCATATGCCTTTTCCTTGGCCTTAGCCACCTCTCTTTTGCTTTTCGACGCCACTCCTTGTACTCCTGCCGACTTTCTTCATCTCTCTGACTATCCCACTTCTTTTTCGCCAACCCCTTCTTCCTTATACTTTCCTGTACTTCCTCATTCCACCACCAAGTCTCCTTATCTTCCTTCCTCTGTCCAGATGTCACACCAAGTACCTTCCTAGCTATCTCCCTCACAACTTCTGCTGTCGTTGCCCAATCATCCCACCCATCTTTACCACCATCCAACGCCTGTCTCACCTCCTCCCTAAATTTCACGCAACAGTCTTCCTCCTTCAGCTTCCACCATCTGGTCCTTGGTTCAGCCCTCACTCTCTTCCTCAACCTCACCTCTAAAGTCATCCTACAGACCACCAATCGATGCTGTCGAGCTACACTCTCCCCTGCCACAACCTTACAGTCACTAATCTCTTTCAGGTTGCATCTCCTACTTAAGATGTAATCCACCTGTGTGCACTTTCCTCCACTCTTGTATGTCACCCTGTGTTCCTCCTTCTTCTTGAAATACGTGTTTACCACTGCCATTTCCATTCTTTTGCAAACTCTACCACCATTTGCCCTTCCACATTTCTCTTGTTGAGACCGTACCTCCCCATCACCTCCTCATCCTCTTTATTCCCTTCCCCAACATGTCCATTGAAATCTGCTCCAATCACCACTCTTTCATCCTTGGATACACTCTCCACCACTTCATCTAACTCACTCCAGAAATCTTCTTTATGTTCCATCTCACACCCCATATGTGGGGCATATGCACTGATGACATTCATCATCACCCCTTCAATTTCCAACTTCACACCCATCACTCGGTCAGACACCCTCCTCACCTCCAATACCCTCTTGACATGATCTTCCTTCAGGATTATCCCGACACCATTTCTCCTCCCATCCACACCATGGTAGAACAGTTTGAAACCACCTCCAATGCTCCTCGCCTTACTCCCCATCCACTTGGTCTCTTGTACACACAGTATGTCCACCTTTCTTCTCTCCATCATATCAGCCAACTCTCGCCCTTTGCCAGTCATCGTCCCAACATTCAGAGTTCCAACTCTCACCTCCACACTTCTACTCTTCCCCCTCTCCCACTGCCTCCGGACTCGCCTTCCCCGTCTCCTTCTCCTCCTTCGCCCAGCAGTAGCACAATTTCCACTGGTACCCTGCTGACCACCGGTACCGGTGGCGGTCGTTGGTAACCCGGGCCTCGACCGATCCGGTATGGAAATTCGTTTTGTTGTCCGCATAATGATTTGGCATAGGTTTTTACGCCGGATGCCCTTCCTGACGCAACCCTGGTCGCCTCTTACGACACACAGGGATATGGTACACCTATTCTTACCGGGGCATACACCGGGCCCAGTACAACTGGTGCTCATTTCGCCGACCTCGGAAGGATGGCAGGCTGAGTCAACCCCCTGGTGTTTTCGACTTGGTTTTATATATATATATATATATATATATATATATATATATATATATATATATATATATATATATATATATATATATATATATATATACACATTATATATATATACATACATATATTAATTCAGTGTCCCAACGGGGCTTGAACTCAGGACCTCTTGGGTCCCAAGCCACTGCCCTTACCACTGCGCCAACACCAGGCATATATGTATATATATATGTGTATATATATATATATATATATATATATATATATATATATATATATATATATATATATATATATATATATATATATATATATATATATATATATATATATATATATATATATATATATATATATATATATATATATATATATATATATATATATATATATATATATATATATATATATATATATATATATATATATATATATATATATATATATATATATATATATATATATATATATATATATATATATATGTATATATGTATGCATATATGTATGTATATATGTATGTATATATATGTATGTATATATATATATATATATATATGTATGTATATATATATATATGTATGTATATATATATATATATGTATGTATGTATGTATATATATATATGTATGTATATGTATGTATGTATGTATGTATATATATATTTATGTATGTATATATATATTGTTAAGGATTTGGCGGTGGTGGGATTCGCACCCGACTCTTGACCATAGTGTTAAGGATTTGGACGACTGATGTCAATCACACCCTACTCTTGACAGCAAAATGTTGAAGATTCGGCGTCACTTAACAGCACCGCCGTCTCCGATGTTATAATGCAGGCTGGTTCGGCACAATTCTCGGATTATGTGCCTCAGATCACGATACCAAAATACACCTGTGCCTTGCCAGCTGGGGAAATAGACTCCGGTTACAGACTGGTTTTGTCAGAGACCAAGCGGAGTCTCCCAGTCCGTAACCATTTTGGGTTTATATACCAATCGAGCGAATCGTTCCTCGACATGGCACAAATAAATTCAAGGCGGCAAATCCCGTATAACTCAGCCAGATTTATTGGGGACACATCGGGGAACACAACACAAGCAAAGCATTCACGACAATGTTATAATTAATCTATAACCCATTCTTAACGAGGGAGCTACGGGTTTCGAAGGGAACCCTAGCGAGATAAACCTTAGACAACATGCAGATAGGACACGGACAGCATGCAGAAAAGACGTGCAGACAAGACAGAGTACTTGGTGATGCCTCATGGACAAGGAAAAGTGTCAAAGGCACGAATGCGGCTCGTGACAAGCCGATGTCAACGGATTTGAGTACCCAGCTCAAACATGCCAAGTGGCAAAATGGCGGGGTCGTCCTCCTTTTGTCGCACCACCGACGCACGCAGCCTCAGCGCGTTCAGCCCCCGTAAGGTCGACGGCACAAGATGAAAGATCTATGGTATGCTCCAGCTGGCTTTTCACAAGGTCCAGTATACAAGTCCGGGCCTGGCCTGTTCACCAGGTTAGGCCAAATCCGGGTGTTGGGCTCCGCAGGCGGATCGATGGGACCACAAGACGTGTTGAGACGTGTCGGGCCGTGCCGTGCCGTGAGTAAGGACAGAGGCTCCGTGGTTAGATGCAGGTTGAACCTGTCGATGACCTCATAAAGTTGATCGCCGACTCGCACAGCAGCCAGTTCCTCTCGAAGCAGATTGCATCCTGCCACTAGTCGTTTCTATACAGCAGAATCCTCACTCGACACTCAGGCTCAGTTACTCCCTCGGCAGATCACCGACTCGACCCTCAGGTTTAGGCCGTTCTTCTCTTACAGATCGCCAACCACACGCACCGCGAGTTACTCCCTCAGCAGATCGCCGAATAACCCTCAGGTTCAGTTTCTCCTCCAGCCGATGGCAGACAGACCTCTTGCAGTCCCTTCCTTGCCTTTCTTTCGGCTCGCTCTTCACGAAAGCCGATCGCAAACAGACACAGCCGTCGCTTGTACAGCCGATCGCGCCCCACCTCGGCGCTCTCAGTTCCACCTTCCCTTCTCGGCGCTCTCTTCTCTAGGCCACACCCTCCCAGAGCGCTGTGCGGGGACTGTTGTCTGGAGAGGGGAAGGAAGAAGAAGAACCTCTCAGTACACCACCACCGTACGAACAATGCACATGCCTCCTATACCTCCCGACACACATGTAACGTCCAATTACTGAACAACCTGGCTAAACATGCATTTAATGGGGGATCTGGGCTAATCCTATATTTAATAACACACTAAGGGCCATTTCCACAACAATATATATTGTTGTAGATTTCCGCCGCGTTCGGCGTGCGGACGACCGCTTCAGCCAAATCGCAGTCGTGCGCCCACCGAAGGCCGCAATCCAGTCGTCGCTTTCCAGACCAACCCCAGAAACCAACCACGGATGCCTTAACGCACCATAAACGAGTCAATACTCTGTCCACATGCTACAGGGTCAATCGCCGAATTGTCGATGTACCTAACTATTCGCGCGGACAGAAAATACCGAGTTTATACCTCGACGGGAACTTGTACGGACTCGAGCCACTTAAATGTGCCCGTTCCGTGTGCGTAGCCGAGCGGTTTGATATCGCCAAGTCCCATCGGACCAGATTATCGCTTCTATCGGCTTAATTAGCCAGTTAATTCCCGATAAGTGCCGTGGCAGTCAATTCAAGGAAAATGACGCAAACGAGCAGGTGAACATTTCAAACAATGGGCATTTATTTTCAACACATAAGCAGTCAATGGGGGGGGGGGGGTGGGGACACGACACGAGCAAAGCCTTCAGCCGAGTTCTATGTTTCTATACAAGCACGTACTTATGGCAGTTCTACTTAATGGAGGACAAGGCGCCACATACTTTCACACAAAAACCCAAGGAAAGAAAAGGCCTCACGAGCCTTTATTTCCAACTCGGGAGCCTGGTTGACCAAGGGCTCCGAGAGACCGGGCTGGTTACCTTGCCGCCCCTTGGTGGTGACTCGGTGGTCTTCGTCTCACTGGCTCGTTGTCAACGTGGCAGCGGCTCGAATGTCGACTTGGTCAGTCGGGGGCCTGGCGGCCTGCCCGTCTCCCCACGCTCTGCTCTCCACTCTCCTCGACGAACCACGGGCTTGGATGGTCGGAGCTGGTGGCACGCCCGACTCTTCACGCTCCGCTCTCCTCGACGAACCGCCAACGAACTGCTTGCCCACCAACAATCTCCTCGCCCGCTAACGATCTCCTCGCCTGCCAACGATCTCCTCGCCCGCCAACGATCTGATCTCTCGGCGTCCCAACGCGCCTTTTTATAGCCCTGAGGCGTGAAGCCGTTGTAGGTTTCGCCACCCGAAGCCGGCGCTTTCCCCTTTCACCCTTGAACCTTCACCCCAGGCTGGCTCCGCCCCTTTCCCCTCTGATTGGCCAGTTCCCTTCACAACAAAGGCCGTTTTGATCCGATTATGGTAATCAGCCGTCTTCATTGCTGGTTTGCACATGGACGTTCTGAATATGTGGCTCCTATGGCGGTGCGGCGTGTCCGCGTCGACGGCATCTTGCCGCTGCTGCTGAGGCGGGTGTGATGGTGTCGTGATGTTGATGGCACTGTGGTGGGGATGGTGTGGTTGTAGAGTTGTTTGCGTTGAGATGGAGGTGGTGTGGTTGTAGAGTTTGTTGTTGAGGAGATGTTGTTTGTTTAAAATACAAGATAGCAAAAGAATAACGGCTAACTCAAAGATGCACAGCCCGGCACACGAACAAGACCCGTTATACATCGGTGGGGGAACCTAACCTTTAAACACGTACTTATCGGAATAACTGATCTCTCGAGAACCTGAATGCTGGTTTGCGAATTTCTACAACCGTAACAATATATATATATATATATATATATATATATATATATATACCGGGCATAGTGGCGTGCGCCTGTAATCCGGCTACACGGAGGCTTGGGTTGGAGGATCGCTTGAGGATGGGAGCTCTGCACTGGGCCGCGCTATGAGAGGGTGTAGGTTGTTGTTAATAACAACATATATGTTGTTGTTCGTCTTTCGGCTGCTCCCGTTAGGGGTCGCCACAGCGGATCATCCGTTATGATCCACACACTGATTTGGCATAGGTTTTACGCCAGATGCCCTTCCTGACGCAAACCAGGTTGCATCTTATGACACAGGGATAAGGATTGGGTTTCGCCATGATTCCGGGTTGCCCTACACCCTCTCAGCGCACGGCCCAGCACAGGGCTCCCGTCCTCAAGCGATCCTCCAACCCACACCTCCGAGTAGCCGGATTACAGGCGCACGCCACTACGCCCGGTTAACAACAATGTATATATATATATATATATATATATATATATATATATATATATATATATATATATATATATATATATATATATATATATATATATATATATATGTTGTTGTTCATCTTTCGGCTGCTCCTGTTAGGGGTCGCCACAGCGGATCATCCGTTATGATCCGCATACTGATTTGGCACAGGTTTTACGTCGGATGCCCTTCCTGACGCAACCCTGGTCGCCTCTTACGACACAGGGATCAGGATTTGGGTTTCACCATGATTCCGGGCTGCTCTACACCCTGCCCAGTGCAGAGCCCCCGTCCTCAAGCGATCCTCCAACCCAAGCCTCCGAGTAGCCAGATTACAGGCGCGTGCCACTACACCCGGTATATATATATATATATATATATATATATATATATATATATATATATATATATATATATATATATATTTGCGAATTCGCGCCCGCCGGCGTGTGAGCGGCCACTTAACTCGAATCGCGGCACGTCGCCCACCGGACGGACAATTCCGTCGTGACCCTCTCGGACTAACGCTGGGAACTAGTCACGGGTGGGCCTTTCAGCCTCACCACGATCGTGCCAATCGGCCCCCCGCGTGGGATAGGGTTGTTCGCCAAATTCGACCTACCTAAGTACCCACACGGAGGGTAGACCGGGCGATCGCACCTCGCCGCAGGTCGACTTCGGACACGGGCCACTTTAAGCGACCCGTTCCATACTATTGGGATAACCGAGCGGTGTTATCGTCAACCTCGACGGTTCCGATTAATTGTCGGGCGTTTTTTAGCCCACCACCAACCCTTAACGTGAAGTAAGATGGAGATTCAATTAAAGAAAAGACGAAGCGAAACGGGAAAAAACAGGTTAACATAAGGCACATTTATTCCGTGGCAAACGGAAAGCACACATATACAATTACAACAATTATGCACCAAAAGCAAATGTAACAAAAGAAACACAACAATTATGCACCAAAAGCAATTGCAACAAAAGAAACACAATGCAGATCTACTACCGACTACGCGAGCACACGGCAACACTTACACAGTTTTACTTTACAGACGGCGCCGACAACACATATACTCAAAAGCAAAAGAAAGGGGCCACCCTTTACGACAAGGGGGCAGACGGGCCTGGGGCCGAGACCGCGTGGAGCCTACCCGTCTTGTGATGAGCCGCAAAATGGCGGCGGTGCCCCGACTCCGCGCTCCTCCGCGGGTTTCGTTGGCACTGCTTGGAATGGGGTGGGAACGGGGCCCCCTTTTCGCACTATCTCAGCGCGGGGGGAAACAGGGGGGGTTGTTGATGCTCTGGGGAAAGAGGATAGCTGGCTTGCTTGGGTCCCCCGACGAGCGACTCCACTGCGCCCTCGACCGCGTTCCCGGCTTCCCCTCTCTGCAGCTCCCCGACAGACTCCGAACCCCGACAGACCGACTCTCCTCCAGACCCGTCTTGACTGCTGCTGCCACACTTCGCCACTGCCACACCTCTCCAACTCGAGCCCGAAACAGAAACTCTCTGAATTCGCCCCGCGCTCGGCGCTTTATAGTGGTGTAGGAGATCCCATATGCAAATTTTCGGATCAGGATGGGCTCGGGGGCGGAGCCACGCTCGCCCATTGGACGGAAGAAAAGTGGGCGTGAACCTCCCCTGATCCTTGAATTTGCATATATCGATTCTACTCCGACGCGCCTGGAGGCGGGGCCAAATCACCCCGTGCTTAATGATTGGACGGATCGGAAGTGGGCGTGTATCATTCCTGATCCGACCTTTCCTCGGAAAGGCCGCTTTTTGCACCCGCGGTTCAGCGCGCATCCCGCACGAGGCCAGGATAGCCTGACGCTCGGCGCCCACAAGCGTTGCGGGAATGGCGGCAGAAGGAGGAGAGGTGAAGGTGGTGGAGGGTTTATTGTGGCGGTGATGGCCATGGCGACGCTTGGAATGGCGGTGATGCGATGTTTACGGGAGCGAGCCGTAACGGTAAAGGTCGTGGCTGTTGGCGTTGTTGTTGTTGTGAAGCGGTGTTGCGGTTGGTGGTTGTTGTGTGATGGAGGTTGAGACGTGGTTGGTTCAAAATAAAGATAGAACAGAAAAACGGCTATCTTAAAGGGTCGCAGCCCGAATGAATGACATTTATTCCCTCTAAACGGGTTTGGGGCTAACTACACATGTACTTACAGAGATATCTCACCTACGGGACCTGAATGGTGGTTTGCGAATTTCCTCAACCACAACAATATATATATATATATATATATATATATATATATATATATATATATATATATATATATATATATATATATATATATATATATATATATATTGTTGCGAATTCGTGCCCGCCGGCGTGCGATCGGCCGCTCGACTCGAATGGCGGCCGCCTCGCCCACCGGACGGACAATTCAGTCATGACCCTCTCGGACCAACGCCGGGAGCTAGTCACAGGTGGGGGTTTAACCTCACCACGATCGTGCCAATTACCCACCCGCGCAGGATAGGGTCGCTCGCCAAATTCGATCTACCTAAGTACCTGCGCGAATGGTCGACCGGGCGATCGCACCACGCCACAGGCCGACTCCGGACACGAACTGCTTAAGCTGTCCGTTCCGTGCTACAGTGATAACCAAGCGGTGTTATCGTCGGCCTCGACGGTTACGATTAATTATCGGGCGTATTAAGCCCACGACAAACCTTTTACGTGAAGCAGGATGAGGGTCAATAAAGAAAAGACGAAGCGAAACAGGAAAACAGTTCACACAATGCACATTTATTATGCGACACACAGAAAGCATGCATATACAGCCAAACAGTCAAAATGCACATCTTCTTCTTCTTCTTTCGGCTGCTCCCGTTTGGGGTCGCCACAGCGGATCATCCGCATGATCCGCATAGTGATTTGGCACATGTTTTACACCGGATGCCCTTCCTGACGCAACCCTGGTCGCCTCTTACGACACAGGGATATGGTACACCTATTTTAACGGGTATACACCGGCCCAGTACACTGGTACTCACTTCGCCGACCTCGGAAGGATGACAGGCTGAGTCAACCCCCTGGTGTATTAATTCAGTGGCCCAACGGGGATTGAACTCAGGACCTTTTGGATCCCAAGCCGCTGCCCTAACCACTGCGCCAACACCAGGCTAACAGTCAAAATGCACATGTAGCAGTTAAAACAAAAGAAACAACGACGCAGAGTTACGACCAACTCCGCGCACACACGGCAACACTTATACAGTTCTACTTTACAGATGGTGCCAACACACATTTACTCAAAAGCAAAGGAAAGAAGCCACCCTCATAGACAAGGGGGCAGACGGGCCTGTAGGCCAATATGCGCGCGTGACCTGAAGGAGCGGCCAGGTCCGCGAGACCGGGGGGGTCCTACCCGCGTCCTCGTGACTCGTTGGCGGACGAGCCGCAGATGTGGCCGCGTGGCTGTGCCCTGACTCCGTGCTCCTTGGCGGGTTTCGTTGGCACGACGTTTGGAATGGGGTGGGAACGGGGCCCCCTTTTGCACTATCTCAGCGCGGGGGAAAGGGGGAATTGTTGATGCCCTGGGGGAGGAGAATGGCTGGCTGGCTTGGGTCCCGCGACGAGCGATCTCACACCACGACCTTGTCGCCGACCGGCGTCCTTCTCGCCTCGGACCCGAGCTCCTTTGCCTCTTCCCGCAACTCTCCTCAGCCGACTGCAGATCCCAACTCGCTGCCACACCGATGACTCGACTCACTCTGCCCTGCCGACACACACTGCTACTGCCACACTCTGCTACTGCCACACTCTGCCACGATTCGCCTTGCGCTCGCCGTTTTATAGGCCGGCAGGAGAAAACAAAATGCAAATATCCGGATCAGGATGACCTCGGGGGCGGAGCCACGCTCGCCAATTGCACGGAGGAAAAGTGGGCGTGAACCTCCCCTGATCCTAGAATTTGCATATATCGATTTCACACAGACGCGCCTGGAGGCGGGGCCAAGCCGCCCCGCGCTTGCTAATTGGACGGATCAGAAGTGGGCGTGTAGCGTTCTTGATCCAAATTCTCCCTCGGAAAGGCCGCTATTTGCACTCGCGGCTCGGTGCGTATCGCTGAAGAAGCCCAAGACAGCCTGACGCTCAGTGTTCACAGGTGGTGCGGGAATGGCCGCAGAAGGAGAGAGGTGAGGGTGGTGGAGGGTTTATCGGTGGTTGTTTGATGGTTATGGTGCCGTTTGGGAATGACGGTGATGCGATGTTTCCGGGATTGAGTTGTGAAGGTAAAGGTCGTGGCTGTTGGCGTTGTTGTTGTTGTTGTTGTTTGAGGGTTGGAGCGTGGTTGTAGTTGGTGACGATGGCTGGTGTGGTGGTTAAGGTGGTTGTTGTGTGATGGCGGTTGAGACGTGGTTGGTTCAAAATAAAGATAGAACAGAAAAACGGCTATCTCAAAGCGTCGCAGCCCGAATGAATCATATAAATTCCCTCGAAACAACGGGTTTGGGGCTAACTACACATGTACTTAGAGATATCTCACCTATGGGCCCTTCATGGTGTAATGCGAATTTCCACAGCCGTAACACTACCCCCTCCCCTTTTTACAGACTCGTCCCAAGTCGTCAAATTTTCGTGTGCCATCATGTGTAGTTCTCCCCTAGTACGTTTTACCTTCGGATCCCTGAGTGCGACATTCATGGTATTCGTGTCCCCAAAATAAATAACCTACTTGCTGAGTACCTAACTAAACAAACCCACTCATACGGACGACTTAAATAAAATTGCAGGCGCTAAGACAGACATGCCGGGGGCGCACTCATATTTACAGAACAACTTTACTTACAAAATTTACACTAACCATGGCCCAGGATCAATGGACTCTGCAGGGAGCAAAACAAAAGTCAAAAGAAAACCGGTGCACGGGCCGCCACTGCAGGCCCGTGTTGTAGCTGCCAACAGGACAGTTCTTGCAGCTTTCAAACTGTTGCTTGATGATCCTGGCGCACATGGCAATGAACAAGGGGCGGGGAAATCGGAACAGAACAGGGCAAAAAGAACCGCGGGTAGCAGGCATGGCATGGCAAAGGTAGCAGGCAAACACAGCCTGCAGAACAAGGCCATTGCAGGCAACCACAGCCGGCAGACGAACTGGCCGGCACAGGCCTTGCAGTAAAAACAGCCGGCAGATGAACTGGCCGGCACAGACCTTGGAGCACAGCAGCTGCAGACGACCTGGCCGATACAGGCCTCGCAGCAAAACAACAGCTGCCGATGAAGTGGGCCGGCCTCTGCCTTACAGTGGAGGTTGGTGGAGGGAGTGCGGTGGTGCTGGCCACTCAGAAGGCGGGCTCGGACCTGCCTACTGTCTCCCTCCCACCTATCGCCTTTGCCTGTCACTGTCCATACCCACTCCCTTAATTTGTAAAACCCAATTTAGCCCCAACTTAATTTTTTTGTTGTTCTTTTTATTTTTATCCTTACTTCCCCACTATACTTCATCCCCTAATCCCCTTTACTGTCCTTGTTCGGCTAACCTATCTCGTCACCTAGCCTACTCCCAACCCCTACGTTCCCTTCCCAGAGGCGAATGAGGGAGAGCTAGCGTCCTGTGTCGAGGCCTAACTCATGCCTCAGATGGCCTCCCCAGACTTCAGCGATCTATAACACAAAGTGGGTCCAGCGGCCCACAACAAGAGCGAAGGGATGGATGGTGCGGAGGGGTACACTTCCTCATCTACCCTAACCATTAACCTTTAAACTACCCCGGGGATTTCAACAAGCGCCTCTCGCTTAAACTATTGGTTCTAACAACCCAGATTCCCGTCGCCTGTGTTGGTGTCCTCACAATTTCGGGCCTCGCCCCCCAATTTTCTTCCCGTGCCCTCACACGGTCTCATGGCTGGGACACGTGGCTCCCCTTGGCAGGTACGACCCTCTGCCGATTCTCCAGCTATGGCACCCCCGGGCACTACATTGCCTCCGAGCCTACCAGCTCCCTAAACACCGGGGAGTGCCCTCCCTGGCGACTCCCCTGAAACGCTCACGTGGCAGGCTGGCTTCCCGGGCCCCTTTCCGAGGGTCACCCGTGCCCACAACACTGCCCACGGGGCTAACGGCGCCCCGGGCCGCCGCATCATGCGGGCGCACCCGTGCCCACTACGCTATCCCGGCCCCCCATGGGCCCTTGGCCTACTACGGCCGACTAGCCTGGTGCCCGGGGTAACCACTCAGCGATACTCACCTTTCGCAGCCACGCTCCCAACCCGTCAACAGGGCTCCTGCAGCCCTCCAAATGGGTTCGAGCCTACACTCCCACCAACAGCAAAACGACCTCCATTTTGTCAATTTAACTAACCCAGCTAACTCACTTTACACTGACCCCGGGGTCCCTTGGGCGGGAATCACTCCTCCCCCCAATCACTCATCGCACCATGCATTCCCCATCCGCTCCAATCACACAGACCCGCTGGCCTCACTCACTCATCATGTACTCACCTCACAACTCTTCAACACCCACACCGCTGAACTCTGCCATCCTTCTAACTACCTCCCCTAACTACCTCGTGCTCCCACGTCGTCCCTTAAACTACAGCACGTTCCTTTTAACACTACGTAGCTAAACTACGTCCCCTCTGCACACTCACAAGTCTGCCCATGTCCTCAAAAAAAAAATCATTTCCCATCCGATATCTGAACTAAAACCCTCTACCTAATCCATTCCACGGGCCCCATGAGGACTTACCCCTGCCCCATGAAGCCGGCCGAACTAAGCTAACCCTTCCCCCTAACTCGTTTCATCCTGTGCCCTGGCCAAGGGGATCATCCACCCCTTGCCCAGGAATCCTGTTCACCCGAAAGCGAGGCTTGCTTTCTTTTTATTTTTTTTTCCTCGCGCAGCACCAGCGTGGCAACTCGCAACCTGCGCACCAGCACGGCAATTCACAGCCACGCACCTTTGGCGTGACGTCATGGCAGCTGTTCGCGTCCCTCGTCCCTCTTGGACGGTACTATCCGGCAGGGATTCACCCTCCTGCCGGATTCCAACCATACACGCAGCAATGACGTCACCCGGCACATAAAAAAAACACAAGCCCCACGCGAACGCATGTGCTCTGCCCGTTGGAGCTTAGCACACACGCCCACGTGGAGAACCCGTCCGGTCCAAATCCGAAATCCTGCCTAAACTTTGTCCGTCCGCGGGATCGGCAAATCCACCTCTGGCGTTTCCGGACCGGGTTTCACTCCCGCAGCTGAGCACGTGGCGGCCTCGTGCGCTGCACGGCCCGAACCTCGCGCTCGCTGCTGGGTGAACCCGGCGCGGTGCTCAATACAGCTACGGCCGCTACCCGGCCCTTGTCTCTCTGTCGCCGTCTCCGTCGCCATTCAACCCACGCACACCTGCGTGTTGCGACGCTCACTCTCCATTCCATCACACTCACCCCGGGAGACGCGGCTGCGTGCTCCCGCATGCCGACCGACATCTCCCTTGCATACCGCTCTCTCACACACATTGTCTCTCTCACACGGACCCTTTCACTCACACACGCGGTGACACTCACACGCGGTGCCTCATCCACACACGGCGTACTGGGAAGCACGCCCTTCGGCACACTTGCCACCACACCACTCACACACGGGGTCGCTTCCACACACGGGGACGCACTCACACCTTGCACGACACACACTGGGACAACCACACTGGGAATTTGTGCCACCCCAAGGGTTTCCGGGGCCTCTATACCCCCCAAGCTCGGCGTGCACCCGTTCGCAGTCTCCCCTCAAACTCCCCTCAAACTCGCTCGACTCCCCTCAAACTCGCTCGACACGACCGAACCCGCCTGGTCGTGAGTCGCCTCAAGGGGGCATACTCCCTCCCCTCGTTCCTGGAGGAGGCTATCCAGCTGCTCGCACCGGGTCTCTAACCAGTCCGCCAGCTCCCTTCATTATTCTCCACTAACTCTGTTTGTGTGTTCTTCACTCACCCCGTCCAATTCACCCTCTATCTCCTGTGTCTCTGCCAACTCGGTCACCTCTTCACCCTTTACCTCCCTTGTCTCAACTATTTTTATTTCCTTTGTCGTCACTTCGTGTGTCGTCTCACACGTTTTGGTCACCCCATTTAATTTTTCCCTCTCGGTCACCGTCAGGCTTCTCGCCCAACACGTCCCCCGAATTATTTTCTCCTCACCCGCCTTCACCGCGAGCCTGACAGCCGTTGCACTCCCCCCGAGCTCTTTCGTTCCCACACGTGGCGTCGCCATTACGCACTCCGTTGTCCACGCTTCACTGCACGCTATTGCCTTCATGCCCGCCTGCAGGCTTAGGCCTATTTGCTGCACCTCACCCCGCATTTCTCTCATTTCTTCTTTCAAATTCGCCTTCATTTCATTTGTGTTTGTATCCATCTGCTTGTTCACTCCATCTATTTTGCTCCCCATTTGTTGCATCTCCCCCCTCATTGCTTGTGTGATCATTTCCATCATTTGTGTGATGACTAATGGCGAAAGCAGGACCGATCCGCCACCATCGGTCTCGGTTTAGCTGGAAGCCGGGGAGGGGATTTGACGGAGGTGGGGAGGGGGGGGTGTCATACCCCGCGGCCTCTGCCGCACCCATTTCGGGCTCTGAGTTTGGTTGGGGGGGAAATTGTTCCTGTATCACCAACATTTCCTGCTCGGGGTCTCCATCCTGGGCCATGGATTCTACACATTCTACATCCATTTCTAATAGCCCCGGCTCCCGCTCGCCTTGAGACTCCATCTTATTTCTCGTGAACGGTTAATTTGGCCTGCTCGTAATTTGGAGGGAATCGGGGGTCGCTCCTCTCACCCCTGAACCGATTGCCCGTGAATTTAGCTTGGAGGCAGGAGGGATTCGAATCCCACTCCTGACACCAGTGTTGCGAATTCGCGCCCGCCGGCGTGCGATCGGCCGCTCGACTCGAATGGTGGCCGCCTCGCCCACGGAACGGACAATTCAGTCGTGACCCTCTCGGACCAACGCCGGGAGCTAGTCACGGGTGGGGGTTTAACCTCACCACGATCATGCCAATTGCCACCCGTGCAGGATAGGGTCGCTCGCCAAATTCGATCGACCTAAGTACCTGCGCGAATGGTCGACCGGGCGATCGCACCACACCACAGGCCGACTCCGGACACGAACCGCTAAAGCGGTCCGTTCCGTACTACAGTGATAACTGAGCGGTGTTATCGTCGGCCTTGACGGTTCCGATTAATTATCGGGCGTATTAAGCCCACTACGAACCCTTTACGTGAAGCAGGATGGAGGGTCAATAAAGAAAAGACAAAGCGAAACGGGAAAACAGTTCACACAATGCACATTTATTACGCGACACACGGAAAGCACACATATACAGCCAAACAGTCAAAATGCACATGTAGCAGTTAAAACAAAAGAAACAACGACGCAGAGTCACTACCGACTACGCGCACACACGGCAACACTTATACAGACGGCGCCAACACACATTTACTCAAAAGCAAAAGAAAGAAGCCACCCTCATAGACAAGGGGGCAGACGGGCCTGCAGGCCAATATGCGCGCGTGACCTGAAGGAGCGGCCCGGTCCGCGAGACCCGGGGGTCCTACCCGCGTCTTCGTGATGCTTTGGCGGACGAGCCGCAGGTGTGGCCGCGTGGCTGTGCTCCGACTCTGTGCTCCTTGGCGGGTTTCGTTGGCACGACGTTTGGAGTGGGGTGGGAAAGGGGCCCCCTTTTTGCACTATCTCAGCACGGGGGAAAGGGGGAATTGTTGATGCCCTGGGGGAGGAGAATGGCTGGCTGGCTTGGGTCCCGCGACGAGCGATCTCACACCGCGACCTCGTCGCAGACCGCCGTCCTTCTCGCCTCGGACCCGAGCTCCTTTGCCTCTTCCCGCAACTCTCCTCGGCTGACTGCAGATCCCAATTCGCTGCCACACCGATGACTCGACTCACTCTGCCCTGCCGAGACACTGCTACTGCCACACTCTGCTACTGCCACACTCTGCTACTGCCACGATTCGCCTTGCGCTCGCCGTTTTATAGGCCGGCAGGAGAAAACAATATGCAAATATCCGGATCAGGATGACCTCGGGGGCGGAGCCACGCTCGCCAATTGGACGGAGGAAAAGTAGGCGTGAACCTTCCCTGATCCTAGAATTTGCATATATCGATTTCACACAGACGCGCCTGGAGGCGGGGCCAACCCGCGCTTGCTAATTGGACGGATCAGAAGTGGGCATGTAGCGTTCTTGATCCGAATTCTCCCTCAGAAAGGCCGCTATTTGCACTCGTGGCTCGGTGCGTATGGCTGAAGGAGCCCAAGACAGCCCGACGCTCAGTGTTCACATGTGGTGCGGGAATGGCCGTCGAAGGAGAGAGGTGAGGGTGGTGGTGGGTTTATCGGTGGTGGTTTGATGGTTATGGTGCCGTTTGGGAATGACGGTGATGCGATGTTTGCGGGATTGAGTTGTGAAGGTAAAGGTCGTGGCTGTTGGCGTTGTTGTTGTTGTCTGAGGGTTTGAGCGTGGTTGTAGTTGGTGACGATGGCTGGCGTGGTGGTTAAGGTTGTTGTTGTGTGATGGCGGTTGAGACGTGGTTGGTTCAAAATAAAGATAGAACAGAAAAACGGCTATCTCAAAGCGTTGCAGCCTGAATCAATCACATAAATTCCCTCTAAATAACGGGTTTGGGGCTAACTACACATGTACTTATAGATATCTCACCTACGGGCCCTTCATGGTGTAATGCGAATTTCCACAACCGAAACAATATCGATGTGTATATATATATATATCTATATATATATATATATATATATATATATATATATATATATATATATATATATATATATATATGTAATTGTTGCGGACCTGGGGTCGGGGCGAAGAAGACCTTGAGGGGAGAAGCTACCTTTGGTTCCCACCAGACTCTGGAATCGCAGGTCGTTGCACACAAATAACTTTGTGATGCGGCGGATCGCTCATCGACCATGAATGCCAATAATTCGACTGCGTGACTTCGGGTCTTCCATCTGATACCGTTTACCTCGGTCACCTGATTTAATTAACAGGGGACATGCCCTCGGTACACACTTGCTCAAACTGGATCACCTTCCCAGATCGGATGCAGCTGAGCGTAACTGCCAAGAATGTACCAGCTGGAAAACAGATCATTGGGGGATAACGTCCTGGCTAAGCTAAAGTATGAACCATATTGGACCAAAGAAGGAAAAGACAAAAACGATGTGGGAACATTTCTATACAAAGCATGTATTTGCAATGGCGAGGAAAGGTATGTGGCACAGTGAATTGATTTATTAGTATGTTCAGCAGCGGGTAGCAAGGAATTTGTGGGATGCGGCAAAATGCAAGCAGTCTTACAAAAGCAGACAGTGTAGACTTGTCCCGTTATAACTTATGCAATCTTAACTTAGACTAGGACAGGCGCCATCACATACATGCACACACACAAGCCTGAGGAAGATTATATATAGCAGAGAGAGAGACAGACAGACAGACAGACAGACAGACAGACAGACAGACACACGGACACACGGACACACGAAGAGGATAAACGGCCTCCAATTACCTGGCACGGTCGACGGACCAACGCAACCCAGTACGCTTGGGGAGAGGCTGGAGGGAGGAATACTGGTGGTGTCTAAGGTGTGGGAGTGAGTGGTGTGGTGTATTGCAATATGGGGAGTGCGATGTTGTGCCAGAGGAAAATGGGATTGTAAGTCAGTACTGATGCTCTTTTGTGCATCCAAAGGAGACAGGATAGAGGGGTGGATAGAGAGAGAGAGGATAGAGGGGTGGATAGAGAGAGAGAGGAGAGAGGAGAGAAGATGTGTGAGGCGAAAGATCCTTAGCCTAGCCATGTTTAGGTCTGTGTGTGCAGCGTGTACTTCTGTGGCACGCTCCGCCTCAGCGTTCCCACCTCGAGATGTGGCGCGTTATCTCCGGCTTCGTCACTTTGCTGGGGCTCGTGGCAACGTGCGCTCTGCACTGGACCTCAAGAAGAAGCACGTCCTCACAATCGCACACCAACAGCAAACGAAGAGCCAGCCAAGGGGAGGAAACGAAGACCTGAGAGGAGCTGAGAAGGGGGGAACGGCTCCGCCTTTTATAAGCCCCTGGGCGAAGGGTGGGGTGACGACCCGAAAGCGACGCGCTGTGACCCAAATTCCGCTCCTCCATTGGGCCACAGCGGCCCCAGCCACGCCCTGTCAGGCTCCATGGCCGGAAACTGTCTCAGTCGCCCATCCGGTTCGACATGGACCGGAGCCCCTGACCCAATACTGGGCATGCCCTTTGAGCCGGCACCCCGGCCCTGAATGTGCTCTGAGTGCAGTCTGAATGCCGAATAGCAACGGACTTCCCCTGATACCCACAGGATCCCTCTCATGAGCCAAAATGCACACCCGGGCCCTGTACCAAACTCCTGGATCACCCTTCCCATGACCCCTTCTTCCCCCGCCGCACCTTTATTGCTGTGGTCTGTCGACTGGATAAGGGTCGAATGAATTCTGCATGCCCACCCTGGACATCCCCTGAGATGCGGTCGAGCTATTAACGTCGGTTGCTCGGCCTCACATTGCGCGGTCCGAGGACAGTCCAAGTCATGCAGTACTCCTCTGCATAGTGGCAAATTGTAGTGATGCAGTGGTATGAGAGAGGTGTGGGAATATTTTTCCCGGATGCCGGAGGCGTTTGTGGTTGAAATGGTGAGGTTTGGTGAGCAAGGTGTGAAGCAAGGCGAGAATCCGGTTGGAAATTGGCACGCAGATTTGGATGAAATAATGGTGCCTGATGCACTTGTGGTATGGTGTAGTGGTGGCTTGTGGTGATTCCAAGCCACGGGAGGCATCGTGGTGTGCTTAATATTCCATCGCATATGAATGGTGTGTGCTTGCTTGCTTAATTTGTAAGCTTGCTTCAGTGATGTCAATCACAGTCCGTAACCAGTTTGGGTTTTCGCGCCCTACTCTCGACAGCCAAATGTTACATATTCGGCGTCACTCAACCACCGCCGTCTCCGGGGTTATAACGCCGGCTGGTTCGGCACAATTCTCGGGTTACGCGCCTCAGATCACGATACCAAAATACACCTGTGCCTTGCCAGCAGGGGGAATAGCCCCCGGTTACAGACTGGTTTTGTCCGTAACAGACGAGCGAATTCTGCCAGTCTGTAACCATTTTGGTTTTTATATCCAAATCGAGCAGATCGTTCCTCGGCGCGGCACGAATTAATTCAAAGCGGCAACTTCATACGAATCAGCTAGATTTATTGAGGACACATCGGGGAAACACAACACAAGCAAAGCATTCACGACAATGTTATAATTAATCTATAACCCGTTCTTAAGGGAGCTACGGGTTTCGAAGGGGACCCTAACGAGATAAACCTTAAACAACATGCAGACAAGACATGGACAGCATGCAGACAAGACACAGAGTACTTGGTGATGCTTCATGGATGAGAGGAAAACTGTCAAAAGCCCGAATGCGGCTCGTGACAAGCCGATGTCTACGGATTTGAGCGCCTAAGCTCAAACACGCCGCGTGGCAAAATGGTGCTCGTCCATTAGTCGCAGCGCTCACGCACGCAGCCTCGGTGCGTTCAGACCCTGCGAGGTCGACTGCTCCAGAGTGAAAGATCCACGGTGGTATGCTCGAGCTGGCTTTTCACAAGGTCCAGCATACAAGTCCAGGCCTGGCTTGTTCACCAGACAAGGCCAAATTGAGGTGTTGGGCTCCGCAGGCGGATCGGCAGGCGGATCGACAAAGGTGTGGAGGACCTCCTCATAAGAGTCGATCGCCGACTCGACATGCAGGCCGCCTCTCCCACTGCCAAAATGGCAGACTCGTCGCGCAGGCAGTTTCTCTTACTGCCAAATCGCAGACTCGGCGCACTCAGGTTCACCACCGCCTTCCCGAAGCTCGCCCGTCTCTGCCCACTGGCTCCTCCCTTCAGTTTCACTTCCTTCTCTGGGCCACGCCACCTCTCAGTGCTGGGCGGGGACTATTGTCTGGAGAGAGGAAGGAAGAAGAAGAACCTCTTTGTGTACCACCAATGTACGAACAATGAACAGCCTCTTACACCTCCCGACACACATGTATCATCCATTTACCGAACAACCTGGCTAAACATGCATTTAATGGGGGATCTGGGCTAATCCTATATTTAATAACACACTAAGGGCCATTTCCGCAACACTACCCCCACCTTTCTCCCAAGGCTCTCCCGAGCCTCCATCTGTGCAGCCCATGGCAATGGCCCTGTCTAACGTACAGCACAGATCTCCCATTTACTCAAACCCACAACATGGAAAGCACTTAACTCCAAAAACTAAAGTGTCAGTAAGATTGGCATGTCCCTATCCTAGTGTGTTGGGTCACCAATCTAACAAACAAATTCACACTCTATGCACACTACTTAACATTCTAATTATGGATTTGAACGGGAGGGCATTCAATTTTACTTTTAACACCAATATTTGCATAGGAGCAGAACATTCAAAGGTTCAAAGTTCTTTCACGTGTTCGCTCCTTCATGCCTCCTCCCGGCAGTATTGGCCATTCACCCCTCAGGGTTTCCTCACTTCATGGCCTTATTGGCCTCTCACCAGGTTAGTTCAGTCAGCCCAGTGCCCTAATCTCACATAGAGTTCTTCGGCCCACTGAGTCCACAAAATGGCATGAATCTTCGACCGCAACGGCCCACAAAATCACTTTGGCCTCAATGGCCCACAAAAATGCTTCGGCCCATATGGCCAACTCACAAGCAGCAGTAGGCAACAAGTCCTGCATTGGACAGAAGGTGGCACGGTGATATCGATGGTAAGCAAATGCGGTTTGGAGGTGTTCTTGAGGATGCAAATGGGTGCGATGACCTCAGACCAGGTGAGATGGAGTGTACCCTTAACTTTCCTTGCCTGACTTGTTTTGGTTAAGTTCTCTTTTTTTCTTCCTTTCTCTTTTTTTTTTTTCTTCCGTTCTCTTTTTTTTTTTCTTCCTTTCGCTTTTTTTCTTTCTTTCGCTTTTTATTATTCTTATTAGCAGACAGGATGGTTAGGCGTGTTTCTTACTCAACTGTTATCTTCGTGGATGTGTGCTCATGACATACTGGTGGCCTCTCTGGCACTTGGAGAGGGTGACCTAGCCTGGCCCTTGCTAACAAATTTTCCCATCAACACTACTCATACCAGGTGTCACACATGAACGGTGCGGAGGAGAGTCCATCGAACCTAACCATTTACTTTAAGCTCCACACAATGCAACAAACCCTGATATGGCTAGAATGATCCTAATGACCCATTTTTCCCGACCTGGCACACTTCCATTCTATTAAACCTGGGCAAGGCCCTTATTTGTCTTTTTCCATTTGGTGGTGCCAGGCATAACTCGCTGGCTGGGGAGTGTGACTACTACTAGGCCTCTTTGCCTGCTTCCAATCGGGGGTGGAGGACACCCAGCGACCTCGGGGCTCACCTGAGCGTGCTTCTGGCGCTCCTAACTAAGGGGTGGCTCTCTAGCCTCCATACTGTGCTCTCCTGGCACTGAACCTGCCGTGCTCTCCTGGCACTGAACCTCCCGTGCTCTCCTGGCACTGAACCTACCGTGGTCTCCTGGCACTGAACCTACCGTGCTCTCCTGGCACTGAACCTACCGTGCTCTCCTGGCACTGAACCCTACTGTGCTCTCCTGGCACTGAACCCTACTGTGCTCTCCTGGCACTGAACCCTACGGTGCTCTCCTGGCACCTCTGACACTCTACACCTGCCAGGAACCCCCAATGCCCTGGTGCCATATTTCCCGACTCACCAACTTCCAATACCATGTCACACTCCCAGCCAATACCCCCATACCTTGGCCTGCACCTACTCCTACCTACTCACAGGTGCACGTGCAGCTTGGGGGGTATGGAGACCCCGGGACCCCTAGTGGTGGCGCGAATCCCCTTTGTTCACGAAAGACCCCAAGCAGTCCGCCTGCACAATGGAACAGCAGCCAGAATCCATGTCAAATCCTCTAAGTCTCCCTAACCTACACTAACTTGGTTAGGAGACTCCTACTGACACGGTACTTTGTTCGCACTTATTCTCCTCATTTGCACAATCACGCCATTCACCAAAACACTTTAGTCATTTATTTCACAGTGCCACACACCCAGTCCAAAACACCATCCAACACCTTTCACCTATATGGAAAACAAAAACACACCAGTCCTTCGGATCCCACTTGGTCATCAAATTTAACTGATACACTTTTTTTTAATCAAACCCCAATGAATTTGTTACTACGTCCGTCATCCGCTGGCCTCCTCCATACTGCCCTAATCGTTTATTTCCAACAGTTTAAACAAGACATCAAAATCTCTTCACCAGCCCCATGGAACCTCTCCATGGTTCCAACCAGGCATTTCAGTCTTTCCTCAAACAAACCACCCCTTGTCATCCACTCGTTTCAGGTGTATTTAACACTATGCCTGTAATGTCTCCACCACTTTTTTCAATAATCACCCAAATCCACTCGTGCCACTCTTATCCCTTCTATCATCTCTCAATTTGCAATCACTCTCGATATAATTTTCAATCAAAATTTCTTACATCCCAATATGGCCTACTTCTTTGGCTCATTGGAAGGGGAGTGAGGGAACGAATCCCTCAGTACCCATTGCATGACCCCGCCGCCTTTCTGCCACGGCTCAAAGGGGTCACGTCTCAATTGGGGTTGTGGTCCACCCTCCATTTCTCCAGGGTTCGCGGAGGTCAGGTAAACCCCAATCAGGGGAGCGGCCTCCCCCTCTTCTCCAGGGTTCACAAAATTAGGTAAACCCCAATCGGGGAAGCAGCCTCCCCCTCTTCTCCAGGGTTCACGGAAATCAGATAAACCCCAATCAGAGAAGCGGCCTCCCCCTCTTCTCCATAACTCCCTGAAGACAGATAAACCCCACTCAACTAGCCAAACCCCTCGTGTGCTCAGAAAGGTTTAAAGTCCAAGTGACATATGACAGTGCCACTTGCTACTCATCTCCGCTCTACCCCTAAGTTCCTGTGAGGCTGATAGAGAAATTAAAATCCAATTTCTGCGGAGGAGAAATTGGATTTTATTATCTCCCACACACAATTATCACCATCCTGCTCCTGGATGCAGCACCTCTAACTCTGTAAGAACCCATGCGGAGCTGTCTATTATGGTTTTTGTCCCCTGTGTCAAGTTCTGTCCTGGTGGCATTTCTATTTCCCCTTGCACCTCTAACCTATTTCCTATGTCACCACTCATTCCATGCTCAGGACTCCCACACACAGCAAGCTCCACACATTCCAAGGCTATGTGTTCACATTCCACACAATCATTCACAGGCACTCCACACACACATTCAGGGGTCACGCATGCGTGCACCCCATTGGACAGAGTCTCCTCATTAACGTAAAATTCAATTCCTACCTTAATCTTATCGTATGCACCCTGTATGCATGTGCCCACGTACCTGCTTCGTTTCAGTCACCTCGGTCCGGTCGCTTCTCTCCAGCAGGTTGCTCATCATCGATTCGCCGCGCTCGTCTGGGGCTGTCAGCTCCACATGCTAGACCTGCTCAAAATGTGTTTCATTCGTCAACAACCCCTTATGCTCCCTCAATGCCTCCTTCACCAGGGTTTGCTCTAATTGTTGTTTCATCCGACGAGTGATGTCAATCAAGTCCCGCACCACTAACATTCCTCCTTGTGGTGATGCGACACATCCCACATTATTGTACTGTTCTACTTCCTGGCTCCATTTTCTTTTCCATTCGAGTCGTTCTTCCTCTCTGAACCTTTTGAGTTGTTCGTTACCTTTCTGGAGTTTTTCTATCTGCGTACTCCAACCTTGGTCTCTCCTTTAGTTTGTCAATTTCAAATTCATGTTCTTTTTGTTTCCTCTCCCCCTGTCTCTCTAGTTCCTCGTTCTCCAATATCGTCGCTTCTCTCAAATTGTCGATTTCGCTTTCCTGCTTCATTCCTTGTTCTTTCACCATCCCCGCATACTCCCACCTTGCTCTCTCCTTAGTTGGTCAATTTCAAATTCATGTTCTTTTTGTTTGCTATCCCACTGTCTCTCTTGTTTTTCCTTCTCCAATCTCGTCGTTTCCTTCAATTGATTGATTTCCCTTTCTTGCTTCATTCGTTG
>NC_140962.1:27537747-27655247 GCF_056783735.1 Eptatretus burgeri
TATGTACAGTCAAAGCAAGCAGATCAAAGAATTACCACCGAATAAAGGGTTTTATTTGCACACACAGTCACTTAAACAAGTCTACTTTACTAGACGGCGCCACCACATGCATTTATACGAAAAAGCAAAGAAAAGCCACCCCCAAAGACAAGGGTGGCAGACAGGTCCGTGGACCGAATAGGACGTGGAGCCTGGATGAACGGTCAGGCCCATGAGACCGAAGGGTCTTACCCGCGCCATCGTGGCACGACGGTGGGCAGGTCGCGACGTCGACTCCCCCACGGCCTGGCGTGGCCGCGCCTGTCCTCGGGCACCCGGCTTGGCCGGTGAACTCTCTCCGGCGTTCTCCACCTGGAGGCGCAGGCTCGCGCCGCACAGCAGGCACCACGGAACAGATGGGGTTGCCGGCGCTCTCTCAGCGCAGATGCTCAGTATGGGGGGAATTGCTGGTGCTCTCTCAGCACGTCGATGCTCTTTTAGCGAGTTGACGCTCTCTTAGCGAGTTGACTCTCTCTTCGCGAGTTGACGCTCGAACGAGCACCCTGGACCGCATTGGCTCCAGCGAACTCGACTGGCACCGACCCACCGACACTTCTCTCGACACTGCCTCGAGCTCCGTAAACCGACTGGCGCCGACCGACTCTCTGACTTGGAGCTCCGTTCTGCTCGCCCTTTTATAGGGCTGGGGAAGCGAGAATCGATCGCTGACCCTTGACCTCCAACCCCGGCAAAGCGGACGTGGTAGAAATCACCAAAACACTCGCTCGGCAGCGTGACCCCCGACCCCGGCAAAGCGGACGTGGTAGAAATCACCAAAACACTAGCTCGACAGCGTGACTCCTGACTCCGGCAAAGCGGATGTGGTAGAAATCACCAAAACACTCTCAGCAGCGTGACTCCTGACCCCGGCAAAGTGGACGTGGTAGAAATCACCAAAACACTTGCTCGACAGCGTGACTCCTGACCCCGGCAAAGCGGACGTGGTAGAAATCACCAAAACACTCGCTCGACAGCGTGACTCCTGACCCCGGCAAAGCCGATGTGTGTAATTCACCGAAGCTTCGCCTGCCAGCTTTGCTCGTCGGAGCTTCACACACACGCTCGCGTGGAGAACCCGTCCGGTCCGAATCCATTACCAGCCTACCTTTTGTCCGTCGCGGGATCGGCAACATCCACCGCGGACGTTTCCGTACCGGGTTTCACTCCCGCAAGCGCGCACGCGGCGGTCTCGTGCGAAGCACAGCACGGACCTCGCGCTCGCTGCTGGGTAAACCCGGCGCGGTCCCCATTACAGCTACGGCCGCTACCCGGCCTTTGTCTCTCTGTCGCCATCGTCGTCGGCATTCGACCCACGCACACCTGCGGTTCACGATGCTCACACTCCATTCCATGACACTCACTCTCGGAGACGCGGCTGCGTGTTCCCGCATGCCCACCGTCATCTCCCTTGCATACCGCTCTCACACACACGGTCTCTCTTGCACTCGGCCGTTCACTTACGCACAACATTTCACTTGCACAGGGGGTCTCACTCACACCATGCGTGCTTTCCACGCATCTCCGCACACTCGCAAACACGCACACCTGCACAACCACACTGGGGATTCGCGTCACCACCAGGGGTCCCGGGGTCTCCATACCCCCAAAGCTGCACGTGCACCTGTCCACAGCACTCGCCCCCTCTAACTCGCTTGACACGACCGAACCCATCTGGTCGAGATCAGCTTCAAGGGAGCATAGCATCTCCCTCCGTTCCTGAAGGAGGCTATCCGGCTGCTTGCACTGGGTCATGACACAGTCCGCCAGCTCGCCCCCATGGTCCTCCACTACCTCAATGTGTGTGTGCTCGTCCTTAACCCCGTCTTTATCTTGCAGTCTCTCTTTTTTTCTATCTTCCGCGTCTCTATACATTTTCTCTCCTTGGTCCTTACTTATGTTTCTTCCTGGTTCCATTTTCCTTCCCATTTGAGTCGTTCTTCCTCTCTGAGCCCCATTAGCTGTTCGTTCTCTTTCCGGAGTTTTTCAATCTCCGTGGACTCAATTTTTGCTCTCCCCTTGAGCTGGCTAATTTCAAACTAGTATCGTTTTTCTTTTCTCTCCCACTGTTACTCATGCTTTTCAGTCTTCAATCTCATCGTTTCTTTCAATTGGCTTAGTTCCTTTTCCCGTTTGGTTCGTTGTTCTCTCATTATCTCTGCGTACCTCAACCTTGCTTTCCCCTTAAGTCGGTCTTGTCCTTCTTTTTGTTTCATTCCTTGTTCTTTCACAATCTCCACGTACCTCAACCTTGCTTTCTTTTTGAATTGTTCTTGTCTTTCTTTTTAATTACTTTCAATCCCTGTCCCTCATTCTCCAATCTCATAGTTTCCTTCAATTGGTTAACCTCAAATTCATGTTATTTTTGTTTTCTATTTCACTGTTCCTCTTGTTCTTCCCTCTCCAATCTCGTTGTCTCCTCCAATTGACTGATTTCTCCTTCCTGCTTCATTCCTTGCTCCTTCACTTTCTCCTCGTACTCCAACCTATTTTTTTCCTTTTGTCGTTCAGTTTCAAATTCATACTCTTTTTGTTTTCTATTCCACTGTCTTTCTTGTTCCTCATTCTTTAATCTGGCCTTCACTTCCAGCTGTTCGATCTGCACAGTGTGGTTCCTCAACGTTGCATTCTCCGTTCTTGTTCTTTCCTCACTCAACATCTTCAGTTCGTTTTGTAATCTCGGTTCTTTGTTTTGGTGTTTCAGTAACTCAGAAGCTTTCTTCTCTACCTCCTTTCTCATCTCCGCACTCTCCAACCCTGATTTGGCTTCTAACTGTTTGATTTGCTCAGTGTGGTCCCTCAACGTTTCATTCTCTGCTGCCGTTCTCTCTTCCCTCAACATTCCCAACTCGTTTTGTAATTCCGTCTTTTTGTTTTGGTGTTTCTGTAACTCAGAAGCTTTCTTTTCTAATTCCTTTCTCATCTCCACACCTCTTTCACATTCTTCCTTCCTCATCTCATCCATTCTCTTGCCGTATTTCTCTTTTATTTCTATCCATTCCTCTCCTCTTTTTATCTTCCATTCTAGACTTTTTCTTTTCCGATTGCCTGTTTTTACCTCTTCCTTCAGTTGTCTCGCTTCCAAATCGTGTTCCCGTTTTTCCTTTTCCAGCTTCGTTTTCCATTCTTCTTCTAAGTTCTCTCTATCCCTGGTATTACTAATTTGCTCTTCCTCTATTCTTTCGTTCAGTTTGCTCTTCTCTTGCTCTTGTTGCAATTCATGGGTACTCAACTCTACTTTCCTCATTTCATCCATGAGTTGGTCAATTTTCGATTCGTGTTCCTTTTGTTTCCTATCCGCTTCTTCCAAGCTCTCCCTTATTTCTTCCTGTAGTTTTTCGAATCATCTTGACTTTCCCAACAATTCTTCCTTTCTTTCCTCCAGATGTTCCTCTCTTCTTTTTATCTCCAGTTCCAGGCTTTCTTTTATCTGTTTGCCTGATCTTACCTCTTCCTTTAGTTGTTTTAATTCCAAATCGTGTTCGCATTTTTCCTTTTCTAGCTTTGTTTGCCTTTGTTCTTCCTCCCTCCTTTCTTTCTGTACATCGACCCATCGTGTGACTCCGTTCGCACGTAATCCTCATGCACCCTGTCTATGTGCCACCGTGCCTCGTCCAATTCTAAGGAAAACGAATGCGATTCCCCTATACAGTTGTCACCATTCCTCCACCGCTGCAAGGAATTCGACACTTGTCTCCGAAGCCCGGCAATGCATGCTCCGGCATCCTGCCACGCCTGCCATGGCGCCTGCCGCGACCACGTAGGCTGAAGCGGTGGCTGAAAGCACTTGCCTTGTGTCGTGCCTTTCGTTGTGCTAATAATAGCAGCTCGCTCCGTGTTGCGCTGATATGCGATTGCGCCGCCATTGTGTGACTTTGAGTTCGTTTGTCGGCAAAGTGCGTGCTCAGTGTATGAGGGTGAGCTCCCCCCCCCCAAAAGAACCATCCCAGGCCATGGACTCTACATTAAAAGACATACCTATGCCACCCAACACCCGTTCGCCTTGAAAAGCCATCTTATTTCTCGGAAGAAATGAATTTAGATCGCTCGTAATATATGAGGGAGGGACGGGGGGAGGGTTGCTTCGCATACCCCTGGTCCAACTCCCGTAAATTTAGTTGGAGACCGGGGTGGATTCGAATCCCACACTCCTGAACACTAGTGTTACGAATTCTGGCCCTCCTGGCGTGCGATCGGCCGCGTACCTCTAATGGCAGCCGAGTCACCCATCGGACGGACAATTCAGTCGTGACCCTCCTTGGAACTACTGCCAGGAGCTAGTCACGGGTGGGGGTTTAACCTCACCACGATCGTGCCAATTGCCCACCCGCATAGGATAGGGTTGCTCGCCAAATTCGACCTACCTAAGTACCTACGCGAGTAGTCGACCGGGCGATCGTACCTCGCCGCAGGTCGGCTGAGAACACGAACCGCTTAAGCGGTCCGTTCTGTGCTACAGTGATAACCGAGCGGTGTTATCACCGACCTCGACGGATGTGATTCTGTTTACCGGGTGCTTACACCCCTCTACCAATTTCTTCCGTGATGCAAGATGGCACTTTCAAAAGGGGAAATGGACGCAACGAACGGGAAACAGTTCAACAGGCACATTTATTCAAAACCACACGTATATACAGCCAACACAATGAATCCTGCACGTACAGTATGTACAGTCAAAGCAAGCAGATAAAAGAATTACCACCGAATAAAGGGTTTTATTCGCACACACAGTCACTTAAACAAGTCTACTTTACTAGACGGCGCCACCACATGCATTTGTACGAAAAAGCAAAGAAAAGCCACCCCCAAAGACAAAGGTGGCAGACAGGTCCGTGGACCGAATAGGACGTGGAGCCTGGATGAACGGTCGGGCCCACGAGACCGAAGGGTCTTACCCGCGCCCTTGTGGCGCGACGGTGGGCAGGTCGTGACGTCGACTCCCCCACGGCCTGGCGTGGCCACGCTTGTCCTCGGGCACCCGGCTTGGCCAGTGAGCTCTCTCCGGCGTTCTCCACCCGGATGCGCAGGCTCGCGCCGCACAGCAGGCACCACGGAACGGATGGGGTTGCCAGCGCTCTCTCAGTGCGGATGCTCAGGATGGGGGGAATTGCTGGTGCTCTCTCTGCACGTCGATGCTCTCTTAGCGAGTTGACGCTCTCTTAGCGAGTTGACGCTCTCTTACCGAGTTGACGCTCGAACGAGCATCCTGGACCGCTTTGGCTCCGGCAAACTCGACTGGCGCCGACCCACCGACACTTCTCTCGACACTGCCTCGAGCTCCGCAAAACCGACTGGCGCTGACCGACTCTCTGACATGGAGCTCCGTTCTGCTCACCCTTTTATAGGGCCGGGGAAGGGAGAATCGACCCCTGACCCTTGACCTCCAACCCCGGCAAAGCGGACGTTGTAGAAATCACCAAAACACTCGCTCGACAGCGTGACCCCTGAACCCTGACCCCGGCAAAGCGGACGTGGTAGAAATCACCAAAACACTCGCTCGACAGCGTGACTCCTGACCCCGGCAAAGTGGACGTGGTAGAAATCACCAAAACACTCGCTCGACAGCATGACTCCTGACCCCGGCAAAGCCGATGTGTGTAATTCACCGAAGCTTCGCCTGCTAGCGTGGCTTCGTCCCGGCTGCGCCGATGTGTGTAATTCACCGAAGCTTCGCCTCGACAGCGCGAAGTGGCGTTGTCTCAAGGATGGAGGTGAAGCGATGTTTGCGGGGTGGCATTGTTGATGGTAGTGAAGGGTAAAGAGGCGAAGGTGGTGGTGGTTTGGTTGTGGTTGTTTGGGAACGATGTTGGTGGTGGTGATTTGGTTGTTGTGGGCGTCGTTTGAGAATGGCGATGAAGCGATGTTTGCGGGGTGGAATTGTGGAGGTGAAGAGGCGAAGGTGGTGGTGTTTGAGTTGTAGTTGTTTGGGAATGATGTTGGTGGTGGCGATTTGGTTGTTGGGGGATGATTGGTCCAAAATAATGTTAGAGAAAAGAAAAACGGCTATCTCAAAGCGTCGCAGCCCGGTGAACACGAATAAACCCTCTAAACAACGGTGGGGAACTATCTGCACATAAACTTACCGGCATAACTGATCTAAGGACCTTTATGGTGTTGTGCAAATTTCCACAGCCATAACAATATATATATATATATATATATATATATATATATATATATATATATATATATATATATATATATATATATATATATATATATATATATATATATATGGAACATGAGTGAGAGCAGTGAGTGAGAATACACCTTTTTTATTTAAATGTGCTCTCTTTTTGCCATCAGGCATTGCAGACATGTCAGAAAGATATCAAGGCCTGCTCGCAGAGCTAGCACAGCGAATATCACCTGAGGAACTTCGGCTACTCAAACTAGCTGGCCGGGAGGATGTCGAAGGTCAAGCATTAGAAACTGCTGCCAGTGACCCGGAACCGTGTGATTGGTTCAAACACCTGGAGGAAAAAGAACGTTTGTCAGAGGGTGAGTGAATGTGCACACAACTCATTTACGATTTGATTTTCATTGGCTTCCTTTGCAGACAGATATTTTGTATTATTTTATATACACCAAATTGAGGCTTTAGGAAGAGTCAGTTGACTGATGGTAAAAGGCAATCTACCTACTGACTGACTTGTGGCAGTGGGGTCACAGTTAGAGACAGAGACAGACAGAGAGAAAAGGGGAGGAAACAGCATCCTGTCAGTCAGAACTAACAGTGGGCCATTGGGACAGATTTATTTCGTCTGGGATTTAATTGAGATAGACTACAACCTGCCAACAAATTGTCGTTCTGGTGCTTCGCAGTCAGGACTTTGCATCATAGAATAATACCCTCCTAACAAAACATATTTCCATTGTTTTGATTTTATGGGTTATCATAGACGACGATTTCTTTCTTCTTTCGTATGCAGTTACAAGGCTGCGAGCCGCATCATTAGTTGAGGACGTATCTGTGTTGCTGATGCAACACCCTCTGTAGGTTGGAGCAGGAATTTGGCCATGGTGCCAGCGATACTTCGACTACTCTTCGTGAAGGACACCATGGGATCTTTAACGTCCACCAACTAATACGTACTGGCTTATCACAGATTCCAGTACAACATGTAGAAATGGAGTTATGAGATATTTTCTTTCACTTATTTTTGTACATAAAGTGTAGGCTCATGGAAGAGTGAGATCAGAGACGTGAAAACGCCAATGTACTGACACTGAAACATTGTGGGCAATAGTTGGATGCAGCAAGCAAGGGAATGACTGAATGGGAAAAGAGGAGGGCAGAAAACAGTTACCTGCAAGTTTGAGGGTAAAGTAAGTAGGGTTAATAGAGATATAAAAGATTGCAGGTCGGGATGAGGGGAGTGACATGAGGTGGATGTGTACTGCCAGCTTTGAAGCCCTGTAGGGAGGAGTGGGATTGAACCATATCCAGAAGACTGTTTTACAAAGGGGAGGAAAGAGTGGAGGTAAGTAGTAAGTTTCGATTTTATGAGTTTCACCAGGAAAGCAATTGGTCTTATGTTTTGGCCTCATCATGGGAGATGCCAATTATTTTGAGACCTTTATATTTCACAGATTTCAGGACTGAAAGTTGTGAATCTGCTATTCCAGCCAAAAGCTAATTGGAGTTCTGCTGTCCCATATGGACAAAGTCCTTGTAGGCTGCAAGTAATTCCAGTTTATCAAGGAATGACTTGGAACGATGGAAGATGACGAGTCTGTGGCTGGCTTTGAAGGCCAGTTGGGTGACGTCTGCTCAGGAGAGATCATGGCTGATGGTGAGGCTGAGAAGTTCAAGAGACTGAACATTTTCCATTGGCTCGCTGTCTGCCTGTCAGTTGGATGAGGGACTGAACTACACAATATGGAATCTACAAAAAGGAAGAGACAGTTTTCCAGAGCGTCGGCAAGGCTGTTAATCCTAAGGATATGATCCATCGTTTGCAAATTTGTAGATACCAAATTGAAGGATGGCACTGGTATTGTGCTTGATTTGGAGCACAATTGTCTGTTGGAGGAAATGGTCTGGTATGGAAACATCACATCAATTGAAAGAGTTCAGGTAAATAAATTTAATCGAGGGTCAAGAGTAATGTTGTCATACATTTTTCACCCCTGTGAGCAGGATATTCCTCAGAAGTCAATGTTCTGGTTTTGTGCACAAACATATTCATGTCTCCATGTCATCTGCTGTATCTATGGAGCCTGGCATGCACCCCCCCTCCCTCTAGAACAGTGCCTTGAGCCCATTTCTCTTGTTGGATTTTATATATGACCTCTGTTTCTCTGTAAACGTATCTTTACCTTTTTGCAGATGACAATATTATATTGAACCATCCCCATCCCTCATGTGATAGAGTGGCAGCTTCTGATCCCTCACAGCATACCTCAACAAGATCAAAAACTGGTCTATTACCTCAAACATGACAGGAAAACCAGGTAAGTCACACATTCTTCCAGTGTCTCTCCACAAGGACAATCAAGGAATCCCACCCTTCTACTTCTGTGATCAACTTCTAGTTGAAATTCAGTCTCCTGAACTCTTGGACCTCACCAAAAGCTATGACCTCTACTGGACAGATCCTTTCTCAAGGTTACATGGCTACTAAAGCCAGGCATAAGACTGAGCATTCAGCGTTGGACAAAGTCTTTCCTTTGTTCTGCAGAACTTCTCATGGCTTATGAAGCATTTGTTTGAAGTGCAATGGAGCATTGTTTTTCCTGTGTGAGCTGGCACACTGACATCCAACGTCGTGCTCCTTGAATCCATCTAGACTCTTGCTTCAAATCTCTGAAAATCATCATCACCCATCAGGAGGGCCACAAGGCCTGGTGTTGGCTTATAGTTGGGGAGCCAGCACAGTTTAATTTACACTTTTGGGAACAAAAGGTTTGATGGTCTCATTCTGTCAAGAGTACATGGGGGATGAATAAAATCCATTTCATAAGCATGGCATTCCCAGCCTTTAGGGGAGGTGGGTTTGACACCCACCTCTTTGACAGAAACTTGACACCCACCTCTGCTTGCTTTGACAGAAACCCCCCCAAAATAGTGACATTCATTTACACTTTTGAGAACAATGCTGATATTCACACTGATGACACCCCTCATATCACTAGTTAGAAATATACAACATAAGAAACAATATTTCCAGGGATTTGCACTTAAGAAAGGCCCCAGTGGGGGTCCAAAAGGGTCTCACACTTTTGAGAGCAAAGCTGAAATTGATACTGAAATATCCCCTCACATCGCTTGTCACAAAAATGTAACATAAGAAAGGATAGTCCCTGGCGTTTCGGCTTAAGAAGGGCTCAAAAGGACCAAGGAGGGTCGAGCAAATCCTTATTGGATTTGGCCCTGGCAACCACTAGGCCGAACATCTGCCAAGGCCCAGGTATTCAGCTACACATTCACTCAATACACAACACATTTCTGTAGGCCAACGAGCATCAAGTTACTATTTTTAGCTCAGGACAATATCACACAGCGATGACATCTCAGAAAATGGACTATAATCCCAGTGCCTGCGCGGCGACTGGCTATACGTGCGTGCTATGAGATTCAGGTCATCCAGTGTCAACTCTTACTGGAACGTACAGGCTGCCCCTGTGCATTCAGTCACACACACCTATGCGTGTGGAGTGTAAAAGTGAAGGTGAAGCCAGACTCCGTGACATTCTTCTCTTCATTTGACAAAGTACATATGAGGCAAAGACTTCACTGAAATATTGTAAGTCTAATATTCTCAGCCCTGTTATATGGACCAAGCAACATTGACATGAAAAAGACAGAACACTGAAAGCTACACTTATCCTAAACCAGGTAAGCGAAAGTGTATATGTACAGTATGGTGTACTACTTTTGCAAAAGTAGTTGCTGGAATGAAGCACTATGTGCCTATCGATTCCACTAGTGAAGTTAGGTGATCGAGCAAAGTTTGAAAATTTTCCCACCTTTTTTGATCGCGGGCCGCTATTTTGAAATTTCAGGAAAAATCCATATTTTTGGAAATAATATTGATTTTTGAATATTTTAAAAATATATTTCTCTGTGTTTAGATGGCCGAATGCACTTCAGTAGGCACCATTATGATAGTAAGTACCTATAAATATTATTCACAAACTTGTCCCGACATTTTGAGAAGAGGTTGCCATTTTGGAAATTCAGTGAAAATCGTATATTTTGTGGATATCTCATGAAATTAAAAAAAAATTTCTTTGTGTACTTGCAGATAAACCTTGACTGACCAATGGTCAGGGCTCCTGTGGCTATGTGGGACAAGTTTGCTAGTTACAGGAAATTTTGCGAAAGTGCTAATTCTCTGCGTGTCGTAAATAATCTAGCTGAAAGAGGAATTAAGCTAGTGTCTGACTTTATTCATATGTGCAATGATGAGAAATAACATCAAGCATTGCTAGAGTGCATGGAAGAGCACAGGAAGCTTTACCCAGACTATACAAAACAAACGCTATGTTCTCTATAAGATATCTGTGTGGTTGCTTGTTTGCTGGATTGTTATGTTGTCATCTATCTATAATTCCAGCAATGTGTGTGTGTGTGTGTGTGTGTGTGTGTGTGTGTGTGTGTGTGTGTGTGTGTGTGTGTGTGTGTGTGTGTGTGTGTGTGTGTGTGTGTCACCGCCATGTCTAGACAACTGCCAGTCCGATCTGATTGAAACTTGCCAGGAATATTGTGGGGACCCGCGGATGTGCCTTTTCAAGGTTTGATATTAATCGGATGAGCGGTTCCAAAGTTATGGCCATTTATCTGTCAACCAATGACAAGAGACGGTGCTATGACGTCACGAATGACGTCACAATTAATATATTGATTTATTTATTTTTGCACTATTGACGTTACATATCTTCTTCTTCTTCGTTTGGAATGACATCACAATCGACGCCGGGGACCTGAGTATGTGCCTTTTCAAGTATGTGCCATTGTGCCAGTATGTGCACAATGACCTGAGTATGTGCCATTAGATTTTTCTCAAAATCTCTCAAAGGTAAAGGTCACAGTGAGGTCAAACATCCAAAAAATCATAACTCGAGAACGGAAGAAGCAACCAATGTCAAATTACACCACGTGATTCAGGAGGCTGATGGCTCGTGCTGATTAGATTTTGGTGAAAATTGGTCAAAGGTCAAGGTCACGGTGAGGTCAAACATCCAAAACATTTGATTTTTGATGGTTTGGTACAGAATCATCGTAGAAACTTCTAGTTTGCGTCGCTACCTTCTCGAGAGACAGCTTTTATTAGACAAGGTCAGAGGTCAAGTTGACGATTTCGGAAGTACCAGTCTATGACTGCTTGTTTGTTTGTTTGTTTGTTTATAGGCACGATAACTCGAGAACGGAAGAAGCTACCAATGTCAAATTACACCACGTGATTCAGAAGGGTGATGGCAAGTGTTGATTAGATTTTGGTCGAAATCGGTCAAAGGTCAAGGTCACAGTGAGGTCAAATATTCGATTTTTGATGGTTTGGTACAGATAACTCGAACGGAAGAAGCTACCAATGTCAAATTACACCACATGATTCAGGAGGGTGATGGCTAGTGCTGATTATATTTTGGTCAAAATCGGTCAAAGGTCAAGGTCACAGTGAGGTCAAACATCCAAAACATTAGATTTTTGATGGTTTGGTACAGAATCATCGGAGAAACTACTGGTTTGCGTCGCTACCTTTTCTCGAGACAGCTTTAATGAGACAAGGTCAGAGGTCAAGTTGACGATTTTGTAAGCACCAGTCTATGACTGCTTGCTTGTTTGTTTGTGTGTTTGTTTGTTACTTACGAAATCTAAAGATTTAGTTAGTATATTGATGACTACCATTTCTGTTTGTTTGTTGCTTATGAAATCTAAAGATTTTTTAAGTATATTGATCACTTCCGTTTCTGTTTGTTTGTTTATGCGTTTGTTACTTACGAAATCTTAAGATTTAGTAAGTATATTGATGCCTTCCGTTTCTGTTTGTTTGTTTATTTGTTTGTAGGCACGATAACTCGAGAACGGAAGAAGCTACCAATGTCAAATTATACCACCTGATTCAGGAGGGTGATGGCTCGTTCTGATTAGATTTTGGTCAAAATCGGTCAAAGGTCAAGGTCACGGTGAGGTCAAATATTCAATTTTTGATGGTTTGGTACAGATAACTCGAGAACGGAAGAAGCAACCAATGTCAAATTACACCACGTGATTCAGGAGGCTGATGGCTCGTGCTGATTAGATTTTGGTCAAAATCGGTCAAAGGTCAAGGTCACAGTCAGGTCAAAAATCCAAAAAATGATAACTCGAGAACGGAAGAAGGTACCAATGTCAAATTACGCCACGTGATTCAGGAGGGTGGTGGCCAGCACTGATTAGATTTTGGTCAAAATCGGTCAAAGGTCAAGGTCACGGTGAGGTCAAACATTCAATTTTTGATGGTTTGGTACAGATAACTCGAGAACGGAAGGAGCTACCAATGTCAAATTACACCACGTGATTCAGGAGGGTGATGGCTCATGCTGATTAGATTTTGGTCAAAATCGGTCAAAGGTCAAGGTCACAGTCAGGTCAAAAATCCAAAAAATGATAACTCGAGAACGGAAGAAACTTCCAATGTCAAATTACACCATGTTATTCACGAGGGTGATGGCTCGTGCTGATTAGATTTTGTTCAAAATCGGTCAAAGGTCAAGGTCACAGTGAGGTCAAATATTCAATTTTTGATGGTTTGGTACAGATAACTCGAGAACGGAAGAAGCAACCAATGTCATATTACACCACGTGATTCAGGAGGCTGATGGCTCGTGCTGATTAGATTTTGGTCAAAATCGGTCAAAGGTCAAGGTCACAGTCAGGTCAAAAATCCAAAAAATGATAACTCGAGAACGGAAGAAACTTCCAATGTCAAATTACACCACGTTATTCACGAGGGTGATGGCTCGTGCTGATTAGATTTTGTTCAAAATCGGTCAAAGGTCAAGGTCACAGTGAGGTCAAACATCCAAAACATTCGATTTTTGATGGTTTGGTGCAGCATCATCGTAGAAACTTCTGGTTTGTGTCGCTACCTTCTCAAGAGACAGCTTTTATTAGACAAGGTCAGAGGTCAAGTTGACGAATTCGTAAGTACCAGTCTATGACTGCTTGTTTGTTTGTTTGTATGTTTGTTTGTTTGTTTGAGGCACGATAACTCGAGAACGGAAGAAGCTACCAATGTCAAATTACACCACGTGATTCAGGAGGGTGATGGCAAGTGCTGATTTAGATTTTGGTCGAAATCGGTCAAAGGGCAAGGTCACTGAGGTCAAATATTCGATTTTTGATGGTTTGGAACAGGTAACTCGAACGGAAGAAGCTACCAATGTCAAATTACACTACGTGATTCAGGAGGGTGATGGCTAGTGCTGATTATATTTTGGTCAAAATCGGTCAAAGGTCAAGGTCACAGTGAGGTCAAACATACAAAAAATGATAACTCGAGAACAGAAGAAGCTACCAATGTCAAATTACACCACGTGATTCAGGAGGCTGGTTTCCAGCACTGATTAGAATTTGGTCAAAATCGGTCAAAAGTCAAGGTCACAGTGAGGTCAAACATCCAAAACATTCGATTTTTGATGGTTTGGTGCAGAATCATCGTAGAAACTTCTAGTTTGCGTCGCTACCTTCTCGAGAGACAGCTTTTATTAGACAAGGTCAAGTTGACGATTTCGTAAGTACCAGTCTATGACTGCTTGTTTGTTTGTTTGCTTGTTTATAGGCACGATAACTCGAGAACGGAAAAAGCGACCAATGTCAAATTACACCACGTGATTCAGGAGGGTGATGGCTAGTGCTGATTAGATTTTGGTCAAAATCGGTCAAAGGTCAAGGTCACAGTGAGGTCAAACATCCAAAAAATGATAACTCGAGAACGGAAGAAGCTACCAATGTCAAATTACACCACGTAATTCAGGAGGGTGGTGGCTAGCGCTGATTAGATTTTGGTCAAAATCTGTCAAAGGTCAAGGTCACAGTGAGGTCAAACATAATTCCGTAAATTCACGTGGAGAAATGGAGTATTTTTGCTTCGCTCGACATTACGAGTCGTTTTAAGTTCGATTTTAATTTTGTCTTCGGTTTTTGCGATCGCTTCGGACGCTTAAAACTCGATTGTCGAAATTCTGGTAAAAATCAGATGTTTTGGAGACGTTTTCAGATTGTATAAAAAATATTTCACTCGACGTGTCACGGGTCGTCCCATTATGCAGTGCGCTCGAGCAGACGCGTCGTTGAGTAACGTTCAGGTATAATTGCGTGGAGAAATGGAGATTTTTGCTTCGGTCGACGTTACGATTTTTGATGGTTTTATACAGAATCATCGTAGAAACTTCTGGTTTGCATCGCTACCTTCTCTCGAGACAGCTTTTATTAGACAAGGTCAGAGGACAAGTTGACGATTTCGTAAGTACCAGTCTATGACTGCTTGTTTGTTACTTACGAAATCTAAAGATTTCGTCAGTATATTGATGCCTTCCGTTTCTGTTTCGTTGTTTGTTTGTTTGTTTGTTTGTTTGTAGGCACGATAACTCAAGAACGGAAGAAGCTACCAATGTCACTTACACCACGTGATTCAGGAGGGTGATGGCTAGTGCTGATTAGATTTTGGTCAAAATCGGTCAAAGGTCAAAGTCACAGTGAGGTCAAATATTCGATTTTTGATGGTTTGGTGCAAATAACTCAAGAACAGAAGAAGCTTCCAATGTCAAATTACACCACGTGATTCAGGAGGATGATGGCTTGCGCTGATTAGATTTTTCTCAAAATCTGTCAAAGGTCAAGGTCACAGTGAGGTCAAACATCCAAAAATGAAAACTCGAGAACGGAAGAAGCTACCAATGTCAAATTACACCACCTGATTCAGGAGAGTGGTGGCTAGCGCTGATACGATTTTGGTCAAAATCGGTCAAAGGTCAAGGTCACAGTGAGGTCAAACATCCAAAACATTCGATTTTTGATGGTTTGGTACAGAATCATCGTAGAAACTTCTGGTTTGCGTCGCTACCTTCTCTAGAGACAGCTTTTATTAGACAAGGTCAGAGGTCAAGTTGACGATTTCGTAAGTACCATTCTTTGACTGCTTGTTTGTTTGTTTGTTTGGAGGCACGATAACTCGAGAACAGAAGAAGCTACCAATGTTAAATTGCACCACCTGATTCAGGAGGGTGATGGCTAGTGCTGATTAGATTTTGGTCAAAATCGCTCAAAGGTCAAGGTCACGGTGAGGTCAAACATCCAAAACATTCGATTCTTGTTGGTTTGGTACAGAATCATCGCAGAAACTTCAAGTTTGCATCGCTACCTTCTCGAGAGACAGCTTTTATTCGACAAGTTCAGAGGTCAAGTTGACAATTTCGTAAGTACCAGTCTATGACTGCTTGTTACTTTCGAAATCTAAAGATTTCGTAAGTATATTGATGCCTTCCGTTTCTGTTTGTTTGTTTGTTTGTTTGTTAGCACGATAACTCGAGAACGGAAGAAGCTATCAATGTCAAATTACACCACGTGATTCAGGAGGGTGATGGCTCGTGCTGATTAGATTTTGCTCAAAATCGGTCAAAGGTCAAGGTCACGGTGAGGTCAAATATTAGATTTTTGATGGTTTGGTGCAGATAACTCGAGAACGGAAGAAGCTGCCAATGTCAAATTACACCACGTGATTCAGGAGGCTGATGGCTAGTGCTGATTAAATTTTGGTCAATATCGGTCAAAGGTCAAGGTCACAGTGAGGTCAAACATCCAAAAAATGATAACTCGAGAACGGAAGAAGCTTCCAATGTCAAATTACACCACGTGATTCAGGAGAGTGGTGGCTAGCGCTGATTAGATTTTGGTCAAAATCGGTCAAAGGTCAAGGTCACAGTGAGGTCAAACATAATTCTGTAAATTCACGTGGAGAAATGGAGTATTTTTGCTTCGCTCGACGTTACGACTTCGTTTTAACTTCGATTTTAATTTTGTCTTCGGTTTTTGCAATCGCTTTGGACGCTTAAAACTCTATTGTCGAAATTCTGGTAAAAATCGGATGTTTTGGAGACGTTTTAAGATTGTATAAAAAATATTTCACTCGACGCGTCACGGGTCGTCCCATGATGCAGTGCGCTCGAGCAGACGCGTCGTTGAGTTACGTTAAGGTGTAATTGCATGGAGAAATGGAGATTTGTCAGAGGTCAAGTTGACGATTTCACAAGTACCAGTCTATGACTGCTTGTTACTTTCGAAATCTCAAGATTTCGTAAGTATATTGATGACTTCCGTTTCTGTTTGTTTGTTCGTTTGTTTGTTTGTTTGTTTTTAGGCACGATAACTCGAGAACGGAAGAAGCTACCAATGTCAAATTACACCACGTGATTCAGGAGCGTGCTGGCTAGTGCTGATTAGATTTTGGTCAAAATCGGTCAAAGGTCAAGGTCCCAGTGAGGTCAAATAATCGATTTTTGATGGTTTGGTACAGATAACTCGAGAACGGAAGAAGCTACCAATGTCAAATTACACCACGTGATTCAGGAGCATGATGGCTAGTGCTGTTTAGATTTTGGTCAAAATCGGTCAAAGGTCAAGGTCACAGTGAGGTCAAACATAATTCTGTAAATTCACGTGGAGAAATGGAGTATTTTTGCTTCGCTCGACGTTATGACTTCGTTTTAACTTCGATTTTAATTTTGTCTTCGGTTTTTGCAATCGCTTTGGACGCTTAAAACTCTATTGTCGAAATTCTGGTAAAAATCGGATGTTTTGGAGACGTTTTAAGATTGTATAAAAAATATTTCACTCGACGCGTCACGGGTCGTCCCATGATGCAGTGCGCTCGAGCAGACGCGTCGTTGAGTTACGTTAAGGTGTAATTGCATGGAGAAATGGAGATTTGTCAGAGGTCAAGTTGACGATTTCACAAGTACCAGTCTATGACTGCTTGTTACTTTCGAAATCTCAAGATTTCGTAAGTATATTGATGACTTCCGTTTCTGTTTGTTTGTTCGTTTGTTTGTTTGTTTGTTTTTAGGCACGATAACTCGAGAACGGAAGAAGCTACCAATGTCAAATTACACCACGTGATTCAGGAGCGTGCTGGCTAGTGCTGATTAGATTTTGGTCAAAATCGGTCAAAGGTCAAGGTCCCAGTGAGGTCAAATAATCGATTTTTGATGGTTTGGTACAGATAACTCGAGAACGGAAGAAGCTACCAATGTCAAATTACACCACGTGATTCAGGAGCATGATGGCTAGTGCTGTTTAGATTTTGGTCAAAATCGGGCAAAGGTCAAGGTCACAGTGAGGTCAAACATAATTCTGTAAATTCACGTGGAGAAATGGAGTATTTTTGCTTCGCTCGACGTTACGACTTCGTTTTAACTTCGATTTTAATTTTGTCTTCGGTTTTTGCAATCGCTTTGGACGCTTAAAACTCTATTGTCGAAATTCTGGTAAAAATCGGATGTTTTGGAGACGTTTTAAGATTGTATAAAAAATATTTCACTCGACGCGTCACGGGTCGTCCCATGATGCAGTGCGCTCGAGCAGACGCGTCGTTGAGTTACGTTAAGGTGTAATTGCATGGAGAAATGGAGATTTGTCAGAGGTCAAGTTGACGATTTCACAAGTACCAGTCTATGACTGCTTGTTACTTTCGAAATCTCAAGATTTCGTAAGTATATTGATGACTTCCGTTTCTGTTTGTTTGTTCGTTTGTTTGTTTGTTTGTTTTTAGGCACGATAACTCGAGAACGGAAGAAGCTACCAATGTCAAATTACACCACGTGATTCAGGAGCGTGCTGGCTAGTGCTGATTAGATTTTGGTCAAAATCGGTCAAAGGTCAAGGTCCCAGTGAGGTCAAATAATCGATTTTTGATGGTTTGGTACAGATAACTCGAGAACGGAAGAAGCTACCAATGTCAAATTACACCACGTGATTCAGGAGCATGATGGCTAGTGCTGTTTAGATTTTGGTCAAAATCGGGCAAAGGTCAAGGTCACAGTGAGGTCAAACATCCAAAAAATCATAACTCGAGAACGGAAGAAGCAACCAATGTCAAATTACACCACGTGATTCAGGAGGCTGATGGCTCGTGCTGATTAGATTTTGGTGAAAATTGGTCAAAGGTCAAGGTCACAGTCAGGTCAAAAATCCAAAAAATGATAACTCGAGAACGGAAGAAACTTCCAATGTCAAATTACACCATGTTATTCACGAGGGTGATGGCTCGTGCTGATTAGATTTTGTTCAAAATCGGTCAAAGGTCAAGGTCACAGTGAGGTCAAATATTCAATTTTTGATGGTTTGGTACAGATAACTCGAGAACGGAAGAAGCAACCAATGTCATATTACACCACGTGATTCAGGAGGCTGATGGCTCGTGCTGATTAGATTTTGGTCAAAATCGGTCAAAGGTCAAGGTCACAGTCAGGTCAAAAATCCAAAAAATGATAACTCGAGAACGGAAGAAACTTCCAATGTCAAATTACACCACGTTATTCACGAGGGTGATGGCTCGTGCTGATTAGATTTTGTTCAAAATCGGTCAAAGGTCAAGGTCACAGTGAGGTCAAACATCCAAAACATTCGATTTTTGATGGTTTGGTGCAGCATCATCGTAGAAACTTCTGGTTTGTGTCGCTACCTTCTCAAGAGACAGCTTTTATTAGACAAGGTCAGAGGTCAAGTTGACGAATTCGTAAGTACCAGTCTATGACTGCTTGTTTGTTTGTTTGTATGTTTGTTTGTTTGTTTGAGGCACGATAACTCGAGAACGGAAGAAGCTACCAATGTCAAATTACACCACGTGATTCAGGAGGGTGATGGCAAGTGCTGATTTAGATTTTGGTCGAAATCGGTCAAAGGGCAAGGTCACTGAGGTCAAATATTCGATTTTTGATGGTTTGGAACAGGTAACTCGAACGGAAGAAGCTACCAATGTCAAATTACACTACGTGATTCAGGAGGGTGATGGCTAGTGCTGATTATATTTTGGTCAAAATCGGTCAAAGGTCAAGGTCACAGTGAGGTCAAACATACAAAAATGATAACTCGAGAACAGAAGAAGCTACCAATGTCAAATTACACCACGTGATTCAGGAGGCTGGTTTCCAGCACTGATTAGAATTTGGTCAAAATCGGTCAAAAGTCAAGGTCACAGTGAGGTCAAACATCCAAAACATTCGATTTTTGATGGTTTGGTGCAGAATCATCGTAGAAACTTCTAGTTTGCGTCGCTACCTTCTCGAGAGACAGCTTTTATTAGACAAGGTCAAGTTGACGATTTCGTAAGTACCAGTCTATGACTGCTTGTTTGTTTGTTTGCTTGTTTATAGGCACGATAACTCGAGAACGGAAAAAGCGACCAATGTCAAATTACACCACGTGATTCAGGAGGGTGATGGCTAGTGCTGATTAGATTTTGGTCAAAATCGGTCAAAGGTCAAGGTCACAGTGAGGTCAAACATCCAAAAAATGATAACTCGAGAACGGAAGAAGCTACCAATGTCAAATTACACCACGTAATTCAGGAGGGTGGTGGCTAGCGCTGATTAGATTTTGGTCAAAATCTGTCAAAGGTCAAGGTCACAGTGAGGTCAAACATAATTCCGTAAATTCACGTGGAGAAATGGAGTATTTTTGCTTCGCTCGACATTACGAGTCGTTTTAAGTTCGATTTTAATTTTGTCTTCGGTTTTTGCGATCGCTTCGGACGCTTAAAACTCGATTGTCGAAATTCTGGTAAAAATCAGATGTTTTGGAGACGTTTTCAGATTGTATAAAAAATATTTCACTCGACGTGTCACGGGTCGTCCCATTATGCAGTGCGCTCGAGCAGACGCGTCGTTGAGTAACGTTCAGGTATAATTGCGTGGAGAAATGGAGATTTTTGCTTCGGTCGACGTTACGATTTTTGATGGTTTTATACAGAATCATCGTAGAAACTTCTGGTTTGCATCGCTACCTTCTCTCGAGACAGCTTTTATTAGACAAGGTCAGAGGACAAGTTGACGATTTCGTAAGTACCAGTCTATGACTGCTTGTTTGTTACTTACGAAATCTAAAGATTTCGTCAGTATATTGATGCCTTCCGTTTCTGTTTCGTTGTTTGTTTGTTTGTTTGTTTGTTTGTAGGCACGATAACTCAAGAACGGAAGAAGCTACCAATGTCACTTACACCACGTGATTCAGGAGGGTGATGGCTAGTGCTGATTAGATTTTGGTCAAAATCGGTCAAAGGTCAAAGTCACAGTGAGGTCAAATATTCGATTTTTGATGGTTTGGTGCAAATAACTCAAGAACAGAAGAAGCTTCCAATGTCAAATTACACCACGTGATTCAGGAGGATGATGGCTTGCGCTGATTAGATTTTTCTCAAAATCTGTCAAAGGTCAAGGTCACAGTGAGGTCAAACATCCAAAAATGAAAACTCGAGAACGGAAGAAGCTACCAATGTCAAATTACACCACCTGATTCAGGAGAGTGGTGGCTAGCGCTGATACGATTTTGGTCAAAATCGGTCAAAGGTCAAGGTCACAGTGAGGTCAAACATCCAAAACATTCGATTTTTGATGGTTTGGTACAGAATCATCGTAGAAACTTCTGGTTTGCGTCGCTACCTTCTCTAGAGACAGCTTTTATTAGACAAGGTCAGAGGTCAAGTTGACGATTTCGTAAGTACCATTCTTTGACTGCTTGTTTGTTTGTTTGTTTGGAGGCACGATAACTCGAGAACAGAAGAAGCTACCAATGTTAAATTGCACCACCTGATTCAGGAGGGTGATGGCTAGTGCTGATTAGATTTTGGTCAAAATCGCTCAAAGGTCAAGGTCACGGTGAGGTCAAACATCCAAAACATTCGATTCTTGTTGGTTTGGTACAGAATCATCGCAGAAACTTCAAGTTTGCATCGCTACCTTCTCGAGAGACAGCTTTTATTCGACAAGTTCAGAGGTCAAGTTGACAATTTCGTAAGTACCAGTCTATGACTGCTTGTTACTTTCGAAATCTAAAGATTTCGTAAGTATATTGATGCCTTCCGTTTCTGTTTGTTTGTTTGTTTGTTTGTTAGCACGATAACTCGAGAACGGAAGAAGCTATCAATGTCAAATTACACCACGTGATTCAGGAGGGTGATGGCTCGTGCTGATTAGATTTTGCTCAAAATCGGTCAAAGGTCAAGGTCACGGTGAGGTCAAATATTAGATTTTTGATGGTTTGGTGCAGATAACTCGAGAACGGAAGAAGCTGCCAATGTCAAATTACACCACGTGATTCAGGAGGCTGATGGCTAGTGCTGATTAAATTTTGGTCAATATCGGTCAAAGGTCAAGGTCACAGTGAGGTCAAACATCCAAAAAATGATAACTCGAGAACGGAAGAAGCTTCCAATGTCAAATTACACCACGTGATTCAGGAGAGTGGTGGCTAGCGCTGATTAGATTTTGGTCAAAATCGGTCAAAGGTCAAGGTCACAGTGAGGTCAAACATAATTCTGTAAATTCACGTGGAGAAATGGAGTATTTTTGCTTCGCTCGACGTTACGACTTCGTTTTAACTTCGATTTTAATTTTGTCTTCGGTTTTTGCAATCGCTTTGGACGCTTAAAACTCTATTGTCGAAATTCTGGTAAAAATCGGATGTTTTGGAGACGTTTTAAGATTGTATAAAAAATATTTCACTCGACGCGTCACGGGTCGTCCCATGATGCAGTGCGCTCGAGCAGACGCGTCGTTGAGTTACGTTAAGGTGTAATTGCATGGAGAAATGGAGATTTGTCAGAGGTCAAGTTGACGATTTCACAAGTACCAGTCTATGACTGCTTGTTACTTTCGAAATCTCAAGATTTCGTAAGTATATTGATGACTTCCGTTTCTGTTTGTTTGTTCGTTTGTTTGTTTGTTTGTTTTTAGGCACGATAACTCGAGAACGGAAGAAGCTACCAATGTCAAATTACACCACGTGATTCAGGAGCGTGCTGGCTAGTGCTGATTAGATTTTGGTCAAAATCGGTCAAAGGTCAAGGTCCCAGTGAGGTCAAATAATCGATTTTTGATGGTTTGGTACAGATAACTCGAGAACGGAAGAAGCTACCAATGTCAAATTACACCACGTGATTCAGGAGCATGATGGCTAGTGCTGTTTAGATTTTGGTCAAAATCGGTCAAAGGTCAAGGTCACAGTGAGGTCAAACATAATTCTGTAAATTCACGTGGAGAAATGGAGTATTTTTGCTTCGCTCGACGTTATGACTTCGTTTTAACTTCGATTTTAATTTTGTCTTCGGTTTTTGCAATCGCTTTGGACGCTTAAAACTCTATTGTCGAAATTCTGGTAAAAATCGGATGTTTTGGAGACGTTTTAAGATTGTATAAAAAATATTTCACTCGACGCGTCACGGGTCGTCCCATGATGCAGTGCGCTCGAGCAGACGCGTCGTTGAGTTACGTTAAGGTGTAATTGCATGGAGAAATGGAGATTTGTCAGAGGTCAAGTTGACGATTTCACAAGTACCAGTCTATGACTGCTTGTTACTTTCGAAATCTCAAGATTTCGTAAGTATATTGATGACTTCCGTTTCTGTTTGTTTGTTCGTTTGTTTGTTTGTTTGTTTTTAGGCACGATAACTCGAGAACGGAAGAAGCTACCAATGTCAAATTACACCACGTGATTCAGGAGCGTGCTGGCTAGTGCTGATTAGATTTTGGTCAAAATCGGTCAAAGGTCAAGGTCCCAGTGAGGTCAAATAATCGATTTTTGATGGTTTGGTACAGATAACTCGAGAACGGAAGAAGCTACCAATGTCAAATTACACCACGTGATTCAGGAGCATGATGGCTAGTGCTGTTTAGATTTTGGTCAAAATCGGGCAAAGGTCAAGGTCACAGTGAGGTCAAACATAATTCTGTAAATTCACGTGGAGAAATGGAGTATTTTTGCTTCGCTCGACGTTACGACTTCGTTTTAACTTCGATTTTAATTTTGTCTTCGGTTTTTGCAATCGCTTTGGACGCTTAAAACTCTATTGTCGAAATTCTGGTAAAAATCGGATGTTTTGGAGACGTTTTAAGATTGTATAAAAAATATTTCACTCGACGCGTCACGGGTCGTCCCATGATGCAGTGCGCTCGAGCAGACGCGTCGTTGAGTTACGTTAAGGTGTAATTGCATGGAGAAATGGAGATTTGTCAGAGGTCAAGTTGACGATTTCACAAGTACCAGTCTATGACTGCTTGTTACTTTCGAAATCTCAAGATTTCGTAAGTATATTGATGACTTCCGTTTCTGTTTGTTTGTTCGTTTGTTTGTTTGTTTGTTTTTAGGCACGATAACTCGAGAACGGAAGAAGCTACCAATGTCAAATTACACCACGTGATTCAGGAGCGTGCTGGCTAGTGCTGATTAGATTTTGGTCAAAATCGGTCAAAGGTCAAGGTCCCAGTGAGGTCAAATAATCGATTTTTGATGGTTTGGTACAGATAACTCGAGAACGGAAGAAGCTACCAATGTCAAATTACACCACGTGATTCAGGAGCATGATGGCTAGTGCTGTTTAGATTTTGGTCAAAATCGGGCAAAGGTCAAGGTCACAGTGAGGTCAAACATCCAAAAAATGATAACTCGAGAACGGAAGAAGCTTCCAATGTCAAATTACACCACGTGATTCAGGAGAGTGGTGGCTAGCGCTGATTAGATTTTGGTCAAAGGTCAAGGCCACAGTGAGGTCAAACATAATTCTGTAAATTCACATGGAGAAATGGAGTATTTTTGCTTCGCTCGACGTTACGACTTCGTTTTAACTTCGATTTTAATTTTGTCTTCGGTTTTTGCGATCGCTTTGGACGCTTAAAACTCTATTGTCGAAATTCTGGTAAAAATCGGATGTTTTGGAGACGTTTTAAGATTGTATAAAAAATATTTCACTCGACGCGTCACGGGTCGTCCCATGATGCAGTGCGCTCGAGCAGACGCGTCGTTGAGTTACGTTAAGGTGTAATTGCATGGAGAAATGGAGATTTGTCAGAGGTCAAGTTGACGATTTCACAAGTACCAGTCTATGACTGCTTGTTACTTACGAAATCTCAAGATTTCGTAAGTATATTGATGACTTCCGTTTCTGTTTGTTTGTTCGTTTGTTTGTTTGTTTGTTTTTAGGCACGATAACTCGAGAACGGAAGAAGCTACCAATGTCAAATTACACCACGTGATTCAGGAGCGTGCTGGCTAGTGCTGATTAGATTTTGGTCAAAATCGGTCAAAGGTCAAGGTCCCAGTGAGGTCAAATAATCGATTTTTGATGGTTTGGTACAGATAACTCGAGAACGGAAGAAGCTTCCAATGTCAAATTACACCACGTGATTCAGGAGCATGATGGCTAGTGCTGTTTAGATTTTGGTCAAAATCGGTCAAAGGTCAAGGTCACAGTGAGGTCAAACATCCAAAAAATGATAACTCAAGAACGGAAGAAGCTACCAATGTCAAATTACACCACGTGATTCAGGAGGGTGGTGGCTCACGCTGATTAGATTTTGGTCAAAATCGGTCTAAGGTCAAGATCACAGTGAGGTCAAACATCCAAAACATTCGATTTTTGATGGTTTGGTACAGAGTCATCATAGAAACTTCTGGTTTGCTTCGTTACCTTCTCCAGAGACAGCTTTTATTAGACAAGGTCAGAGGTAAAGTTGACGATTTCGTAAGTACCAGTCTCTGACTGCTTGTTTGTTTGTTTGTTTGTAGGCACGATAACTCGAGAACGGAAGAAGCTACCAATGCCAAATTGCACCACATGATTCAGGAGGGTGATGGCTAGTGCTGATTAGATTTTGGTCAAAATCGGTCAAAGGTCAAGGTCACAGCGAGGTCAAATATTCGATTTGTGATGGTTTGGTACAGATAACTCGAACGGAAGAAGCTACCAATGTCAAATTACACCACGTGATTCAGGAGGGTGATGGCTAGCGCTGATTAGATTTTGGTCAAAATCGGTCAAAGGTCAAGGTCACAGTGAGGTCAAACATCCAAAAAATGATAACTCGAGAACGGAAGAAGCTACCAATGTCAACTTACACCACTTGATTCAGGAGGGTGATGGCTTGTGCTGATTAGATTTTTGTCAAAATCGGTCAAAAGTCAAGGTCACAGTGAGGTCAAATATACGGTTTTTGATGGTTTGGTACAGAGAACGGAAGAAGCTACCAATGTCAAATTATACCACGTGATTCAGGAGGTGATGGCTAGTGCTGATTAGATTTTGGTCAAAATCGGTCAAAGGTCAAGGTCATAGTGAGGTCAAACATCCAAAAAATGATAACTCGAGAACGGAAGAAGCTACCAACGTCAAATTACACCACGTGATTCAGGAGGGTGGTGGCTAGCGCTGATCAGATTTTGGTCAAAATCGGTCAAAGGTCAAGGTCACAGTGAGGTCAAACATCCAAAACATTCGATTTTTGATTGTTTGGTTCAGAATCTTCGTAGAAACTTCTGGTTTGCGTCGCTACCTTCTCTAGAGACAGCTTTTATTTAGATATACAGAGACAAACAGTCTATGACTGCTTGTTTATTTATTTATTTTTTGCACGATTGACGTTACAACTCTTCTTCTTCTTCTTCTTCGTTTGGTATGATGTCACTATCGACGCTGGGGACCTGAGTATGTACCTTTTCAAGGTTTGATATTAATCGGACAAACGGTTCCCAAGTTGCGGCCATTTATCTGTCAACCAATGACAAGAAACGTTGCTATAATGTCACGAATGACGTCACAATTAATGTTTGCTTATTATTATTTTTTTTTGCACGATTGACATCACAATTCTTCTTCTTCTTCGTTTGGTATGACGTCACAATTGACGCTGCGGACCTGAGTATGTGCCTTTTCAAGGTTTGATATCGTTCTTCATCCGTTTCAGCTGTTTCCCAAGTGTTTCCCAAGGTTTGAAAACTGTCTTTTCCCAAGATTTGCATTAATTGTTCAAATTATTAATTAATCCCAAGGTTTGATTTTTTCCCAAGGAAAAGAGCTGTTTCCCAAGGGTCTGAAAGCTGTTTTTTCCCAAGGTTTGAATTAATTGTTGTGCTTGGTAGACATTTGTGAATACATTTACAGAGAGAGGGGCGAGAGAGGAGGGGGGGAGAGAGGGGAGAGAGGGGTGAGATGGGGGGAGAGGGGAGCAAGAGAGGGGCGTGAGAGAGAGGGGCATCACAATTCAAGAGAGGGGAGAGAGGAGGGGGCGAGAGAGGGGGTGGCGAGAGAGAGGGGCGAGAGAGGAGGGGCAAGACTAGGGGGAGAGAGGGGGGGAGAGAGGGGAGGCGAGAGAGAGGGGAGGCGAGAGAGAGGGGAGGCGAGAGAGAGGGGAGGCGAGAGAGAGGGGTCTCACAATTCTTCTTCTTCTTCGTTTGATATGACGTTACAATTGACGCTGGGGACCTGAGTATGTTTCGCAGGTGTTTCCCAAGTTACGGCCATTTATGATACGGTTGGTCCGATCTAATTGAAACAATGCCCCAATCCAGTCGTCGTTTACGAGAGCGAAGGAACGAAGCTGCACATACTGGCACGCACCTACGGGCCTGCACCTACGGGCCCGCACTAGTATATGAAATCCGTGTCGCTTAAAACATATTTGGTTGTTCTCAGAATTAATTGATCATGCTCTCATTTGTCATTAATAATGTCTTTATGAAAACGCTACAACTGATATTCTGTAAATGCCTAACAATGTGCCGTGCAATAATTGTCAAAATATGGGATTTTCAGTGAAATTCCAAAATGGCAACCCCTTCTCAAAATGTTGGGACAAGTTGTGAATAATATTTACGGGTACTTACTATCATACTGGTGCCTACTGAAGTGCATTCGGCCATCTCAACACAGAGAAATATATATTTAAAAATATTCAAAAATCAATATTATTTCCAAAAATATGGATTTTTCCTGAAATTTCAAAATTGCGTCCCAGGGTCAAAAAAGGCGGGGAAATTTTCAAACTTTGGTCAATCACCTAACTTCACTAGTGGAATCAATAGGCACATCGTGCTTCATTCCAGCAACTACTTTTGCAAAAGTGGTACACCCTAATGTACAGTACTTATTATTTTCGGTCTACACTGTCCTTCTAAAGCATTCTTCGAGAAGGCCTTTATCAGGTCTTCAATGACGCTGATGCAATTTCGGCCACTTTTGCCACACCCCCAGTCCCATGGGTTAAATTCATTGATCTAAAGATATGAATTGGCACTGTTTTTTAGGGGAAGCAGTGGTGTAGTGGCAGAGTGTCAGACTCAGGAGTGGGAATGCTGAGTTCGATTCCCAGTCTGATCACCATCGGTTTCTTTGTGTCCTTGGGCAAGGCACTTGACCAAACTTGCTTCTCCCCACCCAGGAGTAATGGGTTCTCCCCACCCAGGAGTCAAAGCATCTAACAGCTGGCAGAGAATGCGAAGTTGTGAGCGCTGAAAACATCATCTGGGCTGTAATACTCCCCAAGGAGTGGAGAAAGAACTGGGAAAGAACAGGCCAATAGCTGGGGGTAATAAATGTGAAGCGCTTTGAGAATGTTCAACATTATAAAGTGCTATATAATAACTTCACATTATTATTTTTCCTATCTTCTCTTTAGGAACTCATTAAATCAAGGGCTGCTGATGATCTCACATAAAAATGGCAAGCCAAGGAAATGATAATGGTAGGCTATGATAATGATAATGTCAATCAGTCCATATTCTGTATTTCGGTAATTGAGAAATTCATGACACACCACACATGTCCCTTTTGTCTTCCTTTCACAGCATCTGCCCACCAGTCATTGCCTTCAAAGTGTCTGATACATGTTGTTCCGACCGAGACAAGCAATTTACTTCCCTGGCAGCAAGAGAAATGGGCAGTTGTTCAGTGTGCTGCTGAAGCCAGGAAGGGAAGTAAGAACTACCAATCTTCCAAATACAGAGCAGTTGTTGAGGCATTAGCAAGTCATCCAGGAGATGGTGATGGGTATCACAGCAAGTGCTACAAGAACTTTATAGCCATTACTACTCAGTCTCTACCTCGGCCTATTGGGAATGACACTGTAGGCCCAGCGAGAGGAAGGTGTTACGCTCTGCATCATCTGCTTCAACTGTTAGTGGTGAAGAGTCCAGCAGAAGGGTGTCAACTCGTAGTATTTTCCCTGATGCATGTTTGTTTTGTGACAAAAAGGTAAAAAAACGCCCAGACGGAACAAAAGAGCTCCCAGGAAAATTGCAAACCTAGCAAGCAGCACATAAAGATTATAGAGATTGTGCATACCCTCAAGCAAGCATGTTTACTTGTAAAAGTCAGTGGGGTTGACCTGATGGCTTAGGAAGCCCAGTTTCACCACAGTTGTCGTGCCACATATATCTGGAGGGTGGATAGGGTGAAAAGTTTTGGGCTGCCCCCCATCGCTGAGGAGCCTGTTAATTCCAAGTTTCCTCTTGACTATTTGTATGCCAAAGACAACATCATTGACCGACAGAGACCTGAACGCCTTGCAGCCATTTATGAACAATACACCGACCTCTGTACTGAACTTGAAGTGGTAGCTTCAGTAAGCAAAGCGCAATACCTGGGGGACCTTCTGACCAGGAAATTGCCTGACACGGTTTTATTGCATTCCCCAGACTGCCGCCAGCAAGGTGTGATAGTCCACAGCACAGCCATTGAGTATGATTCCATTAAGGCAGTGTATGACATTAAGTCATCTCCTGAGGGTCAGGTTACTGAAGTTGCATTGCAGCTCAGACAGGCCTTTTGGTCCGTGACGAAAGAGCCCCTCCTAGATCCACTGACCGTGGAAGCTCTCAACAATGGCGAGGGGGACCAACCTGACCTTGTCAAGACTCTTTCAGACACTACTTTGAGGACCAAATACTGGCCAATTTCAGAGTCAGTCAAGTGCCGCTCTGATTCATTAAGTCAGGATGTACTGTTTTCAGTGAAGAATGGTGACCTAAAACCTAGAAAGTATATCCTGATGGGTTTGTCCTTGAAGTCACTGACTGGAAGCAAGAACATTCTCACAATGCTGAATCGGATGGGGTATTCGCTTTACTACCATGCCATTGAGGAAATTGAGACAGACCTAGCCTATGCCATATTTGACCGAAAGCTGAACTGTCCTGCTGGTTCAGTTCCTGGAGTACCTTGTGGACTTGCTTTTGACAACTACGACGAATTAACACACACACTGTCAGGTACCGACACACTCCACGATACGATGGGTATTATGTATCAGGCTCAGAGCACTCTAGCCTCAGTGCCACAGGAAGCAGTAGGCCTAGATGGAGACGTAACCGAAGATCAAGCAACAGATAGACCTTTGCCATCGTTGGGTGGGAAGAGGAAGAGGAGGAAATCGGATGTTCCGGATTTAGCCCGAGCTCCTTACAGGAAGAAGCCACGAATGGACGATTTCTCTTACGCAAACAAAGACTTTCGGGGTACCAGTACAGACCTTTCCATTCCATCAAGAAAGTTTGATTTCTCTTGGATGGTAATGCATGCGCTAGGAATGGAAAGCATTCCTATGTGGACTGGGTTCAATGCTTAGAACTATATGGACCATCTCCCAAAGCAAGTGGTGCTGTACATGCTAAATATTGATCGCTCACCAACTAACAATTATGAAGTTGCAGAAATACTGTCCATCGCCCAAAAGTGTGCTCAGGAGTGCAGACAGCCATATGGTGGAGTAACATATGACCTTGATGTTGCTAACAGGCCCATTGAGATCCAAGTCACAGAACGCCCCAGATTCGACAACACCTTCATTATGTTCGGGGCTTTTCATCTACAGATGTGCCTCTTCAAAGCCATCGGAAAGGTCATCTAAGAATCTGGCATGGCAGATATGTTAGTTGAAGCTGAAGTCCTCGCACCTGGCTCCTTGAATGGTATCACAGAATGTAAGAACTTCAACCGCTGTAAGAGGCTCCATCCAATGCTGGCACTTGCTTTTGAAACACTGCACTTTCACCAATTCTGCAGCATATACCATGACATGGACACAGTGAGTGCACTGATCAAAGCATCGATGTTGGATAACAAGGAAGCTCAAGACCAGCTGTGCACTGCACCGTCATTCATCACGCGACGAATACTCTTGCTACACTCAATCAACCTTGGATGGCAAGCATGGACCAACTGCCAGGTTTTACATGCAGTACATCCAGAGAGTGAACCTCTACTACATCATCGATAGAGCCATCCGAGAGTCAAATGTTGACCTGTACACTTGGGCCCTCACGCAGACTACTGACATTTTCTTCAGGACCAATCGCCAAAACTATGCAAGGTGGATGTCAAAGCATCAGCTTGATTTGATGAACATTACAACTCACCCAGGCCTGAAGGAGATGCTAGTCACTGGTCTGTTTTGCATTCGTCGAATGGCCAATCAGTTCAGCAGGGTACCGATAGATCTCACTCTAGAGTAGACAGTAAATGCTGATGCAGCATCAAGGATGACGGGGTACACAGACGCCACTAATAACTTCTCAGCCCGTCTGCGGTGGAGTGCGACCAAGGGTGCCAGAGCAGCACACATTAGCGCCATGCTCGAAATGGCTGGAATTAATATAACCAGTGATGCACAGGCTGAGCTGACCCCAAGCCGCATTTCACGGGACAATAAGGACCTGGGCAACCTGCTGAAGACCATCGAAGGGTTTACCAATCCCTTCAATCTCGAATCGGAGTCCCTTGTAAACATCCAGACAGGGAAAGCTGCCACCAATGAGATCACCAATTCCTTACTCAGTGTGGAAGAAAAAGGTAGAGAAAAACATGATGCTTTCGTGTCAGAGTGCGCAGATGATGCCGCTAGATTCGAGAAAGCTATCACTCGGAACCACCTGAAGACTTTTGCAGACCAAGGCGCAAAAAACAAGAGAACAAGTAACCCGATCGTACAAGAACTTAAGTGCACGAGAGACCTGTTTGGACGGATTTCCATCAAAGCTGCGAAAAGGTAAGTAGACTTTGAATATCTCCTCACATACCCATTGACTCCGGTTCCTCTAACAATGTGTAGAACAGATGGCACCCTGGTTACAATGGCTCATGGAACCAAGAGTGATCTCTTCACAGTCCTTGAGAGCAGGGTAGCAGTGCATGGTTCGCCGACAAAGGTGAAGGCTACTGTAATAGATGGAAACTTTCTTCTTCACTGCCTTCCACCAAATCTACCTCCGACGTATGGTGGACTTTCACGTTACTTGCTGCATGCAGTCCTCTCGCATCCCTCAAAAACGGGTAGACATCCTCTTCGACACTTACGAGGAACCCTCAATAAAGGGTAACGAGCATGAATGGCTGGTGCAGAAGATTCTGTCTATCACATCACAGGACAAGAACAGATTCGTCTGTGGAATATTGAGAAGGCACTGAAGTCAACAGCCTTCAAACAGCATTTACCCGGCTTTCTGGTGAAAGATTGGGCTGAACAGTGGTATTCAGCTCGCCTGGATGGCAGGGGGTTGTACGTTGGGGTTGACACGCAATGTTTGCGGTTCAGAGGAGCCAGTGGGATGGTTGATGTAACGCCTGTTCCTCGCTTGGAGTGCAATCACCCAGAGGCCGATACAAGGATATGCCTTCATGCCATTGTTGCAGTTTCTAGTAGCCAACAACCAGGTAACATAGTTGTCAGAGCCACTGATACCGACATAGCAGTTATTCTTCTACACCATTCCCATCGCGTGAACACCAAGATATGGATGGACGTCGGCACCTCTGGGTGGGGTAACAGGCGTTACATTAACCTCTCTGCCATTGCAAGCAAGATTGGACCCAGCCTACGCAAAGCCCTGCCAGGCTTCCACGCATTCATAGGATGCGACTACACCTCATCCTTCATAAGGAAGGGGAAAAACGTCCTCTGAAAATAGCTGAAGAGAATGATTCCTTCCTGGATTCTTTCTCTGCATTGACAGCAGAGCAAGTAGACGAAGCAACTTGCAACATTCTTGAGGAGTATACTGTGAAATTGTACGGTGCAAAAAAGACAATGCCACTGAACAAGCACAGATTTATGGTATTTGAGAAATCATTCGGACCGAAGAAGGGTAAGCAGCCATTTGCAAGACTCAAGGGTGTAGATGCTAGCAGCATCCCACCATACGAGAATGTCATCCAGCAGTAGATCCATCGTAGCAACTTTGTTGCAATAACATGGCATGCAGCCTGCAACAACGCTGTCCTGAAAGATTCTCAACAAGGATGGGAACTGGTGGACAATTCCTACCAAACTGTGTGGTTCACAGGCCCCCAGATGCCCGACAGAGTTCTTCCAAATCCCGGTGATCTTGGCGACGATGACGACACTGGGCCTACTGACCCTGATTCTGACACCGATGACAATGACAGTGACGCAGACCAAACTGACGATGAATACGACTAAATCGGCTTCTTTAGATATTGTTCAATCCTATAGGCACCCATCTGTTTAAAAAAGCATAGTAATATCAATAGATGAAGAGTATTGTTTATTTGCAATGTAAGATGCATCAATTTCATTGTGCAATGCTAGGATGAGGATATGTCGGTAATCTCATTATACTTTGATGTCGCATAGGCGAATATGGCACTTACAAGTAAAATCCTTGCTGAAGTTATTATTTGTGAGACTTGAACATAAATCGGAACTGAAGTGCTGTAATTGTGAGACAAAGCAAAGGCACCCAAGCCTAGAATTGATGCTGGTTACCTTTATTTTACTGTTTCCTCCTGTATGTTTCACAATAAATTATATTATCAAGCTCATACTTGTCTACTCCTTGTCTCTCTTGGTTATGAAGAGTTATGAAAGCCGAAACGCCAGGGACTATCCTTTCTTAAGTTACATTTTTGTGACGAGCGATGTGAGGGGATATTTCAGTATCAATTTCAGCTTTGTTCTCAAAAGTGTAATTGAGACCCTTTTTGGACCCCCACTGGGGCCCTTCTTAAGTGCAAACCCCTGGAAATATTGTTTCTTAAGTTGTATATTTCTAACTAGTGATATTGTTACGGATTTGGAAACCTTTTGCACACAAGCAGCTAGAGTCCCCGTAGTTCAGTTATTTCAATAAGTATACATGTGTTTATAGTTAGAATCCATCCCCTTTGTCAAATGGGAATTACATGTGTGCGCTACGAGTTACTTTATAGTCAGGTTTATTACATCCTCATCAACAACAACGCCATCGTCCTGCACTCGACCCGGTCGCCATTACGCACGTGTTCGGGACCACGGACGTGAGCGGAGGTTTCGTCACCTCAGGGCTGGCTCCACCTTAGCCAGATGGAGTGTTCAGCCCGACCAATGAAGGGCCTCCACGAGTCGCCTGACAACCGACCATCCAATCAGGAAGCGAGTGGTGAGGAAAAGAAACCCCTCCCACCTCAAGAGAGTAGAGCAGTGATTGTGGCGATTGGCTTGGTCTGCAGTCGTGGTTCGAGCGGTCTGTGGTCCTTTGCGGTGGATTCTCGTGGTGGTGGCAGCCGAGCTTCTGGGGACGTGGGCCGTGGACTTCCAGTCGTGGGTTCGAGTCCCACCGTGGTGGTTCGGAGTCGGTGTGACCGCACGAGACGGGAAGGTACCCGGGCCCGGCTTTACGAAATATAGACCCAAGGGGTCCAGTTTCTGTGTGTGTGTGTTTGTGTGTGTGTGTGTGTGTGTGTGTGTGTGTGTGTGTGTGTGTGTGTGTGTGTGTGTGTGTGTGTGTGTGTGTGTCCGTGGGCCCCATCTGTAAGTAGAATCGTTAAGTGCCTTGTTAATTGTACATTAAATTTCTTCATATTCGGATAACTCTGCTCTTTTTGTGCTCCCCTTCCCCGATTATTGTTATAAATAAACCCCTGTTAAATGTTCCAGTTCGTTGTTCGTGTTTTCTTTCATTGGCCTAGCAAGGTGCGTATTGAGAAATAGTAAAGCCGTTCGTGCCGTAAATTGTTCATTTGGTCCAGCGCGGCTTTGGTAACTTTTGCTCGGTTACGCCGGATCCGAGTCGGTGATAGACTCGATTCGGACAAAGTCGGCCGAGGGTGTGGTTTCCCCGGTAGTTGGACGGCATGAATACTTAGGTAAATTGGAATTAGACAAGTGGACCCGAGCTCACGCCGTCGAAATATTGGCGACCACGGTCCTCTCAGTGACCCGTGACCTTTCAGAGTTGTCTGAGAATCACGACCTAAATTCCGGGTGTTTGGTGGGAGACGACCCCACTGTTCCACCTAGTGGTCGTTTATCGCCACCGAACCCCAGCCGACAACAATATGAGGGGTGTCATCAGTGTGAATATCAGTGTTGTTCTCAAAAGTGTAAATGAATGTCACTTTTTGGGGGGGTTTGGGACCCTGCCTCCCCTAAAGGCTGGGAATGCCATGCTTATGAAATGGGTTTTATTCATCCCCCATGTACTCTTGACAGAATGAGACCATCAAACCTTTTGTTCCCAAAAGTGTAACTGAAACTGCGCTTGCTCCCTAACTATTAACGGTTAAGGTACTTGACTTAAGATCCTCCGGTCTTGAGTTCAAGCCCCTGTCTGTCGTTTAATTAACACCAGGTTGGGTTGACTCAGCTTGTCATCCTTCTGAGGTCAGCAAAATAAGTACCAGTTTGCTGGTAACGGGCATTGCATCCGTAGCACAGTGCCCCCCCCCCCACCAGAAAACGATGCAGCCAAGCAGCCAAAGGCTGCTTACGGGAAAAGAAATAAATAAAGGAGGGTCACACAGGATGACTAAATTGTTTTATTAATACTATAGACTGGTTGGTGGTGCTGAAATTTTTTGTAATCTCTCATCTAGCCTTCTTTCCTGCCGTTTCAGCCATCTCCCCTCCTCCCCCCCCCCCCCCCATTCCTAACTCTTATTGGATGAGTGTGTTTATCCAGAAACCCCCTTCTGCTTGCTCACCTTCATTCCTTGTACCTTTTTCTTGTTTGTTTGTTTTTAATCTGTCTGTGGAATTACATTCCAATCATGTTCCACACTCAACCACTTCAAGGTTGCAGCTCATTGGCATCTCATGTCCTCTCCCATTTCCATTTATCATTTTTATCCCTACTAACTTCCTACCATACCCTACCTTTTCTTTCAGGTCATGTTTGTATTCTCTTCTGCCATTTTGTGTTAGTTGAAACCTCCTCATTGTCTGCATTTCACTCCTCCTCGAGCCCGAACCTTGTATTGAAAAAAAAAAAAATTAAACCGACAGCACAACGATGTTCATCCCCACGCTGCAAGGTCAGCGCAGCATTTTCTCAGCAGACTAAGCTGGTATGTTCACTTGACTTGTTCTCAGTCAAGCGTGTACACAATGAGATTGGAAAACAGTTATATTGATCCTCAGACCTTGCCTGGCCTTGAGTAACATAAACTCCAATGTAAAATGTTATTTTGCAATGGCTTTCCTGCAATGAATTGTGGTGTCACTGAGACAGAGATGACCAGAATGCATAAGAGTTGTGGACATAGAGTATTGAAATAGAGATACACACATCTTATTGTATGCATTTATTGAATGGCCAGTATGTTTTATGGAATATGCAGCCATTGTTTTGTTTGTTTGGTTTTTTTTTTGTTTTTTTTTTTTTACAAAACCTAAGGCTCATGGGAGAGCTTGTACAGTGCATGCAAGGCAATGCTTTGCTAAGACATCAGCATCCTTTACACGACTCTTTCAAACAATGGGAAACTATGGACAAATTAACACAGTCTACTTGCACCAGCATGATCATCATTATCGGCTCGGGAATTGCACTTGAGTGATTTGCAAACATCCGTAATTTAGCACAAGCTATCATTAGTTTATGCATAGCCAGGCATGACTGTAAATGCTGTCTGTCATTGGTCAATGATGCAAACTGTTGTTTGCTTTACTCATAACAATCCAGAGTGCAGGTAAAACCAATAACAATCTTTTTTTGAACAAAGTTGTGAAATCTGCTAAATCTCAGTTTTAGACGTTCGAGTATGATTTTCCCTTCCCCCATGGACTGCTATGTATGTAAGGAAGTCTAATTTTAAAGTCATTTTTGAATGGCCAGACATTAAGCCAACCATGCCATATGTTTGCCTTCATTGCATCATTTGCATGAACAATTAATTGGCCTGTTTGGGTGAGATCCTGGATTTGAATTCAATATACTATATTGATTTTCCACACTCCTAATGTCGTAATTCATGTAAAATATGTGCGAATGTCTTTCTCCTTTAATAAATATTTTGTGACGGTCCCATCCTCGCCGGATAACTCCGGTTCAAGTTTGGCGAGTCACTAAGCGACCACGATAGTCAGTTGTCCCTGGAACTTCCTGCCGGATCCCACGCCCAGGGCCATGTTACCTTACAGATTGAAGTTTCCGGCACGACAAGTATCCTGCTGGTCGGCCTAGGCTGCCACCTGACAGATCTTATTATTTGGCAGAGCAAACCAAGTCACTTGACCGTGGTCTCGCCTACGTGCCAATCTGCTAGATCAGTCGTATCCCTTTCCTAGCCGCCATATGACACCATTGTGATGTGACCAGGATGAATCAAGAGACAAATCAGTTTTAAACCCGTATTAAAAGAAATGGCACATATTTGCAAGCAACAACAGTTCCCCAAATTGCCTCTAGACCTTTCACACTCGGGATGATTGGATATTCACAAGCAACTTAAAAATCGAAAATAGGGCCTGCATTTCAGACAAAAGATAGACACAATTGGGGTGAAGAAGAGTCAGACCTCTCTAACCCAGAGCAATGGCTCTGGGAAGACCGTCTCTCTCTGGAGGTTTCACGAGCTAGCATCCTTAATTCCTGAAGGGCGCAACGCTTCGCCCATGACTGTGGTGACTGGTGCCTGTGCACTCTGTTCTTTATTGCGTCGATGCATGCTCTTTGGTGGCACCAGACACCAACAGTCATGAGGTCCATGTGTGGACCCTCCATGGCACTGAGATGTCGGCTGCTCTCCGCTTGTCCCCGCTTGTCTACCTTGTCCACACCAGCATGTCCCGCACAACGCAACCTGGTGCAATCACCACACAGCAAGATGTCCTTAGTCTTGCTGCGCACTGTCAATAATGCACTGCAAAACCCTGATCGAGCGCCACCGTAGGGAAAAGGTGCCAGAGACAACCAAGTAGGTTGATGTTGACCACGGAGCATCTGACCCATGCGATGACGAACAAACAGGCGTAAACCACAATGAACTAGACGAGAGACCGATGAAGCAGACGACATGTGACTGACAAGGCAAAGCCAAACCAGGCTGATGTCGAAGAGTCTGACGAGAGATGCAGGTGAAACAGACAGACCAAGACCAAGAGTGAGTGATTATGTGGCTTTTATTCCTCGACTCCCTGGCATGAACTCCACCCATTTTCTCCTCTTCATCCGCATATTTGCATCCTGCGTCAATCTTATTGGCCAGCAGCACGAGGGGTACACGTCGTTGATGGGCCCGCTATTGGTGGCTGCGTGACAAGTCCCCTTACCCCAATTGGCTCTGGGCTCCATGGGTGTGTCCCGTTTCTGATCCATGATGATCCATGGTACTGCTCAAGGTGGCAAACCAGCCCGTTGAACTGGTTCCTAGAGAAGAAAGAAAGAAAGAAAGACGGACTCAGAAAAGAAACACTATAGTGGGGAAAGAACATCCATCTAATACATATGCAACGCATATCTTGCCACATGTACTGTATTACAATACGCTTCACTGAACAAATACTTAGAAATAACGATCATTGTACTATAGATGCATTACTTAACCCAAAGGAGCCATAACTGCAACAATATCTTTCGAGCTCCTTTTGAGCCTGGTTAAACAATGTTTTCATTTTAAAAAAACGAACCAAAAGACCCATATATGAAGATCCTATTTCCAAAGATCCTTTAAGATTTTAACGTTGGAGGATAACTAAAGACAAGTAGAAATTGCAATGAAAATGAAAATATTGAATTTGGTCAAAAAGGTTATCCCATGTTACCAATGCTGAATTGTATGGATAATAAATGAGTGTTTTTGCTTGTTGATTGACATGCCTATTATTTATTCCTTTGGTAACACCGGAAACAGATGACCTGTCGTACTTGGAGTACGTGTTTGAGGCTTCACGGAGACCTGACCTCCTCACTCTGCTCGTTGATTATCGTCGCCAAGGCAACACTGCCACCACCATTCCACGCCTACCACGCATGCCCAGTGCACGCAAGTATCATGGTAAAAATAATTGTACCATCATAAACCACAAATTGGATGCACGTCTCTCTACTGGTACCATCAGAACTTTGTAATTTGTCGCAGCCTGATCAACCTGTCAAGGGTTTCTCTGCATTTTCCACGATCTACTGCCATGCATGCTTCCAAAAAACATCTCGACCCATACCTCAGAATATTCAAATTACCCCATAACACACACACACACACACACACACACACACACACACACACACACACACACACACACACACACACACACACACACACACACACACACACACACCCCATGGTATAAAGGCTGGAGAAGGTCTTCAATGTAATTGTTATTGCCAACACTAAGAAACTAATCTAACCAAAGTAAATATTGAAGTTTTTTTTTCTTAAATGGAATGCAGTGAAAGTTTTTAATGAATACAAAGAAAGTTATGAAGGTTTTCATTCACATGTTCATGTTGTTGACATTAGCAAGCCAAGGAAAGTGTTCTGTTCTTAGCTCAGGGCCGAGAATATACTGCATAATTTGCCTTGGCTCTTCCCAGTGGTGCTCAGGCCAGGACTTTAAAATTTGTCCAGGGTGCTGGTGATAACTCACCGACTCTTCACTAAAGACACCATGGGATCATTAAAGTCACAATAACCAATCTTTTTCTTACATGATGGAACTCAACAGTCATGAGATTAATCGTAGGAAATCGTGGAAGGTTGTCACAGCTTTGATGTATCAGGCAACACTAAACAATGCCAATGACCCGACTGTCCGTTGTAAGTTCCTTTCTGCACCTTTCTCTTCCAACCGCTCGAGATGTGGACTTGAGAGGAAGGTGCAGAATGCCACAAATAATAAGGCAGAGAGCTTGGCTTTAATATAAATGTGGACCTTGTAAGTGCAGTGTCCAGAATGGAGATGATGCCATCTGAGGCAATATTGATTTATAGTACGAGGTCTGATCAAAAAGTTCCGAGACTTCTTACAAAACTAAAGGACATCACAGTTAATCAAATGTATCCCTTTCAAAGTAGTTTCCTCCTCATTGAACACAATGATTCCAGTGGTCCTGCCATTTTATGAAGCATCTCTGGTACTCTTCTTTTGTGATAGCTTCAGTTCCCAGGTCACATTTTGCATGATTGTTGGCATATCCTGAAATCTCTCCTTTTAGGGTGTGTTTCAGTCGTTGGAACAGAAAAAAGTAATTTGGTGCCAAATAGAGTGAATACGGTGGGTGGGAAACCAATGAGGTGTTGTGCTTGGCCAAATATCCTTGTGTTGAGAGTGCTGAATGTGTCGGCACATTGTCGTGATGTAACATCCACAAACCTGACTCACATTTTTCAGGCGAATTCCGTCGAACTGCATCTCTTTGGCATTTCAACACGGCCAAATAAAACCACCGATTCACTGTCTAACCACGTGGAATGGACTACTGGTGCACAATACCTTCACTGTCAACAAAACACAATCAACATAGTCTTCACATTCGAACTCACCTGTCTTGCTTTCTTTGGTTGAGGTAACAGCACGGTCTTACATTGAGATGACTGACACTTAGTCTCAGGGTCGTAGCCATAAACCCAAGTCTCGTCACCTTCAATGATGCTGCGCAGGAAGTTTTCATCATCTTTAATGATGCTGCACAAGAAGTTTTCATCATTCCCTGCACGATCAATGAGTATCTGAGACACTGTGAGGCAATAGCAGGTCACAGATCTGACCTGACCTGACAGTGACCGTATCCTTGCTCTTCGTGTCCTCACCAAACGCAGACGAGAGTTTCGGCAGGGGCTGCTTGCAGCCTATGTTGATCTCTGTAAAGCGTTCGATTCAGTGAATCGGGATGCCCTCTGGAGGACTCTTGGTCTTCGTGGGGTGCCACCAAAACTGATCGATCTGATGTCTGAACTCTACTCTGGTACTGAGAGTGCTGTGAAGTGTGGTGGTACCATCTCTGACTTATTTTCAGTTGTTACTGGAGTTCGTCAGGGGTGAGTACTGGCCCCCACACTTTTCAGCACTTGTATGGACTGCATTTTAGGGAGGATGTCGGAAAGATCAAACTGCGGTGCATCGTTTGGGAATGTCAAGATCTCGGACCTTGATTTCGCAGATGATGCAGTCATCTTTGCGGAGACTTTAGATATCCTTTTGGGGGCCCTCGAGTTGCTGAATGAGGAGTCGGAGCCGCTGGGATTGCGAGTTTCTTGGGTCAAAACTAAGATCCAGGCTTTCAATGACATCTTGGATGCTGCTGTCCTGTCTGTGTCTGTTTGTGGTGAGTATGTTGAGGTCATGGAGATATTCACTTACCTTGGCAGTGATATTCATGTCTCTGCTGGCTGTGAGTCAGAGGTTAATAGACGTCTGGGTCGGGCCTGGGGAGTCATGGATTCACTGGATCATGGGGTGTGACGCTGTCGGTACCTGTGCGGGAGGACGAAAGTCCGAGTCTTCAGGTCCTTGGTGCTTCCAGTCTTGCTCTATGGATGCGAGACTTGGACTCTGACCAAGGATCTGAGACGGAGACTTAATTCCTTTGGTACCAGGTCTCTTCGGAGAATCCTTGGCTATCGCTGGTCAGATTTTGTGTCCAATGAGCGGTTGCTGAGAGAGACTCGGATGAGATTTGTTACCTGCATGGTCCGTGAGCGTCAGTTGCGGCTGTATGGACATGTGGCTCGTTTTCCTGACGCTGATCCTGTTCACCAGATTCTCTCAGCGAGGGAGTCTCATGAGTGGAGGAGGCCGATGGGCTGACCACGTGCCTCGTGGTTGCAGCAGGTTGATCAGCATCTCAGGGAGATGGGGATGGGCCTGGCATCTGCCTGGGGGAAGGCCAGACGGAGGCCCCTGGAGTACCGGCGGAAAGTGGACGCAGCGACGCGCTGTTGTGGCACATGCTCCCATACCTGACCTGACCCTGTGAGGCAATGTTCCTTCTGTTCCAGAGTGAGAACCTGCGGGATGAAATTTGCCGAGACCCACCTCATTTCCAAACCTTCAGTCAAAATCATTTGGTATGTTTGGCTTCCCGAATCATCATTCCTCTGTTACCATGAATCCTGTCACAAACACGAGCTCCTGTTTCCTCACTGTGGGGTTTATTGATGGTCTGAGCGTGGATCATCATCGACAGAAGTTTGGCCACTTTTAAACTGAGCAAACCACTGAAATGTTTTCGAACGGCTGAGAGCTTCATCCTCAAATACAGTTTTTAATATTTCAAACACGTCTGCACAAAGCAGCATGTCACTCAGGACTGAGACAAGATGGTGGCTTCCTGCTGGAGATTTTATGTCAACAAGTGTTGCCCAAAATGACACTTCTTTAATATCCCTGCAGTATAGTACTGCAGCATAGCAAACCAATTGTTCAAATTTGCATAAAAGCAAGCTGACCAAGGCAAAATCTCGGGTGGCTTCATATCTAGAATTGTTCGGAATACATTATTCTACATGTGTACCAATTTTGGTGCTTTTATGCAAATTTGAACAATTAATCTGAAATATCAGACTACGCTGCTGGACTAGTTTACTTAATTTTCCTTCAATAAATCTAGTCCCGGAACCTTTTAATCAGACCTCGTATGTTGGAATTTGGTTTTATCATAGATTAATTTGTTTTAAAATTAAATATATGTGAATTCATATTGACTGCTTGATTGAATGCATACCTTGTCTGATTTTAAAAAGAAACTTAATTATTCTGTTTTGCCTTTCCATACGACCTTCAACCCTATAGACTTGGAACGCCAAGAATCGGAGGATGATGTTATAGAGTTGGCTCCACCCCCCAAGAAGCGCTGAGTGGGTCACATGGCTGTCTCCAGAATGACATCATTACCATCATACTGATTTGGTGGCGAAGAGGACAGATTGACGAGGAATGGCTTTGAAAGAAAAGTTTTGTTCGTAAATAGTGGACTTCCAAAGAAGAGTGAACAAAGGAATAATGAAGAGCCTGATGATAATTTTGAGGAATGACAGGTGGAAGAAAGGAATCAATGTTGACATGTATAGGTCTGGAAATTGAGTATTGATAACGAATGATATTCAGTGCTTCTCAACATTCCTAAAATTCCCTACATTCCTTTATAAATGTGCCAAGCGCTATCTAATGCAGTTGACTCAGAATAGACAGACCTCATCCATCTTACTTAACATTCTTTATCCAACGTCTTTTACCTATCCATCCTCAGACTAACACACTTACCTCCAAGTTGTACACTGAGAAATGCTTCCCTCACTTTCCACACGTATACCTTCAAATTTATCTTCAAACTTCACCTTCTGTGCCAATGACCTTCTCACACTTCCTAATGTAGTTGGATAATTTTCTTGAATCCTCTCCAGCACTCACTTTACCCATTAACAACAAAAACCTATCCATCCCTCTCCCATATCCAGCTTCCACCTCAATTCAGTCTCACCTCCAAATTTATCAATAAAAAAGTGCCCAATGACAAAATACACTTTCTTGTAGTAAGGCTTATACAGGGTTTAAAGTGTGGAAAAAAAAATGTAACAATGAAAAATATAGTTATATTTTAACAAGTAAAATTATATTGATTGTTTATATTCCCTTTCCCCTTCCATCTGTGCTCTTTATTTTTAATCATTTCTACTTTTGTCTTTTCAAATTACATCTGCTCTTTACTTTCACACCTTTCCTTTTTCACATTCGTTTTTCTTTCACTTTTCTCCACGTTTGTCTTCCTCATTATTTTCTTTCACCCTCTTCTCACTTCTTATAAAAGGGAGAACCTAAAAGGAGATTTCAGAAAGTTCATTCTTTTCTACATCTCCTTTTATTCCCTTTCAGATTTTCTTTTTCAATCCGTCCTTTCTTTTCTTAAATCTTTCTTTTTTCTTTTTCTTTAATCTCTTTGGTGCTTTTGCTTTAACATCTCAAACTTATGATTTTCATGCCAACGGTTAACTCTCACCTTCCTCATCCATTATATGTACACTTTACTTTATTTCCATCCCCTTTCCTTTATACCATTTCAATTATCCTTTCCTATTTTGGACTGGCAAGATAGCTGGGAGGAAATCATATTCTCCTCTGAGCTGTCTCACTTTTGTTGAAATCTCGAGTCGGCAATGAACTGTCACCCTGGTGTTTTGCATGTAGGACGAGGCATCTACGCGTGTACCGTCCCTCAGGTGGACGTTAAGCTGGATATCTCATCTGCCTGAATTCATCATTAGTGAATGCGAAATATCTCACGGTGTCTCTCGAGAAGGCGAGTTATCGCTGGCACTTTGGAAAAATTACAAATTCTTGCTTCCTTCAGTAAAACGTGGCCAGCCGGTTTGTAAAACACTTGGACAAAAAACCTTGCAGCTGGCCTACCCTACAAGGTGGGAATAATTGGGGCCAACATTTTCCTTCTCTTCTTTCTTTTCTACATTCCTTCCATTCCTTTTGTTTGTTTTTAACATCTATATTTATTCTTTCCCAATGCACCAGCTTTTCCATTTTAAATATTCCTCAATGTTTTTTTGCATTTTATGATCTTCACTTTCTACTTATTCTTCTTTCTAAAATTCATTCATCTTTCCCATATTTCCTTTCATACTTGGCATTTCCACCCTCTTTCCCTCATCATTTCCTTTTTCCTATATATCTTTCCCCTTCCTACCACTCCTTTCCTCTTTCTGTTACTATCTTGTAATTGCTCTTTTCTTTCTTTTATATATTTCTTCTTTCCTTTTTTGTATCAGTTTCTCCATCTTTACTCTTTTTTTTTTTCTTCCAACCTCTTTCACATCTCTTTTCCACTGTTTAATTTTCCTACACCACTGTAATTCACACTTGTATCTCTTGTCCCGTTTTTCTCATCACCGACCCCCTAGTCTCTCATGTGTTACTGCTAAACTGACGTAAATGTTTGCACATTCTTTGCCCATCTCTAAGGCATTGTTTTTTTTTCCAACGTAAAAACAACCGATGATTGTGCAATGATTCCAGTTCTTGGAGCTGCTGAAAGCAGCCGTCTAATAGACTTTTATCGTGGCTTGTGGTTTCCTTTTGTTAGCCATTGGAAAATTGCATTACTGTGGATCGGATGTATTGGTGTACTTTATTTGTCTAATCGAGTTACATGGTGTAGTGCACGGTTGTGTGTGTGCGCACGGTGTGTCTGCCCCTTGCCTTCCAATCCACTGGGCAGTGTTGCTTGCCACACTTGAGCTCAACCTCGTTGCTCACACAACAAATGTTAACTTTGTATCACGTCTACAACTTTTCTGCCAGTTTAGATTATTTCATGCACAAACTGCATTTTAGACTGCATGCTTTTATTACAATTTGTAACGTAATACAGCTTTTTATGCTCATTATAAAATTAACAAGGCATCTGGCTTATTTCGCTTTGCTACAAATGGCTACGTTTTACAGTTGGTCAATAAATCGATGCTATTTGCACGTCCATTAGAGTTTCGGTATAAATGGTTTTATGTTGCTCGTAAAACAAATACAATGCTCAAAGAAAGAACAGTTATAGTTGCATTGTCTATGACACAACACGACCACTGTTAACAAATCATAGCAATGTGAACCATACAGACAAATCAATTATTGAATGGCTGTTACAGTACACGATCAGCTGTTTTTAGTCATGCGAGCTAATATTCAAATGCATTGGTTAAGACATTAATTTCATACGTTCCTAAGACAACACTAATTGGTCTTTTCACCCACTCATTTAAGAGTTTAATTAAAAAAGCATTAGTGTCGGAGATTCGTGTTGATTGTTAACTGCACAAAGATAAAGATGAAAATATTCGAGACTACTTTGATGTGGAAAGCAAAAGAAGAAATAACCCTTTTTATTTTTACTTTTGTCTTACATTTATTTTTTTATCGTTTGGATTATGAAATGGATACAATCAATTTACTTTGTATAATCGAGTTGAAAGAGAGTTTCTGAAGATTTCACCATTGTTGACAGATTAGCCAAAACGACAACAAAACAAAATTGACATTCACTTTGCCTGTGATGTTTTGATATTATCAATGCCCTTGCAGTGTTGTTAAAAGTGCCTGATTGAGTTTGTGTTCAAATTTTGAACCTTTTTATGATCAGCAGTTTTTAGTGAACATAAACTATTTTTGTTATGTTTACCTTTGTGACTTTCAATTAATACAATTTGCTTTACCATCTTATTGGTGTCAAGTTTAATCAGTGATACTTTGTATGACAAATGTTTTTTTCAAGTTTATAGGTGTTTTCACAAATGAGCTAAATCGGCACAATCGTTTTGCAATGTGAATATAACTGAATGATAAATGACTTTCTTTTTGGAAGTTCGTTGCACAAACAGATTCATGATTGAATTAACGTTTCTGCAAGAACTTTTACGAGTAATTGACATGTTATAAGGGTGAAAGCTCGGGCGATGTTCTATTATATCGATGAGCTTGTTGTGGAGCATTCATGACTCAAGCAAGCACTTGAGCATCAAGGTCGATGAGGAACGGCTGGCTTGGCAAGCGATAGCAAGCTGATTGGTTCGTGTCATTCTTACAATCGGCAATAAGTTAAGATTGACGCGTTTTATTATGCTGAATCCAGCTAAAACGGTCGTCGTAGAATTATATTAACGATCTGCCTTCAATAGAGATTGACTGATTTGAGCTTTGACGTTTCCAAGTACTACCTTGGATTTAAAAAAACAAAAATTCTGTCATATCTTGAAGATCTAAAATACATTTTCTGTATTCAAGCTGTTAGTTATATTATTATTAAACAAATTCCTTAAAAAAAAAACATTGTTCGTGAAATGAGGACGAGAGAAGAACCTTCAGAGTATAGGATTTATTCCATTTGATTGAAGCCGCTTCTACGGGCACACCAGGAAATACAGACGCAGCATGGAGTACATAAGCAGTAAGGTACACACGCGCAACTAATCACCGCAAAATAAATCAGTATTATATATCAATCAGTATTCTCACCATTCAATGAGCACCAAGTGAGCCGCCGACATAAAACGACAATGCCCCAGGGACAAACCCCGCGGCCGAGCCGAACCTCAGCTTTATCTCTGTGCTCGAGCCGGGCAACATGTGATCACGACCTTCAATTCACCACAGTTCGCAGTACAGCGGCCATGACGGTGTAGGTAGCTGTACTATTTAGAATACTTTGGCTCATTTTGTCATTCGTGAATGACGTATTCTTCCTTCGTATTACAAGTCATGAAGTGAAGAGCAGAATAAATTGGTAGAAATTGATTTAAGAGCCAGATCAAAGGATCTATAGATAGATTCGTTTTTATTACAGTTCGATTTGCTGCCTGTCAGTCAACATTTTAATGTAATATAAAAAAAAAATCTTTGGTGTGACTCGGCCGGGGTTGGAGCCACAGACCTCCCCGACTCAGAGCGGACACATTAAGGATTACAGCACCGAAATGAAGGGATTTAATTGACCAGACAGTTGCTAACCACGCTGGAGCCATTTTTTTTTTCTTGAGAACGTAAAACGTCATCGATAGGATATAAATAAATAATACCGGCGCGGATTGATTACGTCATTAAATGCGCCTGCTAGGCCCCTAGGCCTTCAGTTTAAACCATTTTTGACTTGGATGCGTTCATTTTTATTTTTATTTTTTTTTACATTTAGAAATCGAATTGTAACTCTTTTCACCCGCTTGTTACTGCCAATGGAGGATAAGCAGCTGAGAATGTAAGTTTAAAGAATAGAGAGCGTGGATCGTTTTTCTTTTAATTATAAGCTAAGCTGGGTTCGACACGATGGTGCATCGAGTTCGATTCCCGACCCGACAAATAAACTGTCCGATTGGTGCATTGCATCGCAGAGTGCGCCGTCACCTCGGATAGGCTCTAAGCTTGGTGTCCCGTCTGTTACCATTACTTGGATGTATAAAAATGGAACACCACGGTGTCTCACGAAGTGTGGGCGAGTTCTCGTCGGCACCATGAAGCCAGTTACAAATTTCTGCCAAAATCGCCTTCACTCGAACGTCAGGCCTGGCCAGCCGGTTCGTGAAAGACGTGTCGAAAACGGCTCCCTGCCGACCATGGTCGTACGTGTTAAACATTGCCCACATAAACGGGAACAATGTTCATCGTGCACGACCGTGGCTATACAGTACATGATCCGTCTGTCCATCCATCCATCCATCCATCCATCCATTCATCGGGACCAGACTCTGTGCAGAGCGTTGGTGCTGCCGAAGCAGTCTCCTTGGCTATTGGACACAGTCATGGGCGTGTCGCCACTCCGACACAGGATACCAGCAAGCTGGCACTCATTTTGCCGACCTTGGAAGGATGACGGACAGAGTCAACCCCACCTGGTATTGATTCAACAGCTGAGTGGGTTTTGAACTCGGGATCCTAGGATCCCAAGCCCAACACTCCAGCCATTAAGCCAACACCAGGCATTCAGTACATGATCACTGTGCTGAAGGTCTGCACTGGTTCATCATGCATGACCATGGCTGTACAGTACATGATCATGGTGCTAAAGGTGTGCAGTGGTTCGTCGTGCACGACCATGGCTGTATCATACATGATCATGGTGCTAAAGGTCTGCAGTGGTTCATTGTACATGGCTGTACAGTACATGATCATGGTGCTAAAGGTCTGCAGTGGTTCATCGTGCACGACCATGGCTGTACAGTGCATGATCACGGTGCTGAAGGTCTGCACTGGTTCATCGTGCACGACCATGGCTGTATCATACATGATCACGGTGCTGAAGGTCTGCAATGGTTCATCCTGCACGACCATTGCTGTTAAAGTACATGATCACTGTGCTGAAGGTCTGCACTGGTGAATTGTGCACGACCATGGCTGTATCATACATGATCACGGTTCATCCTGCACGACCATTGCTGTTACAGTACATGATCACTGTGCTGAAGGTCTGCACTGGTTCATCGTGCACGACCATGGCTGTTGCGGTACATGATCACGGTGCTGAAGGTCTGCAATGGTTCATCTTGGTGTAGTTTTATCGCAAATAATGCATCGTGGCTTTCAGGGACTCCATGTGATTGATGGTGTCACCCGTGTTGTAGATTGGTGAGTGGAGATGTGTGCGGCGAATATGACACCATGTTCCAACGAGTGCGCAGCGTGATGAAAAAGAATGGTGATTTCAACGTGAGTGGAAGAATCACGTGATTAGACTATTTGGTTTCTGCAACACGACAAGTGAATGCTTGTCCTCTGCAAAGTTGACCTCGGGTCAATGTAACCGTTTGTAATGTCTTCTTTTTCTGTCGACATAGAAAGCATATTTGAGACTCCTTCGGAGAAAATACCGTCTACCTTTGTTTGTGGATGTAAAAGCCCCCTCGTTCCTCTATATTTGTCTATCAATCCTTTCCTGGACGCGTCCTTCTCTCGTAACGGGTACCATTACCCAAAATGTCGAATATTGGCTTATTGGTCACCTTTGCTCCTCTGTCCCATTGCTCTCATCTGTGGAACTCCTCCCTGATTTGCCCAATCATGTTCTCCCCTCTCATCCAATCACTATCTCGTAATGTTTCTGATCTCCACTTGTAAGTGAGATTGGATTCTCACTGACTTATCCATCTGACGTCAACCACCTCCCCCTCCTTTCGTACACCTGAAATGCGTGCACCCTTCCCTGGCTGCTTGTCCTCATCCTTTGTCCTTGCTTGCCAATGTGACTCTTGTCTGTTTCTTTGTTGTCCAGCTGTTTTCTTTTGTCCTATTGTTAGTCCTTTGACCTCTTACCCTCTAATGTTTGTTGACTGCAAACCCCTCTTGCACAAGCCTCAATCTCTAATATTTATGGTAATAAAAAAGGTTTCCAAGGTATCTTTTACAACAGTAGGCCTGTGGATTGGTGTCTTTGCTAAAATCTCCATTTTATTGGGTGCATGAGCATTGTCTTATAACTTTGACCCGTTACAGAGCTTATGAAGCTCTTGTCGTGAGTCTCTTGACGTGATGGCCTCGAGGTACGCACACTCGCCTCTAAGCTGTCTCGCCTGGGTTCGAATCCTGACCATATATATATATATATATATATATATATATATATATATATATATATATATATATATATATATATATATATATATATATATATATATATATATATATATATATATATATATATATATATTGTCATCTGGGTGTGTCACAGGCCAGGTGATTCATCAATGCGTGTGACGTCCCTCAGTTGGACGTTAAACGAGTCTCATCTGCCGGCATTCATTGGTGGATGTTAAATATCCCACGGTGTCCTTCGCGAAGAGTAGGCGAGCTATTGCCGGCACCATTGCCAACAAATTCCAAATTCATGCCCTTACCTACAGGGGGCATTGCATCAGTGGCACAGCTGTGCTCTTATCCAATGATGCCACCCGCAGCCTTGTGCTGCATACAAATAAAGAGCGTGGGTGAGTCTTTCGGAGACTCGAAGTTATTTTTTAGCCTAGTACCCATATCTGTTCACTCATCTGACATTTCCTTTTCAATAAGTGAAACGGGGAAGTTATTTCAGAAAAAGGGGAATTAAATGCCATTCGATTTGCCTTTATCCATGCAGATTGTAGCAATTGGTTGATATTGTAGCGGCTCCAAGCACATGTCGTATTCTATGTTGTGCAGGTCTTGTTTTGTGTCGGAAGTTTTTTTGCCGACTCGGAAGCATCTCGAGAAGTTTGGCTGGAATATAAAGAGGGGCGACGGGCAGGTAACATAAATATGACCTTTGTCGCAAAAAAAAATGTTGCCCGTCTTGACGTGGCCTGAACTGCTCGGCGCGTTCTGTTCCACCTCCAAATACCCTTTGATGCCCTGTGACCCGTAGTTCCGCTGCCAACCTACATCCTTGGCCCGAATGATGGCTCCACTGCAGATTTGTTTCCTAGTGCAGATGGTGGGGAGGTGGCTCCAGGGATTACCTACCTCGGTACAGTAAATATATTTTTAAAAAGTAATATATATATATATATATATATATATATATATATATATATATATATATATATATATATATATATATATATATATATATATATATATATATGTAATGTCCAGCTTTGTCCTCGGTAAAACCTGATGTGTATCGTGTCAGTTTATGACGTTTTCTTCTGAAATTGCACTCATAACCAACTGTTACTGCCACTGAAGTAAAAAGCCCAAAAACTTGATACGCTGCAGTATTGCAAATAGAAAATGGAAACTGGATAGCCAGCTTTACTTTGACTTATGAAGAGTTTGTTCTGTGCTATGATGGCAGATTTTGATTAAATAATTTGTTTCAATCCAGATGTAACAATTTGAGGTGAATGTAAAAAAAAATATATTGAGTTTGGTGATTGTGCCATGGAAGTGTTGGTATACATTTGTATTTGGTGGCAGGGCATCATGGTGTGCTACGCACTGCAACAGGCCTAGCTGTGGCCTATTTGAGTGGGCATGAAACGCGGAACGGAAAGGCCGAGGCTTGGCAACACGCTGCCGCAGATGGAAATGCCCTGACGGAGATGGGGAGTGCAGAAACGGACATATTGTTGACATCTACTTGGCCAGAGGGTGTCTGCAAATACAGCCCTGAGCCGGTACGAGTAAGATGGGGAAACGATGTTGAGCTACGTTGGTGGTGATGTAAGATGTAGAATGTGATATGTAATGTGAATGATTCCTCATGCAGATATCTCAACAGTACGAGGTACCGGTAAAATTGCATTTCTACGTAATTTTTGTTTCATTAATGGAGTATTTTATAACGACTATGACGTATGAACCAGACTTGGCGGCGTAATGGTTCGAGTGTCCTCTCTGATTCCTGGGCGTCAGCTATTCTTTTTTAAGAAATGGTGCGTGCTGCTTCCTTGCTCGACGCTCAGTGTTTAAAACGGATAAAGCATAGGCAAACAATGCTGGGAAAGCAATGGCAAACCACCCAGTATAACCCTTGCCAAGAAACTGCTTCGGCAACACCGACGCTCTGTAAACAAGAAAAAATAAAAATATAAAAAATGTTAAAACATAGAGGGATGAAATCTCAAAAAAATCCAAACAAGGTAGGAATGACACCACATTACTATTCCACAATACGACACCATTATCCTCTTATGGATTACCATCACGACATGTTTTGACATTTTACTTTTGTTGTGTGATTGATGAAGAAGTCAGGGTAAAGAGGGGGAAAGGACATGTACGAACACCCTCCTCCCCCACCCACTTTCCAGCCGTGGTTGGTATGGAAAGGTGAGAGGGGTGGTACTTCCAAAATAGATGGCTCCTCACAGAATTTTAATTTGAGCCACAGGAGCACATGATTAACAGTGCTCAGACTGATAAGGTCATCCAATCTGCAAGCTTTATAACCGCAACTGAATTATCCAAATTGAGTAACAGATGCTAAAAAAATGGAAAAGAGCAGTTTTGTTCCAAGGCATAAATACTTGTGACAATGGTTTCTAGCATTTGCTTTGTCTGCACACTCGTGTATGGTTATTGATTGTAAAATACCTATTTGCTTTTTATTAAAAGGAGTTTAATGTATTTGCACTGAGGACTTGTTTTCATCAAAAAAGACCCCATTAATGAAACAAAGAGAAAAAAAAAATTGTGCATGTATCAAAATAATGTTACATGTGTATCTGCCACTGAAACAGACAAGAAGATATTGTTCTGTTTGTGGGGGTAGATGGAGGAATTTCATCGGAAAGATCGGATCGTATCGAGTTGCTTGTCCTGTGGGCATGTAGGAGACATCTCGATGTAAACTAAGTCGGGAAACTGTGAGCTTAAGTGTTACCTGTCACCACATGGGGGGTGGTGCGGTGTAAATTCGGGATTAAGGATAATTTCCCCCAGTATGTAATTGCACCCCCGCCCACATGACTTTTTCCTACATTTTTGCATTTACAAGCCAGCAATAGGATCACGTCCTTGAAACAACTACAACTGAGCTGCAAGTCCAAGCAGGCGAGAAGCCGCGCCTTCCCGATTTTCGTGCGAACAAGTCACACCCCCAGAGTGGATGATTGATAGGAGTGACATCAAAGGGAGAAGCAAACAGACGAGTGGAGTTCGGTGTGAGGGAGGCGATCAGAAAAAAAAACAGGGTGTGTCTTGGCGAGAGAGCGGGGAGGCAGGTCATTGCAGGAGGAGAGAGACACGGTCGGAGACGAAGGCTCGAAGCGGGACAGAAGCGAGAGAGGCAGTATCAGCGGCCGAAACAGCAGGGCATTATGGCTGGCTTTCCTTCGACGCATCAAGAAGACCGCACGATTGTTGTGTTTGTGCTGAGGTAAGTTTGCCCGTGTGTGGGACCAGCGCCAAAACCTTGTGTGGAGCCATCGGGAGAAAGAGACGGTGCCATTCTGCAAAGCAGAAGATCGACGTCGGTGAGGATGATCGACGAAGAGGCTGCATGGCGGTTGTTGAGCCCTGGCATTGAATACTGCCTCTTGAATTACCTCACGTACGTTCCCCGCCCAGAGAGGAGCTCGGCACCATTTTGGGCGCGTCCTCCCACGCAGTGACGAAGCAGTTTGGTGACCTTCAAGCTACTGAGATTATCTCCTGGACCCAAAGCTCAGTGCCAAAATAAAGGAGGGATTTTTCTTTGTTTTATTCTGTCCCCTTGTTTGTATTTGGTCTGTGTGGAGATGCCTCAAAATTAGATTTAGGTTACCTTGATTCATTTCCATTCTTATTGTTGATCTTTCTGTTTATTCAATCATTATTTATTTAAGTTACTGGTGTCCGTTGTTCTGTTGTGAGTTTGAGAGTAAAACCCCTGTACTGTGCTACCGTCCTCGCTGTTTCTTTCCTGCGCGTGCCAGAATCTCGGCTGCAAGCCTCCAAGAGAACCGTTTGGCCATCTGTCCAGGTCAGGACAAACCCACTGGACACGACAATATTCTACCATTCTTATGACAGCACAGATGGCCCTGTAAGACTCCAGGGCCTCCCTTGAGGTTGAATTGCTGCCTTAACGGTTAAGCTAGTTGGCTTTGCTTCAACCTTGTAATAAAATCGTCCTTTGCCAGCCACAAACAGCTGTTGCTAATAATTGAGAGTTATTGGCAACAACTGCCATCAATGGGTACAATATATAACTGGCATTGAGTTTCTGGTCTGACAAATGGAATGTCTCAATTCCGGAAAATCTCTGTCTCACCTTGTCATTCCGGCTTGATTGTCAAACGAACCTACTTACCTGTTTCCACTGTCAGCCAGTCAAAGAGGTTCTGTCTCTTGAACTTTGAGGCCTCACCATCACCTCAACATCATAACCATATGTAGCCAAGCTGGCCTCCAAAGCAAGCCACAGACTGGGATTTTAAGTTTTCAGACTGTCTGACATTGTGTAGCAGCTGACACATCGTTTAACAGTTGTTGGTTTTGTTATTGCTTTGAGACGAAGCCCAAAGTTTGCTGTTTGTGCATGCAACTGCATGCCTCTGTGTGTGCGTAAGAGCGCTGTACCTCCATGATATTTAGACGCACAGTGAAAAATAAGGAGGGGGTTTCGGTGAAGGTATAATGAGAGGGATAAATGTGATCAGCTAATCTATCGGCAAAAGGCGCTGTATAAATATGATTATTAGTCCCTTAACAATTTCACCTGAGGGGACTATAGGTTTGCTCTCCGTCAGTCGGTCTGTCTGTCCATATGTCAAACCTGTGGTTTTTATGACTTTTTTTTTTCCGATTATCCTTTAACATATTCAACTGAAACTTGGTGCATGGCTTTGTTATGATAAGTTACAGAACAAGTTCAAGTTTCAGGGCGTTTCATCAATTTTTCACAGTTATGCCCTTTTTGGACTTAGAAAATATCACATATTATAAGCCAGCAAATACACCCCATGCTTCGCTGATGGGTATATTAAGGGGTGGAGATTAAGGGAATATTAAGGGAATATTAAGGTAAGAAGGAGTATCCCTGTGTCGTAAGAGGCGACCAGGGTTGCGTCAGGAAGGGCATCCGGCGTAAAACATGTGCCAAATCACTATGCGGATCACACGGATGATCCGCTGTGGCGACCCCTCACGGGAGCAGCCGAAGGAAGAAGAAGATTAAGGTAAGAAGGAGGGGAGGGAGAGGGGTGGGGGAGCGAAGACGATGTGGCAGCGAGGAGGGGTGCGGAAAGGGAACAAAGTGTGAGGGGGGGTGGGCAAGGGAAGGCAGTGTGAGGAGTGGGCAAAGGAAGCCAGTGTGAGGGGACGGCAAGAGAAGGCAGCGTGAGGGGAGGGCAAGGGAAGGCAGTGTGAGGGCTGGGAAAGGGAAGGCAGCATGAAGGGTGGGCAAGGGAAGGCAGCATGAGAGGTGGGTAAGGGAAGGCAGTGTGGGGCAAGGGAAAGCAGCGTGAGGGGTGGACAAGGGAAGGCAGCGTGAGGGGTGGGCAAGGGAAGGCAGCGTGAGGGGTGGGCAAGGGAAGGCAGCGTGAGGGGTGGGCAAGGGAAGGCAGCGTGAGGGGTGGGCAAGGGAAGGCAGCGTGAGGGGTGGGCAAGGGAAGGCAGCGTGAGGGGTGGGCAAGGGAAGGCAGCGTGAGGGGTGGGCAAGGGAAGGCAGCGTGAGGGGTGGGCAAGGGAAGGCAGCGTGAGGGGTGGGCAAGGGAAGGCAGCGTGAGGGGTGGGCAAGGGAAGGGAGCGTGAGGGGTGGACAAGGGAAGGCACCGTGAGGGGTGGGCAAGGGAAGGCACCGTGAGGGGTGGGCAAGGGAAGCCACCGTGAGGGGTGGGCAAGGGAAGGCAGCGTGAGGGGTGGGCAAGGGAAGGCAGCGTGAGGGGTGGGCAAGGGAAGGCAGCGTGAGGGGTGGGCAAGGGAAGGCAGCGTGAGGGGTGGACAAGGGAAGGCAGCGTGAGGGGTGGGCAAGGGAATGTCAGCAGTGTAATTGTTAAAGCATCCACTCTGATTCTGGGATGTAAGGAGGGGTGGGGGAATGGAAAGCAGTGTGAGGGGGGGGGAGGGAGGGGATCCGGCTGGACACATCCAGAGATAATCACCATCTGGACATAACCACCGTTGGGATACGTACAGAGATAACCACTGACTCAAGAAATGTGCAGAGATAACCACCATCCGGGCAAAACCATCATCCAGATACGTTCGGAGACAGAAAGAGAGAGAGAGGTGCGGGAGGATGCTGCACTGTATTCGGAGGAGGTAGAGTGAGGATGGGACAAACAGAGAGGGGAGAGGGTGTAAGGAGAGGTGGGGGAAGGGAAAGCAGCATGAATGGAGGGGAATGAAGTGGGAGAGGAGGGGAGGGGAAGGCAGCATGAGGGGAGGGTAAAGGAAGGAAGTGTGAGGGGAGGGTCCATCTGGAAATGACCACCGTCCAGTCACGTATGGAGATAACCATCTGGAGATATCGACCGTCTGTATGTGTGTGGAGATTACCACCATCTTGGCATAACCATCATCGAAAGAGAGACACACAAACACGCGCACAGACACGCGCACAGACACGCGCACAGACACGCGCACAGAGTATGAATGGTGCACTGTATTATGAGGGGTGGTGCGAGGAAGAGAGAGAGAGAGGAGAGAGGAGAAAGAGGAGAGAGGGGAGTTAGCAGAGAATATGTTATGTTTTATGAAAAAAAAAACACACACATACACACACACTAACATTTATTAGTATAGATGGGTCAGTGTTCAGTTGTCCTGACTCCACCCCACAGCTTTACACCCATTGGCTGAAGCGCTAATTTGACCACCCCAATTAAATCGTGTGCCGCCATTGCAGGAAGCAGCACTGATCAGCAGGCCTCAGGCCATAGATCTGGGTGTTAGTCCATGGCCCAGTGCAATTGGAATGATCCCAGGTATATAACCACGATGTATTGTATATGCACATGAGCGGTACGTGTGTTTTTGCTTCATGTATGTAGATTAGGTTATTTTTTGAATCAATAGACAAGCCAAGAAACAAATTAAACACAGTGGGTTTGAATTCCTTCTTCTTCATTTTGGTTATGGTATCGGCTCAAGCGTGTGTTAAAGCAGGCTAATTTTTTTATATTCAGTTTGTTATCCCAGTTGTCTTTCTTGGTTTCTTGTCTACAAAAGATATTGGTGGATGAAAATTGCTTTTCCTTTAATTCTTCCAAATAGACCCAAACACAGTGTGCTCGAGAGTTTCTTTTTCTTTGTTTTGTTTCCGGTATTGGCTCGAGCATGCGTTAAATGCAAACAAATTTTTATCTGTAATCGTTCATCTCCCGAACATTCATTGGGACTGGCAAGGGGACATGTATTGCAAAGCAATTCTCACTGTTGCTATTATTGCTATTATTGTTATGAGCAAAGTACCTGACCGATGGGCAATCTTAATCCAAGCGTGCAATATGCTTTTCTGACACGTACCTTTATTTGGGCAGTGTATTGGCAACAGATCGCTCCCAAAAATAAAAAAATAACCTGGGTTACATATATGAAGCATAGACATGCATACTTTTATGTGCATATGTATCTCGCACTATCCATCCCCCAAAAGAAAGAAAATGCCAAAATTGGTGAATTTCTTTTTTTCTTCTTCTTCAAAACCTAATGGAATCAAACGAAACTTGCACAAGCACAGCGTCAAGGTTTTCTCATTAATCCTTGAATGTTTCAGCTTCATAGGTCAAATCCTTTCGGAGGAGTAGATGAAACATGCAACATACATATTGTTACGAATTTGGAAGTTTACTGCACTCAACATACAGGTCCTATAGCTCAGTTATATCGATAAGTAAATGTGGATAGATAGCTTCCCCTCCCTTGTCTAATGGGTAATTAAATGTTCATGCGCTGTGGAGTTATTTTGACAGTTTGGGTTTTTCTTTTACATTTTTCCACCAACATGAATGACAACAACAGCTGTGGACTACTCCGGCTCCAAATAAAACAACGATGAAAACCCTCTGCTCCCAGCATTCTCCGCACGCTCAGTCGGGGAAAGGTCATGCCCCACTCCTCGATTCGCTTGGTGGGGTGCCAAGTAGGGGAAAGGTTGAGCCATGCCCGAGAATGAATCGCGCCTGAGGAGCCCCGCCCGAGAATGATCCGCGCCTGAGCGAGCCCCGCCCGAGAATGATCCGCGCCTGAGCGAGCCCCGCCCGAGAATGATCCGCGCCTGAGCGAGCCCCGCCCGAGAATGATCCGCGCCTGAGCGAGCCCCGCCCGAGAATGATCCACGCCTGAGCGAGCCCCGCCCGAGAATGATCCACGCCTGAGCGAGCCCCGCCCGAGAATGATGCACGCCTGAGCGAGCCCCGCCCGAGAATGATGCACGCCTGAGCGAGCCCCGCCCGAGAATGATCCACGCCTGAGCGAGCCCCGCCCGAGAATGATCCACGCCTGAGCGAGCCCCGCCCGAGAATGATCCACGCCTGAGCGAGCCCCGCCCGAGAATGATCGACGCCTGAGCGAGCCCCGCCCGAGAATGATCCACGCCTGAGCGAGCCCCGCCCGAGAATGATCCACGCCTGAGCGAGCCCCGCCCGAGAATGATCCACGCCTGAGCGAGCCCCGCCCGAGAACGAATCACGCCTGAGCGAGCACGCCAGAGAGGATAAAAAGGAACTGAGAATCCTCGCAGAGGAGGCCTTGGTCTTGGTCTTGTTTTGGTCGTTGTCGTCAGTGTCGTCTTCCTCCTCCTCCTCCCGATGATCAAGAGCTTGGAGACACCATCCACCACCGGAGCCGCAAGGGTGCGTGCCGTCTCTCGAAGGGATACGGAGGTGAGGTGTTGAATGCCAGGACGAGCGCCGAGCGAAGCTGAAGAAACTGATCGCGGCTTGCCGTTCAGCTCGCCTCTCGCTGGTGCCTGGGTCGACTCTACGCGAAGACCACATGAGCTGGACAGGTCCGAGGCAGAATCTGGTCTTCAGCTCGACTGTCCTACTGGCTAGAGGTCTGAATAAAGACCACTTTTGTCCGATTATTGTGTGTGTGTGTGTGTGTGTGTGTGTGTGTGTGTGTGTGTGTGTGTGTGTGTGTGTGTGTGTGTGTGTGTGTGTGTGTGTGTGTGTGTGTGTGTGTGTGTGTGTGTGTGTGTGTGTGTGTGTGTGTGTGTGTGTGTGTGTGTGTGTGGTGCCGCCAGTCTGCTAAGTAATGAATTGTTAAGTGCCTTGCTGTACATACGTGCTTATTAATATTCGGATAACTCTGCTCTTCTGTGTTCCTCTCACTGCATATTGTCAAATACACAGCCCCATTTGTGAAATGTGTCTGCTCGTTCGTGTCCTTTGCTCCATTGGCTTAGTGTGCTGCGTGTTGGAAAATTAGCAAGGCCGTTGTGCTGCTGTAAAGGGGACATTTGGACCGACTGGACTTTGGTGACCGTCCGCTCGGGTCACACTCGGTTCGAGTACGTTCGCGGCTCGTTCCGTCCGGGTGCTGTCGAGGGTGTGGAGACTCGGTAAATCGCCACGTGGACATCTAGGTATTTTGAAAATTGGCAAATAACCCTGTACCACATGGTAGAAATATTGACTCTTCACGGTCCGATAAGGGACCCGTACTTCTCGGAGTTTTCTGAAAAAGTACGATCTAAATTTCGGGTGATCGGCGGAGCTGACTCTACTGCTCCACCTGGCGGTCGTGCTCGCAGCCGATACCCGGCCCCGCAACAATATAACATACTTACCTCCGTTATATAGATTATTATTGTTATCAAAGAATGAATGCTCGCATGAGTGTGATAGAGAAACCTTTTCATTTGCACAGATGAGTTTGGATCCAACTTCAGAAAGCTCGATTGTGGCAAATGTCTGCCGCTTCCTCCAACCCAGATACCATTTTGCTGGTCTACAAGGCTTTTTCCATGAGCGAGTACCTTTCAGGTAACAACACACAATTCTTGATCATTGTGGCAGTGTCATTGTCTCCTTTTGAGGAATATGGTAATGAAATCAGATGTGGTGCATCTGGCAAATGTTACATCCTGATTGTACCACTGAGCTGTCATATCACACTGCTCGTAATAGGTGTGTATTCACTGTGATGATTATAGCTCATGTTTTCCAGCAACAATGGCTCGATATTCACCTTGTTCTTTTGCCCAGATGCATTTTAAGACTTTGATTGATTTGTTATTTTCCATCTGCATTATACAAGGATGTTCACCTTGAATATGTAACCTTTAATCACCATTTTCCTCACCTTCCCATTACAATACAATTTTAAAATTGTTTCAGATACTACTCTTAGTATACCACACAAAAAAAACAACACATGTCAAAATAGCTGTACACACAGCGACACAGCAGAGTTTGTAAAGTTATCTGCTGGCCCATCTGCAAAAATGTTGATATCCCAGTTCCAGAAAATTTGTGGGAACATGAACCAAAAGCAATCGCTGAAAACGTGGAAATACCTCTCACGTACAACCTAATGATCCCCTCAAGCATGAACATCGAAAAGAAAGCATTGCAACCAGATATCACACTTGGGTACTAAAAAGAGAAGAAGACATTGCTAATTGATGTGTTGATACCAGTGATTTTGGAAAACGACGCAGAAATCAAGAAAATGACCAAGTACCAAGACCTCAAGAATGAAGTGAAAAGATCTTGGAAGCTGAAGAAGCCAAAGTTGTACCAGTGATAGCTGGACCTACAGGAATGGTGATAAAGAACCTCACAGAGATATTAAAAACCATCCCTGGGAATATTACTACAAACAAACTACAGTTGGCAGCTGTGCGGGGGGGGGGGGGGGGCTCGGTGACGATCCTGAAGAGAGCCCTCGGCATAAAACTTTGAGAACAGAAAACATCACAGCTTGATCCATGAATCGTGACCCCTTACCGAAATGAAAGTAGACACTTTGAGCCTGTCCTAGGAGGACTCCATTCCACATTCTGAAACCCGCATATGTAGATACCAACAACGACACACACACGCTCGGCTGATAGCAATTTTTCGAGAATCGGCAGATTGGAGTCAGTGTGACTACCAGCTACAGGTGGGGTTGACTCAGCCTGTCATCCTTCCGCACTGTATACAACCCCAAAACCTTGAGTAGCTTGAACTGAAAAGCATATATGAATATATGAAGTTACATATATGAAGCATAGACATGCATACTTTTATGTGCATATGTATCTCGCACTATCCATCCCCCAAAAGAAAGAAAATGCCAAAATTGGTGAATTTCTTTTTTTCTTCTTCTTCAAAACCTAATGGAATCAAACGAAACTTGCACAAGCACAGCGTCAAGGTTTTCTCATTAATCCTTGATCTTGGGACCAATTGCCGTCGATAAACCCATGCACCCGGAAATGCCAAGCAATGTCCGAATTGGACAAATGATCATTTTCTTAGCGTCGGAACTGCTGCTAAATCCAAATCTCCAGCTTAAATTTTGTAATTCTTCTTCATTTAAGAGATTCTCGAGGTTATGGTATGGGTGGAAATGAAATAAATACACAAACGCTGGTATCTCCAGGTGTTTATATGCATTGCAATGTCCCCAGTGATTCGTAGCTATGATGAACAGGCATTCGATAATATGAGTGAGGAAAGTGAAAAACAAAAACTTTATCGTTAAGAAATTGCTGCAGCCTGTTCCAAGTCAAGGCATGGTTCAGCAGGCCCAAAACATGGTGGCCTAAAAAGGGGTGTTTTAATTAACCCAAATATCCAATTTTCACTCATTCACTTCCTTGGTGTTCCCTGAGTATGCATGCAAAGTTTCAGGCTGCTAGTTTTCATGGTTTTGGAGTTATGGAGGACACACACACACACACACACACACACACACACACACACACACACACACACACACACACACACACACACACACACACACACACACACACACACACACACACACACTGTTTTAGGGTGTTGAAAATATAATCATTCAGAAACTCTTTTTCTAAAGGCAATATGTAAAGATAGTATTTATCATTTGAAAGCTTTTGCTTTCTTCTCCTCCAAACTTGACTCACTTCCCATTCCATTTCCTGCAGGAACCATGAGGTTTTGAGGGAAAGGCCAAAGCCAGTAACCAGGTTTATTGGTCTTGCTGGAGCTACAGCCAAAAAGGGAAGGTGGCTGTATGCATTTTCCATGACCCCTTGGTCTAGAAGCCCTCTTGTGGACCTAAATAAGCAGCCGCCTGATGTCACAGAAAATCCTTGGAGTCGTTCCAATGTGGCTAAAGCAACTATGGACCATGGGGAGGTCTGCACCTTGTCACCTCTCCTTTTAATCATTCTAGCATGTATTCTTCTTCATCACCCCCCCCAACACCCCTCTCCCAATGCATCTACATGTTATTTATTTTCCCTTTTCTCTGTTTCTTCACCTCCTCATTACCTCCACCACCTAAGGTGGACAGAGGTTGTGTTTTCACCCCTGTCTGTCTGTCTGTCTGTCTGTCTGTCTTACTGTCTGTCTTTGTCTGTGAGCAGAATATCTCAAAAAGTTGTGGACACATTTGGATGAAATTTGTTGGCATGTTGGTGTGTGACAAGGACTCATTGATCCGATTTTGGTGAAGATTGGATCCGGATCTGGATACTAGAATTTTTTGAAGTGATATTTCACGATTGAGGGGTAAGGCCAAAAATGATATGTAGTGCGGTGTCTCAAAGTTCTAGACGGATTCGAACGAAACTCGGTAGACAGGTTGGGTGGCTGAGAATAACAAGCCGATTAGATTTTGGTGAAGATCCGGATCCAGATCCGGCCTATCATTGGGATGCAAAATGTAACCAGACTGGCGGAGATATGCGCTCCACTGAGTGCCCGTTCCAGTTCTGTCTGTTTCTCATTGCTGCTCTTCTGTTTGTTTCAACATGACATAAGTTTGCTGTCATTCATCCTTTTATTTATGACATCCATTAATTTGCTGTCATCACCCTGCTGTAGACTTCCACCACAATCTTCTCTTTGCTCCCTTCCCCTTTCTCTTTCCCCTGCTGCCACCTATAATTCCCTCTCCTACTCAGGAAACTCATCAGGCTATGCAGTTTTTTTTTGATCTTGGGGACAGGGGAAAAGAAAGAGGCCGCCAGGCAAGGGGTCAACGACGGGGTCGAGGGGAAAGGCGATCTCTCATGGATGAGGGTCTTCCACTTGTCCCCAGCAAGCATCAGAGGACAACAGGGTTCTCCCCAGGTTTTTGAAAGTTCATTGGCTGGGGGTGGGCTTAAATAAGATAATAGAGTGTATATCTCAAAGATAAACTCCTTCACTGTTTTGGGATCTGGACCATGTGCCACACCGGCTATTGCCGTCTGGATCCTGATCAGCGAGATGTTTGCCACACATAATCCTGCCTGTGATCCACACGAGCAGATCAGGAGAAGCAGCTTGCTCTTCTGGCTTTGTTCATACTGACAAAGCCGTTTCTGCTCCTCACTGCAGCCTCCTACATGATAGGTGATATGGCAGTGTTGTCGGCATGAGAACATTGCATTAATATCTCGAACTTGTGAGGAAGCTTGCCCTGGAGCAGGGGAAGATCGAAAAGCCTGCTGTTGGCCGAGTGGTTTGGGTGGCTGGCTTGGGATCTTCGGGTCCTGAATTTGAGCCCCATTGGCTGCTGAATTAACACCAGGTGGGGTTGACTCAGCCTGTCATCCTTCCAAGGTTGGCAAAATGAGTACCAGTGTACTGGTGTAGGAGCACAGCATCAGCGGCAGTGTCATGCCCCACCAAAATGATAGCTACCTGGCAACCAAGCTGCCATATGCAGAAGAAGAAGAAAGGGAAGATGGTGTGTGTGGGTGGATGGATTGGTGGGAGGGGTTGGAGGAAGCATAACATCTAAAAGTATAATTCTGTTGTTTCCCAGTCTTCAAAACAGAGCAGATGATGCCCCATCTTGGCGAATGGATCCTGATCAATGGGATGTGTGATACACACCATCCTGTTTGTTGTTCACACACAATCTGAGGAACAGGATTTGTTTGTCAGCCTGCACAAAGCTAAAGGGTTTATGCTTTAAAGTTAATGTACATTGTACATAGAATGGAGAACTAATCTTGCTGGTGAAGGCTCGTGTCATTCTACTTTGGTGGACAGGTAGAAAACGAGGCAGGGAATTAACACGATGTTGAATGAAGTATGCTCATCACTGTTGGAAGCAAGGAGAAGCTGATATTTTGGTGTTCACCCTTTTTTTGCTCTGACAAAGGATTTTCCCCCAAAAGGTCAGCTTCTTCTTGCTTCCCTTGACAGTTAGCACACCATACCTCTGATGACATCCACTGTATGTTGCACATAGTTTGGTTCCATAATAATTTACAAGGAAAGATTCAAAAATACTTATTTTTGATATGATATAAACAATCACTTGAGGATCTTATTAAAATGATTTTAACCATTGAAGGATTAGGCAGAGTATCTAGTGGTATTTTAGAGGATGTAGCTTCATAGATTCTTCGCTATACAGATTGTTTCTTGTTTTCTCAAATTCCAATAATGTTTTTTTATTTTTAAAGCAATCCAATAATTTGATGATGAATCCAAAGTTGATTTTAAAGGTAATTATTTGTTTGAAAACCCGTTAAAGCCAATGTAATGTACCAGCACAAATATATAGTGTGAAGGGCCTACCTCGGATGTGTGTGCATGATGGAGGGAGAAATAAAGCAAAGACCTTTTTGATTGATAGTTAGATGAACAAGAGATTGCTAAAAATGAGAGATTGCTAAGTTTTTTTCAGGGATCCCAATCACAAGCATTAGCTTTGTTTGGTTCTCCAGGCTGAATTCATCCTTCCATGTGAATGGCAAATTCATCCATTTTACTAACGATATTGTTCGTCGGCACCTCTGGATAACTCCAAATTACGGCGAGTCTACGAGTCCACGATCGCTGCCCGTACGATTCCCAGGTCCAAGGCTATTTTACTATCGCCAGTGAGGTTAATCCTACAATTGGGGAATCATGCGAGCAGCTGTGTAACCAATCTTCATTAAATGGCTGAGTGGAACCAATGTTATGCACTGCTTTCTGTGATGTATAATTCAATTAATCTGGTCAATCAACACCCAGTTGCCTTACGCCGCCAAAGAATGTAATGGACTTTTCAGACCATTAGACCTTCAGACCCTTAGACACCTTTGCAGACCTTTGACCTTTAGACCATTTACCTTTCATTTGCAATCAATGACCTTTCATAAAGTAAATAATGCCCAAACTCTACCTGCTCAGAGGGTGGGTAAACTGATATATACTGTAACAGTCAAAAGTTTGGATACACCTACTCATTCAAGGGTTTTTCTTTATTTTTACTATTTTCTCCATTGTAGAATAATGGTGAAGACATCAAAACTATGAAATAACACATGTGGAATCATGTAGTAACCAAAAAAAATGTTATACAAATTAAAGTATATTTTGTATCTTAGATTCTTCAAAGTAGCCACCCTTTGCCTTGATGACAGCTTTGCGCACTCTTGGCATTCTCTCAACCAGCTTCATGAGGTCGTCACCTGGAATGCTTTTACAACAGTCGTGAAGGAGTAACCACATATGCTGAGCACTTGTTGGCTGCCTTTCCTTCACTCTGCGGTCCAACTCATTCCAAACCATCTCAATTGGGTTGAGGTTTGGTGATTGTGGAGGCCAGGTCATCTGATGCAACACTACATCACTCTCCTTCTTGGTCAGATAGCCCTTGCACAACCTGGAGGTGTGTTTTGGGTCATTGTCCTTTTGAAAAACAAATGATGGTCCCACTAAGTGCAAACCAGATGGGATGGTGTATCGCTGCAGAATGCTGTGGTAGCCATGCTGGTTAAGTGTGCCTTGAATTCTAAATAAATCGCTGACAGTGTCACCAGCAAAGCACCCCAACACGATCACACCTCCTCCTCTATGCTTCATCGTGGGAACCACTCATGCAGACATCATCCATTCATCTTCTCTGCTTCTCACAAAGACACTGCGGTTGAAACCAAAAATCTCAAATTTGGACTCGTCAGACCAAAGCACAGATTTCCACCGGTCTAATGTCCTTCTGCTCGTGTTTCTTGGCCCAAGCAAATCTTTTGTTATTATTGGTCTCCTTCAGTAGTGGTTTCTTTGCAGCAATTCGACCATCCATCCATCCATTGGGACCATAATCTGTGCAGAGCGTTGGTGCTGCTTAAGCAGTCTCTTTGGCTTTTGTACAATCCTGAATCCTGGATGGGTCGCCACTCCGACACAGGATATCAGCATTCTGGCACTCGTTTTGCCGACTTCGGAAGGATGACAGGCACAGTCAACCCAACCTGGTGTTAATTCAACAGCCGAGGGTGATTTGAACTCAGGATCCTGGGATCCCAAGCCCACCACCCTAACCATTAAGCCAACACCAGGCATAGCAATTCAACCATGAAGGCCTGATTCACACAGTCTCCTCTGAACAGTTGATGTTGAGATGTGTCTGTTACTTGAACTCTGTGAAGCTGCAATTGCTTGGGCTGCAATCTGAGGTGCGGTTAATTGGCGATTTCTGAGGATGGTAACTCAAATAAACTTATCCTCTGCAGTAGAGGTAACTCTGGATCTTCCTTTCCTGTGGCAGTCCTCATGAGAGCCAGTTTCATAATAGCGCTTGATGGTTTTTGCAACTGCACTTGAAGAAACTTTCAAAGTTCTTGAAATTTTCTGGATTGACTGACCTTCATGTCTTGAAGTAATGATGGACTGTCGTTTCTCTTTGCTTGGTTGAGTTGTTCTTGCCATAATATGGACTACTACTGTACAGACAAAATAATGGTCTTTTACCAAGTCGGGCTATTTACTGTATACCAACCCTACCTTGTGACAACACAACTGATTGGCTCAAACGCATTAAGAATGAAATAAATTCCACAAATTAACTTCTAACAAGGCACACATGTTAATGGAAAAGCATTCCAGGTGACTACCTCATGAAGCTGGTTGAGGGAATACCAAGAGTGTGCAAAGCTGTCATCAAGGCAAAGGGTGGCTACTTTGAAGAATCTAAAATACCGCGGTGCCCCCAGAATCCAAACGCCCCATTGTTTGAAAAAATTTGAATCCGAACAATTTTTTTGAGAAAATTTTGCCCTGAAAACCGAACACATTTTCGAAAACCGAACACAAAGTGGCGTTCATGTTTGTTCACGTATCTCCCCCACCTGTTCGACGCGCATCTTTGCGCTTTGTTCATTCAGTTCGTCGGTGGAAGTACTCGTGAAAGCATCTCTCGTGTGTCGATCGCTACTTTACCTCGTGTTTTCACCTTGATTTGTGCATTTTTTTTCTTCAATTATCACCCTTGTGCATTCACCATGGCACCCAAGAAGAGCAGTGAAGCAAATAGGAATAAGAGGAAGTCCGTGAGAACGACAATTGAGTTGAAGAAAGAACTTATCGCTAAGCATGAGAGCGGTACGCATGTGTCTGATCTCGCTGCCATGTTCAAGCTGCCGAAATCGACCATGTGTACGATTCTGAAAAATAAAGAAGTGATAAAAGCGCGAAAACCCATCGTGAAGCGAACTCATTCAATGAGCCCTCTGATGAATCGGCTTTAACGAACTCAACGTTTTTTGTTTTTTTTTCGCGAACATGGTAGTGACGTCATGCTGCGTCACCTAATCGCTTCACCTCTTGATTCTCTCCCGTGGAACTGTGCGGTGAAAACGGCACGTTTGTGTCTCCACAGAGTGTACTGGGATATAAAACCCCATTTGGTGCTTCATGGTTAATTACATACCTCCACCAGGCTGAACAGTTTACGTTTTGGATCCCAATGGCCACTGATAGGCCGAGCTGCTTCCAGACCTGATAGAAGAAGCGACAACGCTCCTGCTCATCCCCCAGGTTTGGAATGAGATTCATGACCCAGAAATGGTCATTTACTCATCTTATTTTACCTTAAACATGGATAATTTCAGTTGAAAGTGCCTTGAAAGTGGGTTTTCTTGGGGTCCAGGAACGGATTAATTCACTTTCCATTATTTCTTATTGGGAAAATAGTTTTGTAATCCGAACTTTTTGGAATCCGAACAGCCTCTTGGAACGAATTCAATTCCGATTCTGTGGGCACCACTGTATAGAAGATATTTTGGTTTATTTTACACTTTTTGGTTACTGCATGTGTTAGTTCATAGTTTTGATGTCTTCACTATTATTCTACAATGTAGAAAATAGTAAAAATAAAGAAAACCCTTGAATGAGTAGGTGTGTCCAAACTTTTGACTGGTACTGTTTTTTAGATATTATATACCCAGTGGCCTGTAAAAGTATTCACCCCCGACCCATAATGCCACATTTCGATAAATTATGTGGCCGCAAGAGAAAACTTGATCGGAGATTGCAGAGAAGGATTGTTTGAATGGTGGAGAAAGCACCTCAATCAACTACCAAACAGATTCAAGCTGACCTTCAGACACAAGGTACAACAGTTTCAACTCGCACCATCCATCGCCAACTCAATGGAAGGAGACCCAGGAGGACCCCACTGCTGAGAGAGAGACATAAGAAAGCCCAACTGGAGTTTGCCAAAATACACCTGAACAAGCCAAAATCCTTCTGGGAGAATGTCCTGTGGACAGATGAGACCAAATTAGAGCTTTTTGGAAAGGACATCTCTACCTTTACAGAAAACAAAATGAAGTCTTCAAAGAAAAGAACACCTTCCCTACATTCAAACATGGAGGAGGTTCAGTGATGTTTTGGGGTTGCTGTGCTACCTCTGGCACTGGGTGCCTTGAATGTGTACATGGCATGATGAAATCAGGAGATTACCAAGGCACTTTGGAGCACAATGTTCAACCCAGTGTCAGAAAGCTGGGTCCTTGTCAAAGGTCATGGGTCTTGCAGCAGGACAATGACCCCAAACACTTCAAAAATCACCCAGGAATGGTTCAAGACAAAACGCTGGACTGTTCTGAAGTGGCCAGCAATGAGTCCAGATCTAAATACCATTGAACACCTGTGGGGAGATCTGAAAACAGCAGTTGGGAGAAGGCATCCTTCAAATCTGGGAGAATTGGAGCAGTTTGCACAAGAAGAGTGGGCCAAAGAACTGCTAGTAGAGAGGTGTAGTTAGCTTATTCATGGCTCGAGGAAGCGCTTGACTGCAGTTATTTTGTCCAAAGGCTGTGCTACCAAATATTAAAGAGCAGGTTTTGGGTCGCTGATGACTTCACGTGATTCGAAGGTTGTAAGCACATTAATAAACGTGGGGTATTTATTTTCTTACATTTGAAACTCAAAATATGCTAAAATTAACTTTTAAGTCAAAACTTTTCTCGGTGATCGAAAAACAGACCGGAAGTTACCGAAGATGTTATGACGTCACGTTCTCCGAAAACTTCGTGAACATTCGGAAACAGCGTGTAAACAATGGCGAGATGCGAATCAGAGAGTGATTTCAGCGGCGATGAAATTGAGTGTATTCATTCCGATATTGCCAAGGACGAGTCGGAGGATGATGGGAATTTATACTATGGAGTTTCTGGCCCTGAGCTATAGACATTTGAGCCACTTGCAAGTGCCAGAAAACGGCCTATTTCGTGTACAAGTGACAGGACTGACTGCCCGGCAGTTCACACTGACAGACTCCACCAGACAGATTGGTTTGCAGATTTTCATTTTCTTGTTCGATGCATAAAATAATGTAAAGTTTGATTCGTCTGTGACTTGATATAATAATTTTTTTAACCCTCTAGTAGCCTGGTTTGTGGTTAGGGTGGTGGCTTGGGATCTTCGGGTCCTGAGTTCAAGCCCCGTCGGCTGCTGAATTAATACACCAGGGGGTTGACTCAGCCTGTCATCTTTCCGAGGTCGGCGAAATGAGTACCAGTTCCACTGTGTCTACTGGTAGAGGGGCACTGTATCAGCGACACAGTCGCGCTTCAAGAAATGATAGCTACCCTGGCAGCAAAGCTGCCATACGACCACCACCAACCTTCTAGTCATTCAAGAGTCAGAAATAGAATGAATCAATAATGGACCCAAATATAATGGACCCTTGGTGTTGAAGTCTTTCTGACAGCTGAACTTGACCCCAGCAAAAGGGATGATGGTGTGGCGGATGGGGAAGAGATTCTCAGCCGCGTTCCCCATTACGGGTTACAACGTACGGACTTCCGGATAGTGATGACTTACTCTATTCTAATAATATCTCGATTTCTTATGCGCATTTATAGATAAACATAATGCCCCAATCCTTGAGAGGTGACAGTGTGAGAAGATGAAGCAGGAGCCAGCTGAGGAGGAGAAGGTTGAATGGTGGGCACAGCGTTACGCTTGTTTTGAAACTCATTGCGTTGCGTTGCCTTCATAATCCTCGGCTGTGAAATGGTCACCACAAATGACAAGTATATCCAAAGGGTCCTCTTTACCCGTTTTCTTTGAGGGAAAATTCGCCCGTTTTGTTTGTACAAATCTTATCCACTGCCGGCGAATGTTTGATTCCTTCGGGAATCGGTGGGAGCGATTACCCGTTTTCCAGCCATTTTTGCAAAACATGGTGACTCACGTACGAGGCATGATGTACAAATATCCAAATAACTTTGTTCTACAATAATTCAAAATAAAAAAGGATAATATAGACAGTTGCAAGCTCAAAATAAGCGAAACAACGGCATGCTGAACTGGATACTTCTTCAATGAGTGAGTGAGTGCCGCTTTATTTTGGAGAACGTGACGTCACCATCCATATATAGGCACACGGCTGTTTTTTCAACGGCCTCGAGAAATAACAACTTCGGAGTTAAATTTCATTAATTTTCCCAATAGTTAGGCAACCACAATAGTTTGCATTGAACTATTTAATGCACATATAATCATATTGATAAATTTTCAGAACATGTTTGGTGACCTGCAACCTGCTCTTTAAATCTAGGGTCGAGGGTATCAATAATTTTGTCAATGCCATTTCTTTTTATTTTCTGATTTAAAAGGATATATTAAGTTCTGAATCAAAAACAAAGATTCTGTAATATTAACAGTGAATTAAAGAAGGGTGGAGACCAAATACTTTTATGAATTTCAACTTATTTTTCGAGAGAATTGTGAGTTGTTTGAAAAAAGTGCAAGGGTGTCAATATTTTTGGCCATGACTGTCCATACTTCCAGGCAATGCTGCTAGCCAAGGTGGTTATACTGCAAGTATATTGTTGCGGGCCAGGGACCGGTGGCGAGAGTGGCCACGAGGTGGGGGAAATTACGTCGCCTCCCACTGGACTCCCGGAATTGTAGGTCGTCGCTCCGAATAATTCCGTGACGCGACGGGTCACTGAACCGACCGTGAACGTCAATATCTCGACCGCGTGGCATAGGGTTATTTTGTCTAGATGCAATATACCTAAATAACCATGCGGTCTCGGCTACCGGGAATCCACGCCATCGGAACGCCTGGCCAAACCGGATTCACTCCACTGGCAGCGGTAAAATTACACCGACCGACTACCACTCTGCCACCTACCTTTCTGGCTCGGATGCAGTCGAGCCCAGGACATCCCGGCGACAATGGACCGATTACCGGGGATAAAACCCTGCCTAAACTCAGATCCGAATCATGCTGGACCAATGCAAGAAGGGACGGAAACAGACTGGGAACATTTCTAACATTATTTATTTACAGTAAAAAGAGACACAGGAAAGACTTATCGCGAATATACAATTAATACTTACAATGATCAAATAAAAACACGTATACAGTTCTACTTAAAGACGGGCCCAACACACTCAGACACACACACAGATGCTTTATTGAAGACCCCTGCAGCCGGAGAAGGAGAGACGAGCTGGGGGTTGCAGTTCGGTGGGGTACCTGCACGCTGAAGGTAGGGGGTGCTCCGCAGTGCAGCACCTGTCAATGGTGGTCCGGCTCGGGGGCTCGTGCCCGTGGAGGAACCCGCGCGGAGCAGACGGAGTCCCCGGGCAGAGAACAGGGTCGCGGATGGGACCCACTTCTCCCCGTGGAACGCCAGGGAGACGGCGTGCAACCGACTTGTATTCCTTGTGGTGGCGGTGATGTCGGACGGGTGACGAAGTCCCCTCTCACTCTTCTTGGATCCACACAGCTCTCGCACTTCTCCTCCTCTTTCTTCAGACACGCCCCTCTCTTAAATACCCACGAAAGGGAACAAAAGAGCCTTCGTACGGGGCGGAGCTCCGTGAAGCACACGCCACCCTCCGCCTTGATTGGACAGGGTTCCACGGCATGCCCTTCCTGGGCGGGGTTTCGGTGAAGCACATGTCACCGTCCGCCTCAATTGGACAGCGTTTCACGGCATGCCGTTCCTGGGCGGGGTTTCAGGTTGGGTGAGCGAAGCGCTCGCTCAGTAGCAGGCTGGATGGTCCTCTCGATGTGACGGAGGATATGTGGTTTGAAGATATAACCTACCGAAACCGTTGCAACGCACACCTTTGATTCTCCCACTTGACAAAAGGAAGGGACCTGTCTCACATGTACTTCACGGAATAACTGACTCTTGGGACATCTATATGTTGAATGCTTATGGTTTCCAGATCTGTAACACTATATACAGACGGTGAACAAAAAAATGGAAACACCCTGAAAATGAGGGATACCAAGCAGTGGCCACCTTTCACACAAGTGTGGCCCATGCGTTTCTGACACTGGGTTGAACATTGCGCTAATTAAGCAAATAACATCCCAGCGTGCTTAGGGTCATGAATAAAAATCCTGCACAGGCCTGGTTGCCTATAATTATGGCTGCAAGAGGAGACTCCCCCCTCCCCCCAATGCTCTCATCCAAAGAGCATGTGTGGTCGCCCAATGCTTTGATGAGCATGACATTGATGTATGTTCATCAAAGCATTGGGCAACAGACACGGTATACTTTGTGGTGCTCCAACCACCGCCGTTTCTAGGGGTTTCTGAGAATGCGCACTGAGTATTCTGGGGTAAATTACATCATTTGAAAGTTCTGAATAATCGCAGGTGTGATGGCATGTGCACAGAGTGAGGAACTTTCTTCTGTCCACAAAGCTTGCACACATGTGGCCATGCAGTTTGGCGTCAACGAAGTGCGACAGACATTAAATTAAGTTGGTCAATGAAAATGAAAATACATTTTTTTTTTAAAGCACAGAAATAAGTAATAAAAACTTCTTTTTTATGTGAGGATTTGAGGATGGTGTGCCAAAAAGTATATAAATAAGCTTGGGAAGGTCACAAGACTGTGAAACCAGCATACTTCTTTTTGTGGATAATGGTTGTGTGTGTGTGTGTGTGTTTTGTTCGTTATCTCCATATGCGGGTTTCAGAAGGTGAAGTGGAGTCCTCCCAGGTCTCGAAGTATCCACCTCCGTTTCGGGAAGGTGGGTCACGAATCGTGGACCAGTTCGTGAAGTTTTGTTCCAAGGGCTCTTTTGAGGATCGTCACTGAGCCCTTGACAGCTTCCAACTGCAGTTTGTTTGAAGTAATATTCCCAGGTCAGGCCAGATTAGATCTGTGACTTGCCACAGGTACCATGTAAACCTGTACAAACCTGTTCCATGGTCGGGTTGTCGGCGACTAAACCGTCTCCCCCACCAGGTTTTTTGGTGAGGAGGGTGTTTGGATATGGACACACAGCAGGATTAAAAACAAAACCTGTCAAAGGGCGGAGGAGCTCGTTGTGAGCCAACGGCCATCCATATCTAGTCCCCAACTGTGTCTGCGGACGTCCTCCTGCAGTTGGGTTACTTCTTATTAGGAGGTGGGTGGCAGGATTTGCACTCTAGCCACAGTAAAACCCTTCATTCCGCAAAACACAAAAACGCAAAGAAATCTGAAAACACACTCCGTGGATGTACGTCCTGTGCAGCTTCCCTTCGCAGGGCAGCTCACCGGATGACGGGATTGGGGCAAAGCCTTCGGGACCCTCAATCTTTGATGATAGGAGGGAAACATGGGGTAACATTCCCGGGTCAGATTGCGGGAGAGTGTGTTGGAGTGGTGCTGAGGTGTCGTCCACCAGACGGCGGTCTCCTTGTGTTAACTTGAAGCGGTCCCTTCAGGTGGGTGCCTGGAATGTCCTATCCCTAAGAGAGGATGATCACCTGTCTGTTGTCTAAATGCTTGAGCTCAGATGATATCGGTATTGCAGCACTCTCTGAGGTTCGGAGACTGGATTGTGGTGAGTGGTTACACCTACTATTGATCTGGTCGCTCTGATGGCTACCATTCCCAAGGAGTTGCTGTAGCTGTGTCCATTAAGCTGACTCCAATGATAATTGAGGTAACACCGGTCAACGAGCGGATTATGAGACTAAGGATTTGTCACTCCTTAGGTGTCATTTCCCTGGTCTCTGTTTATGCTCCGACTGAGGCGAGAGATCTCACCGTGAAGGACGCATTCTATGCCACGCTCGAGTCTGTGGTTGATCACTGCCCCAGACGAGATGCACTGCTAGTCTTGGGGGATTTCAATGCATCGATTGGAACTGATAGGGATGGTTATGAGACGTGTATTGGTCCCCATGGGTCAGGAACTATGAACCAGAATTGCACTAAGTTCCTTGACTTTGCAAGAAGTCATGGACTTAGGGTGGCCGGTTCATGGTTTCAGCGCCCACAACCTCATCGCTGGACTTCATTCCAACGCTGGTGGAATTCCAACTCTAAAGTTGCACCTTAAATCCAAGAGAATGGTACCATCCCAGCCACGGCTGGATGTTGGCAAGCTCAAGGATGAGAGGGTAGCTGAGGAGTTTGCCAACAAGCTGAGTAGAGATTTGGGGGGTCTGGGTGCTTTGAGGGGTCCTAAAGAGTTGTGGAGTGCCTTCAAGACCACCGTCCTTGATGTTGCCGGTGGATGTCTTGGAGCTCACCGCAGGGCAAAGAAGAATTTTGTCTCTCAAGGGACACTGGATACCATTGACCAGTCACAGGGCCAGGCTGAATGGCAGAGCTGAGCTGTTCAGGGAGCTGAGGTGTAAAACTGTGCGTGCGCTAAGGGTGGATAAGTAGGCCTCTGTGTGAGGAATCTGTGATGGGGTAGAGCATCACCTGTGGTCAAGTGATCCTCGTCCTGCTTACAGGGGAATTTGTGCATTGCGTTCATCCAAGCCCATCCCTCGGTTTACTGCAGTAAGAGCAGAGGGTGGTAGGCTCTTGACAGAGGAGTCTGAAGTGAAGGCCCGCTGGGCCGGTTACTTTGAGCGGTTGTACCAGGCTGATCCCACAGCTGTCGAGTTGGACGTCAAGGGTGTTACAATCCCTGTTGCTGACCCTCGAATCAACTGTGGTCCACCTTCGCTTGTGGAAACACAGGCTGCGGTGAACCGGTTGAAATGGGGGTAAAGCTCTAGGGATCTGTGGCATCCATGCTGAACTTCTCAAGGCTGGTGGAAATACTGCACTCGTGTCTGCATGCAGTTCTGTGCTCTGCCTGGAACACAGGCATCATCCCAACTGTTTGGAAAAGGGGCCTTGTTGTCCCTCTCTGGAAAGGTAAGGGTGATCGCCAAGACTGCAACAACTACCGAGTGGTGACACTGCTCTCATTGCCGGGCAAGGTCTTTGCTCGGATAATTCTTGATTGTGTTCGCCACCATCTGCTTGAGCACTAGCGTCCAGAGCAGTCAGGCTTTACACTAAAGAGGTCAACGATTGACCGTATCCTTGCTCTTCGGGTCCTCACCGAACGCAGACGAGAGTTTCGGCAGGGGCTGATTGCAGCCTATGTTGATCTCTGTAAAGCGTTCGATTCAGTGAATCGGGATGCCCTCTGGAGGATTCTAGGTCTTCGTGGGGTGCCACCAAAACTGATCGATCTGATGTCTGAACTCTACTCTGGTACTGAGAGTGCTGTGAAGTGTGGTGGTACCATCTCTGACTTATTTACAGTTGTTACTCGAGTTCGTCAGGGGTGTGTATTGGCCCCCACACTTTTCAGCACTTGTATGGACTGGATTATTGGGAGGATGTCGGAGAGATCAAGCTGCGGTGCATCATTTGGGAATGTCAAGATCTCTGACCTTGATTTTGCAGATGATGCAGTCATCTTTGCGGAGACTTTAGATATCCTTTTGGGGGCCCTCAAGGTGCTGAATGAGGAGTCTGAGCCGCTGGGACTACGGGTTTCCTGGTTCAAAATGAAGATCCAGGCTTTCAATGACATATTGGATGCTGCTGTCCTGTCTGTGCCTGTTTGTGTTGAGCATGTTGAGGTCGTGGAGAGATTCACTTACCATGGCAGTGATATTCATGTCTCTGCTTGTTGTAAGTCAGAGGTCAATCAGCGTCTGGATCGAGCCTGAGGAGTCGTGGATTCACTAGATAATGGGGTGTATCGCTTCCGGTACCTCTGCGGGAAGACGAAAGTCCAAGTCTTCAGGTCCTTGGTGCTTCCAGTCTTGATCTATGGATGCGAGACTTGGACGGAGGGCGGAGGAGCTCCTTGTGAGCCAACGGCCATCCATATCTAGTGCCCAACTGTGTCTGCGGACGTCCTCCTGCAGTTGGGTCACTTCTTATTAGGAGGTTGGTGGCAGGATTTGCACTCCGGCCACCGTAAAACCCTTCATTCCGCAAAACGCAAAAACGCAAAAAAATCTGAAAACCCACTCCGTGGGAGTACCTCCTGTGCAGCTTCCCTTCGCAGGGCAGCTCACCGGATGACGGGATTGGGGCAAAGCCTTCGGGACCCCAAATCTTTGATAGGAGGGAAACCACGGGGTGACATCCCTGGGTCAGATTGCGGGAGAGTGTGTCGGAGTGGTGCTGAGGTGTCGTCCACCAGACGGCGGTCTCCTTGGGTTAACCTGAGGCGGTCCCTTCGGGTGGGTGCCTGGAATGTCCTATCCCTAAGAGAGGATGATCACCTGTCTCTGTTATCATCTGAGCTCAAGCGTTTGGACATCGGGATTGCAGCTCTCTCTGAGGTTCGGAGACCGGATTGCGGCGAGATAATGGTGGGTGGTTACACCTACTATTGGTCTGGTCGCTCTGATGGTTACCATACCCAAGGAGTTGCTGTAGCTGTGTCCAATAAGCTGACCCCAATGATAATTGAGGTAACACCGGTCAACGAGCGTATTATGAGATTAAGGATTCGTCACTCCTTAGGTGTCATTTCCCTGGTCTCTGTTTATGCTCCGACTGAGGCAAGTGATCTCACCGTGAAGGATGCATTCTACGCCACACTCGAGTCTGTGGTTGATCAGTGCCCCAGACGAGATACACTTCTAGTCTTGGGGGATTTCAATGCATCGACTGGAACTGATAGGGACAGTTATGAGGTGTGTGTTGGTCCCCATGGGTCAGGAACTATGAACCAGAATGGCACTAAGTTCCTTGACTTTGCAAGAAGTCATGGACTTAGGGTGGCTGGTTCATGGTTTCAGCGCCCACAAGCTCATCGCTGGACTTGGTATTCCAACGCTGGCGGTGTGGCAAAGGAGATTGACCATGTCCTCATTGACGGTCGTTGGAGGATGATCCAGAACTGCAGGGTCTACCGGAGTGCTCAGTTCCTCAATACTGACCACAGGCTTGTTGTAGCAACTCTAAAGCTGCACCTTAAATCCTGGAGAATGGTACCATCCCACCCGAGGCTGGATGTTGCCAAGCTCAGGGATGAGAGAGTAGCTGAGGAGTTTGCGAACAGGCTGAGTGGACACTTGGGGGGTCTGGGTGCTTTGGGGGGTCCTGAAGAGTTGTGGAGCGCCTTCAAGACCACCGTCCTTGATGTTGCCGGTGGATGCCTTGGAGCTCACCGCAGGGCAAAGAAGAATTTTGTCTCTCAAGGGACACTGGATACCATTGACCAGTCGCAGGGCCAGGCTGAATGGCAGAGCTGAGCTGTTCAGGGAGCTGAAGGGTAAAACTGTACGTGCACTGAGGGTGGACAAGGAGGCCTATGTGCGAGGAATCTGTGAGGGGGTAGAGCATCACCTGTGGACAGGTGATTCTCGTCCCGCTTACAGGGGAATTCGCGCATTACGTTCATCCAAGCCCATCCCTCGGAGCACTACAGTTCGAGCAGAGAGTGGTAGGCTCTTGACAGAGGTGTCTGAAGTGAAGGCCCGCTGGGCCGGTTACTTTGAGCGGTTGTACCAGGCTGATCCCCCAACTGTCGAGTTGGACGTCAAGGGTGTTACAATCCCTGTTGCTGACCCTCGAATCAACTGTGGTCCACCTACGCTTGTGGAAACACGGGCTGCGGTGAACCAGTTGAAACGGAGCAAAGCTCCAGGGATCTGTGGCATCCATGCCGAACTTCTCAAGGCTGGTGGAAATGCTGCACTCGTGTCGTTGCATGCAGTTTTGTGCTCTACCTGGAACACAGGCATCATCCCAACTGACTGGAAGAGGGGCCTTGTTGTCCCTCTCTGGAAAGGGAAGGGTGATCGCCAGGACTGCAACAACTACCGAGGGGTGACGCTGCTCTCAGTGCCGGGCAAGGTCTTTGCTCAGATAATTCTCGATAGGGTTCGCCACCATCTGCTTGAGCACCAGCATCCAGAGCAGTCAGGCTTTACACCAAAGAGGTCAACGATTGTCCGTATCCTTGCACTTCGTGTCCTCACCGAACGCAGACGATAGTTTCGGCAGGGGCTGCTTGCAGCCTATGTTGATCTCTGTAAAGCGTTCGATTCAGTGAATCGGGATGTCCTCTGGAGGATTCTTGGTCTTCGTGGGGTTCCACCAAAACTGATCGATCTGATGTCTGAACTCTACTCTGGTACTGAGAGTGCTGTGAAGTGTGGTGGTACCATCTCTGACTTATTTCCAGTTGTTACTGGAGTTCGTCAGGGATGTGTACTTGCCCCCACACTTTTCAGCACTTGTATGGACTGGATTTTAGAGAGGATGTCGGAGAGATCAAGTTGCGGTGCGTCATTTGGGAATGTCAAGATCTCGGACCTTGACTTTGCAGATGATGCAGTCATCTTTGCGGAGACTTTAGACATCCTCTTGGGGGCCCTCGAGGTGCCGAATGAGGAGTCTGAGCCGTTTGGATTACGGGTTTCTTGGGTCAAAACTAAGATCCAGGCTTTCGGTGACATCTTGGATGCTGCTGTCCTGTCTGTGTCTGTTTGTGGTGAGGATGTTGAGGTCGTGGAGAGATTCACTTACCTTGGCAGTGATATTCATGTCTCTGCTGGCTGCGAGTCAGAGGTCAATAGACGTCTGGGTCGGGCCTGGGGAGTCATGGATTCACTGGATCATGGGGTGTGGCGCTGCCGGTACCTGTGCGGGAGGACGAAAGTCCGAGTCTTCAGGTCCTTGGTACTTCCAGTCTTGCTCTATGGGTGCGAGACTTGGACACTGACCAAGGATCTGAGACGGAGACTTAATTCCTTTGGTACCAGGTCTCTTCGGAGAATCCTTGGCTATCGCTGGTCGGATTTTGTGTCCAACGAGCGGTTGCTGAGAGAGACTCGGATGAGATTTGTTACCTGCATAGTCCGTGAGCGTCAGTTGCGGCTGTATGGACATGTGGCTCGTTTTCCTGACTCTGATCCTGCTCACCAGATTCTCTCAGCGAGGGAGTCTCATGAGTGGAGGAGGCCAGTGGGTCGACCACGTGCCTCATGGTTGCAACAGGTTGACCATCATCTCAAGGAGATGGGGATGGGCCTGGCATCTGCCTGGGGGATGGCCAGACGGAGGCCCCTGAAGTACCGGCGGAAAGTGGACGCAGCGACGTGCTGTTCTGGCACATGCTCCCATACCTGACCTGGCCTGAGACTTGGACTCTGACCAAGGATCTGAGACGGAGACTTAATTCCTTTGCTTCCAGGTCTCTTCAGAGAATCCTTCGCTATCGCTGGTCGACTTTGTGTCCAACAAGCAGTTGCTGAGAGAGACTCAAATGAGATTTGTACCTGCATTGTCCGTGAGCGTCAGCTGCGGCTGTCTGGACATGTGGCTCGATTTCCTGATGCTGATCCTGCTCACCAGATTCTCTCAACGAGGGAGTCTCCTGAGTGGAGGAGTCCAAAGGGCCGACCACGTGCCTCGTGGTTGTGGCAGGTTGATCAGCATTTCAAGGAGATGGGGATGGGCCAGGAATCTGCCTGGGGGATGGCCAGACGGAGGCCCCTGGAGTACCGGCGGAAAGTGAACGCAGTGACGCGCTGCTCTGGCGCATGCTCCCATACCTGACCTGACCTGAATATTCCCAGGGATGGTTTTTAAAATCTATGTAAGGTTCTTTTTAATCATTCCCGTTGCTCCAATGATCACTGGTATAATTTGGCGCTCTTCAGCTTCCAGGATCTTTTCGCTTCATTTTTGAGATCTGAGAACTTGGTCATTTTCTTGATTTCTGCGTTGTTTAGCTCAAAAGCACTGGGAACCGATACCTCAATTTGCAATGTAGTGGGGAAACTTAACTAAATATAGCATAACAATTGTACATTTTGTGAGGAAAGCACCAAATTTGGCACACTAGTTGCCTATCATATTATGAACAGATTTGGATATTGGGCCATCTCAATTTCAGCCGCTGATGGCTGTGGCAGCCATTTTCCACTGCCATCAAAAATTTTGAGATGGCCCTATATCCAAATCTGTTCATAATATGATCGGCTACTCGTGTGCCAAATTTGGTGCTTTCCTCACAAAATGCACAATTGCTATGTAAAGTTGCCCCACTAATGCTTTCTTTTCGGTTTTGTGCAGTACCTCAGTACTATATCCAGTCGCAATGCTTTGTTTTCTATATTGACGCTCGATGGGATCATTAGGTCGTATGTGAACAAAACTTCCTTGGTGTGTGTGTGCATGCATCTATGCGTGCGTGTACACGTGTACGTACGTCCTGTTTAATATTTCACTGGTCAAATTCATACATGGAACCAATCAACATATACTGTCATTGTAAATGGATGCAGGTATGGACAGGGAGCAACCACTAGTCAAAGAAAGATGTCGGGATGGTTCCACATGATAATTTATTGTGACTATCCCTACCTTGTTTGCATACTTTTTTGGCATACCATCCCTGAACCTCTCTACATTAAAAAAAAAAATGCTTTTATTGGCTGTATAATACTGTACTGTGTGGGATACTGCCTACTCCACAAAAATACACAAAGCTAGGCAATTATAATTGCAACCATATTGTTTGGACTTTTAACAGCACTAGTTGAAAGCCCTTCTGTGATTTTTATCACGTATATGTTGTGGTCTTATTGCAATTTTAGTCAAAAATTTTGATTGCTTCAGTGACCATGGCACTTGACTACAGTGCAGTTGAGAAACCCTTTCAATGGGATGCCAAGGAATGAAAAAGGTCTCGCTGAGTCGCATCCTGACCATCTCGTAATACGTGATCGCCACACCTACAAAACCAACTTAAATGCCATGCTGGTACAATATAACGAGACCAACTGCCATTGGCAGAATAAAATTGAGCTTCTCATTGGAGGAAAATCTGTGCCTGGTGTTGGCTTAATGGTTCGGGTGGTGGGCTTGGGATCCTAGGATCCTGAGTTCAAATCCCACTCGGCTGGTGAATTAATACCAGGTGGGGTTGACTCTGCCTGCCATCCTTCCGAGGTCGGCAAAAATGAGTGCCAGCTTGCTGGTATCCTGTGTCGGAGTGGCGACCCATCCAGGATTGTGTCCAATAGCCAAGGAGACTGCTTCGGCAGCACCAATGCTCTGCACAGAGTATGGTCCGATGGATGGATGGGGGACAATCTGCTGTTTGCTGTTCACATTATTATCATTCGAATGCACTGCCAACAAGGATAGTCTGTTGCACCAACATCAAGCTGCTGTTGGTCATGCTCATAGACTATACATTGGAAGTGTCTCGCCTGATGCTTTTATTTTGTGCTATATTACGTCTATCTTGTACTTGACTGAGAATTATTTCGAACAGACCAAATTATCTAGAATTACAATAATCCATCCAAAAGATGTCGATTTAAACACATCACCTCCCCCTTTGTTTTCTATAATCCCAGCAGTAACTCCTGATTCCTGCTGGTTTTGCTTGGCCTCACCAAATGTAGAGAAACACCTGGTGGTGAGCATTGCTGAACATGTGAGTCTTTGATAAGAAAAAATACCACAGCCCATGCAATTTTTATTTCCGAGATTTTGACTCTTGCACACCTCTATTCCATTAAAATTGTTCTATATTTCCATCTCATTCCAAAATCATAACCTCTGTAAAATTTTGCACTTTGCTGTTTCAACAGTTCCTAACCCCTTCAGCCCTTTCGGCAGCTTCCACCACATACAACTTACAACCTCATTTTTTTTGTCGCCCCCCTCCCCCCCTCTCTCTTTTCTCCTGTCCACCCTCAGATGTACATGGCACTGGCCAAAGGACCTCTTACTCCAGAGCATATGCTTCTGTCCCCTATTTCCCACCACCCCTCTTCCCCAACTCTTCCTCCCCCAGCATTGGCTGAGGCTCAAAAGTTTATCCGCTCACTCAAACTCTTCCACGAGTCTCGTGGAGCTAGAGCCATCATGTTTGAGAGAAACTACCGTTCCGTACACCTGCAGTTGCAGGTCACAACCACCATAAAACCCATGACAAAATTTAAGCTTCTCGAATCCTTGATGCCCGTGTACAAAAATCATGACCCATGCATTTTGTCAACCTTCGCACACTTGCCTCCACTCTCACCCGCACGCATCTTCCTCCTCTATCTCCTTGCACTCCTCAGGTGGTGGGTGTTCCAAGTCACTGCTCCACTGAGGATATAAAGGAAGCCTTTGAGAAAGATGCCAAGTTCAGAGGCTTTGATTTGCAAGAAATTCCTGAGAGCTCTGACCTTTCTCAGGTGAGCTTTACTTTTTTCAGTACCATATGTATATTCTGTATGTTAACCTTGTGTTCCTCACGATTAAAATGTACATGTTTTGAAGGATCAAAGTGCCATTGCCAAATGAGTATTTGGCTGATTGTTTCTTTTTGCTCGAGATCGACAATTGTGATGAACAAGAGATCTGAGAGCTTTTGTAATTTTGAAGAAAGCTCCAAAAACGTTTTATGCATTATGGACGAAGTTTGTCTTGCAGTTTAGAACGCTAATATGTTCATTTTTGTAAGAAACAGTCCATTTAATCAATTTTTCAGCATTTGCATTCTTCATGTTGTCACGTTTGCGGTTCTTATGCCTCAACAACGTGTGACCCCATCCAAAATACCAGAGAGTTTAAAGCAATATGACTGTGTCGAGTTTTTCCCACACTTTTGTTTCTGAAATTTTTTTTGTGTACAGAGTTGAGGCTCGTGGAAGAGCTAGTACACCGAGCAGATCAGAACGTAACGGTCAAAAACAAGACGCAAAACATGCACGCATGGGGTGGACAAGATGAACACAGAGGATGCAAGGGGTGGACAAGATGGAGACAGAAGGAAACTCCAAGGAGGGAAAACTGGAAAATATGAAGGAGGATGGTTTTGGGTGGGGTTAACAAGGATAGAAAAGATCATGGTTTTGTATTGGAAATGCGATGAGATTGTAGTGAACAGCTGTCTTGAAGATCTGGAGGGAAGAATGAGATTGGAGAAAATGTGGAAGTTTGTTTCACAGGTGGGGAAAAAGAACGAATGAGTGGAGGTGACCAATGATCCCGGATTTAGGTAGTTTCACCAGAAGAGGGTTGCTGGTGGACCGCGTATGCCCTGCAGAAATGTGGGCAGGGGTGACAAAGCACGGAGAGGGCAGAGGGTGCAAGACCAGAAAGGATGTGGTAGAAAACAGACCACCGACTTGTCTACGATTGCGAAGTGATAAGCCCATAAACTCGGCTTCATCGCGGGAGATTCCAATAATCTTGAAGGCCTTGGTTTCCAAGGCTTCAAAGTGAGCAAGATGTCAGACAAGGAGCCAGCCAAGAGGGAAGGCACGACTCCATCAAGCTTCAGATGAAGGCCTTGTCGGTGGATGGCAGCTCAGGTGTGCTCACGAAAGACTTTGTACAACAGAGGATGCCCAGTCAGCGTCTGGCTTTGGAGGCCAACTTTGAAATGTGGTTTGCCCAAGAAAGATCATGGCTGATCGTAAGACCCAGGAGTTTGAATGATTGATCTTCCTGAAGAGGATTGTTAAAAAAGTAGATAGGAGGGTTTGCAAGACGGTCCTTGTGGAGCGAGAAAATGTGAGATTTGTCAGGATCAAAAGACCCTCTTGAAGAAGATAGGTATATAATTGTATCCGAGTGTTTTACCAGTTTATGATTTTTTTTTTCAAGGTCTGAAGGGAGGGAAGAGACTGCAGCCTGCCTGGCTGAAGGATGAGGGATGTCACAGCAGAGAGTGGCGTTATCAGCAAATAGATAAAGAAGATTTTCCAGTGAGTCAGATAATTTATGAAGATCAGGAATAGTACCGGGCCCAGAACACTGCCTTGGGGCACACCAGCTTTGACAGGGAGAGGAGATGAAAGGATTCCATTGAGTGACACGTTGGCTACGAGAGTAGAGGAAGCCAGTGAGCCATGTTTGGAGTTGACTCTGGATGCCAGAGGCAGAGAGTTTGGAGCTTGCTTGCGATCACGTGTAGCCTGTGGCTGCTGGTTGCCTCATTTTCTGGGGGTGCGGCTGTGCCACTGATGCAGTTCCCTCAATTCCCAGTACACTGGTACTCATTTTGCCAACCTCAGAAGGATGACAGGCTGAGTCAGGCACTCAAACTCAAAAGCCTGAGATCTTAAGCCAACCACCTTCACCATTAAGCCAACACCAGGCTTTGAGTTTGGAGAGTAAGGCAGGATGCCAGACTGTATCAAAAGGATGACATATGTCCAGAGAGATGGATCTCATGTCTGATGTTGAAGGCCTCCACAATTGTTGGGTGAGTATAAGCAGCATGTCCAAGGTGGAGTGACCTGGTCTGAAACCAAATTGGTGATCTGAGATAAGGTTGTTGGAGAAAAGGAAGGATTTCATTTAAACTGCGATGTTGGATTCCATGACCTTGCTGATGTGATCATAAGTAAGCTGATAGGTTTGTAGTTGAGGTTATCGGTCTTTGCACCTTTTTTATGTAGTGCAGTGATGTCAATTGTTCTTAACTATCCCAATGGTGGGGAAAGAAAGTGTCCCCATAGGCTAATTCATTTACGACTAGAAAAGCACTTTGAGGAGCGCATACCCTCGCCAGGCTGAACAATTTATGTTTTGGATTGCACCGATAGGCCAGATCTGGATCTGGATCTGGACCTGAACCAAAATCGAATCGGCTTGTTACTGTCACCTACCCAAGTCATCTTCCTGGTTTTGTCTGACCCACACACAACTTTTTGAGATATCGTGCTATGTATCATTTTTGGCTCCATCTCTCAATGGTGAAGAATCACTGAAAAAATTCTCAGATCTGGATTCAGATTCAGATCTTCACTAAAATTGAATCGATTCGTCTTTGTTTATGAATTTATTTTGCAACAGGAAGTTTATAAATCCAAAAGGAAGGGGAGATATGCTAAAACGTGGCTTCTGGGGCAAACATGTAGCTTACGGATGAACTGACAATTGACTCGATACTTATTATTACGAGGCTTTCTTGCCTGATGAACCTGACAGTACAGATTCAAAATATAGTATCCTGTTTCCTTTTACATGATGGAGAAACCAATCTTTTTTTTTTAATGAATACAATTACCGGAAAAATAAGAGCAACTTTTCTCAATCAGATGTTGAGAGAGATAGCTATTCACCATGGGAAAGGTGAAGCGACTTTCAGCATTGAGCCCTCCTGGTTTGAAGACAGGCTTGCACCTGAAACATTGCTTCACCTTCTTTCCCATGGTGGTTTGCATACCTCTCAACATTTGCTTGAGAAAATGTATTGGTGTGTTTTTTTTTTTTTTGGACACGTATACGTGACTTGTGAGCTCCCCCACTCCCTCCCCTTTTTTTCGATTGACATTGCAATATTATACTTGTGTTCTCCAGCAAAATGTCTTAAGAAAGAGCAGATAATCTGGGTCCCCCACCTTTTGGGTGGTATGAAGAATATATCTGTGAAATTCTGAAGGCTAAATCTTGGAACGTTTTGGAAATATCGCGTGCACAAGCCAAGTTACCAAGATGGTTCCCATGGCAACAATTCAGCCAATCACAGCCATGATCCAATCAGGTTGAGATAATGTCACGAGGAATAGATATCTCAAATATGAAAGCTAAATGTTCAACGGTTTTTGAAATATCACGTACACAAAAGTACATGGACAGATGATTGGTCGGTCAGACAGAGCTCATTTTAATGTCCCCTGTCACCGACGTTGTCGGAGGTTGCAGGGGACAAAAGTTAATATATTTTTTGCGTAATCTGTTCCTTTTTGTCTTTTGTGGACGATTCAATATCCTGCAGGTTGTTCCCATGGGTGCTCCATATTTTTATGTCGAGCTTGACAGTGGTCAGAAACTTCTGCATCGGATTCACAATAAGTTTCCCCTGCACTTTGGAAGGTATAAAATTGTATGGTCAATAATGTCCATCCTTTGGCTGTTATTAACCTTGCCTTGTGTACATGTCATTGTTTTTAGGTTGAACTGTTATGTATAGTTGCAGAATTTTCAATCTTTCCCATCTCTGCAGGGAGGTGCTGGCTCATAAATGCCTGCTTAATGTACCTGAGCGAAGCGACTGGAGGGCCTGTCAAGATGGCCGTGATACGGAGGAGAGGCAGGCTGCGGCTTTTCGAAAGATGTTCTCCCCTTTTGACTTCACTCTCACCGACTAGGCTCTTAACCTTAATCATGTGCATCTCACTCACCTCCATCTCTACCTCCTCCTTTTTACCCACATGTAAACCTGGCCATCATTTGACACAATTGAAACATTTATTAATAAAAGTCTGTAAATAAAGAATAATAAACTTTGTGTTTATTATTCTTTCACTGTCTGTTCTTTGTAATCTTACCCATCCTTCGTGTGCGTGTGTGCGCGTGCGTGCGTGCGTGCGTGCGTGCGTGTGTTCCTGGCATTCTTCCAAAGCTCATTTGGCTCTTTCATGCCATCTTTTTAACTTTGATCAATTGTGAAAAGATTACATGTTTTTTAATATGTATTTAATAAACCGAGGATGTGAAGACCAGATGTCATGGAGCTTTGGTGATATCTGGTAACATCAGTGCACATGATCTGTTGAACATTTGCACAGACCTTGTAAATACCATGTCTACAAAGGCAATTTTTTTTTTTTTTTTTTTTTTTTTACATTTCCATACCAAGTAGTGTAGATATAGTGTAGATATAAACTAACTTAAGAAGCAAATAGATCATTTAATAATTATGATGACTTTCAGGTCACACACACCATATAAATGTAATGTTGCAGTGACCAGTCATCCATCGTGTAGCATCGACTCTTATGGAACACCTCATCCATTACATCACCTTGTTTGTCCATCTTCTTAATTTGCCTTCCTCTGTTTCCTGAGATCATCTTAGTCTTCCGGTATATACGCAGTGCCACATATATAATTACATCATATTAATACTTCTAGTCCTTCATCGCCCATTTATTTCAACATTTTTGTTGTAATCCTATCATTTCCTCGTGCTTTTCTTTCTTTAAGAGTGGGGTGTTGGCTTTACCTTGCTCCTCAAGATCTTTGGTCGTATTTGAGTTTAAACGATTGGCTTCTCTTCATTGTGTTCTTCATCTTCAAACAAACCCTCTGCGTATTCCTGCCAACACACCAATATATAGTTTGTTTACTACTATTTTTCCAACAAGTTTTCCAACACTTTAAAATACACTCATCTTGACTTGTACTGCAGTACTGTCCATCTACTGCTTCTTTCTCTTTTGCAGCGTTCATCATGCCACACTTCTTTTGCATTGTTACATTCATTCTGTATCTCTTTATTAACCTTTTTGAACTGCATTTGACCTTTTCCTTTTTTCCTGTCTTGCATTAGTTCTTGTGTCTTTTCCCTGCATCCATGGTTTCTTAGATGCGTCTTACTTTTTGTTTTGACAAAATGACTAAGAGGTCAGAAATACGCAGGATGATGTGAAGTACCAAGGTGAAATCAAAACGATGTGGTTGGCGAGTCCACACCACGTATAAGAAAGAGGGTAAACCATGGATTTTATCAACTAAAAGTTGGTAAGAGTATTTACTGTATTGGGAAACGAGGTGTGGCTGACGTTACAAGCATCAGCCCTTCATCTGAGTAAAGAAGATGAATTTTATCTTGCTCTTATAAAGGTTTAATGGTCAAAACGTTTATCTCACATTTTGTTCTTCACGACAGTAAGCATACTGATTAACTTATATAGTTGATGAAGTGAATCGTTTATCTTTTCCGCCACCGCAGACTGGCACGTGTCTTAACTGAGACCAGTATTCCGTTGTAAGAAAAAGCATAACAGAGGAATGACAAGTTTTGGGATTATTTTTTGATTGTTTTCTTTTTATTTGAACCAAGGCTTGTGGATGAGCTCTAACCCAAATGATGCACACACATGTTGATAAAGACATGAGATAGCATTGCACTTGACTTGATGGAGTTTGATAAGGCGCTGATTTTTGTTGTGATGCTGGAGTGAGTGGATTTGCTAAAAGCATATCAAGCGATCCATGACAATTTCAAGTGAAGCTGGCAGGACAGGACAGAACACAAACCTATCTGTAATTAGAACTGCAGTTGGTAGAGCGCATACCTTTGCCAGGCTGAACGGTTTACGTTTTGCATCCGATTAATAGGTCCGGACGTTAACCAAAACCTAATAAGCTTGTTCTTGTCACATACCCAACTCGTCCATCAAGTTTTGTCAAAATACGTCAACTTTTTGAAATATCATGTTATATATATATACACTAAAGTATATCATTTTGTTCAAATCAACGGTGAAGATTCAATTCAAGATTCGAGAATCTGGATCCGGATCTGCATCTTCCAAAATCAAATGAATTCCTCCTTGTCACACACCCCAACTGTCCACCAAGTTTCGTCTGAATGTGACCATAACTTCTTCAAATATCGTGCTATATATAGTTTTTGGTCCTATCAATGGTGAAGAATCATTTTTTTTTTAATTCTCATATCCAGATTCGGATCTTCACCAAAAATCTAATCAATTCGTCCTTCTCACACATGCAACCAGGCCACTAATTTTTGTCCAAATCCATCCTTAACTTCTTGAGATATCCTGCTCCCAGATAGGGGTGAAAACATAACCTCCATCCACCCTCAGGTCAGGTCAGGAAAGGGAGCATGCTGCGTGAGCAACGTGTCGCTGCGTCCACTTTCCACCGGTACTCCAAGGGCCTCCGTCTGGCAGGCAGATGTCTGGCCCATCCCCATCTCCTCGAGATGTTGATCAATCTGATGCAACCACGAGGCACGTGGTCGGCCCATTGGCCTCCTACACTCACGAGGCTCCCTCGCTGAGATAATCTGGTGAGCAGGACCAGCGTCAGGAAAATGAGCCACATGTCCCTTCAGCCGCAGCTGACGCCCAGTGATTATGCAGGTAACAAATCTCATTTTAGACTCTCTCAGCAAGCGATCGTTGGACACACAGTCCGACCAACAATAGCCAAGGATTCTCTGAAGAGACCTGGTACCGAAGGAATTAAGTCTCCATCTCAGATCCCTGGTCAGAGTCCAAGTCTCACATCCCGAGAGCATGACCGGAAACAACAAGGACCTGAAGACTCGGACTTTTGTCCTGCACAGGTATCGGCTGCGCCATGCCCCATGATCCAGTGAATCCATGACTCCCCAGGCCCGACCCAGACGTCTGTTGACCTCTGGCTCACAGCCAGCAGAGACATGAATATTACTACCAAGGTAAGTGAATCTCTCCGTGACCTCAACATCATCACCACAAACAGATACAGACAGGACAGCAGCATTCAATATATCATTGAAAGCCTGGATCTTAGTTTTGACCCAGGAAACCCGTAAATCCAGTGCAGCGGCTCCCACTCCTCCTTCAGCACCTCGAGGTCCCCCAAAAGGATATCCAGAGTCTCCGCAAAGATGACTGCATCATCTGCGAAATCAAGGTCAGCGATCTTGACATTCCCAAACGATGCACCGCAACTTGATCTCTCTGATATCCTCCCCATAATCCAGTCCATACAAGTGCTGAAAAGTGTGGGGGCCAGTACACACCCTTAGTGAACTCCAGTAACAACTGGAAATAAGTCAGAGATGGTACCACCACATCTCTCAGTGCCAGAGTATAGTTCAGACATCACATCGATCAGTTTTGATGTCACCCTATGAATACCCAAAATCTTCCAGAGGGCATCCCGATTCACTGAATCAAACGCTTCACAGAGATCAACATAGGCTGCAAGCAGCCTCTGCCGAAACTCTCGACTGCGTTCAGTGAGGACCTGAAGAGCAAGGATACAGTCAATTGTTGACCTCTTTGGTGTAAAGCCTGACTGCTCTGGACGTTGGTGCTCTGGTGGCGAACCCTATCAAGAATTATCTGAGCAAAGACCTTGCCCAGCACTGAGAGCAGCGTCACCCTCGGTAGTTTTGGTCTTGGCGATCACCCTTCCCTTTCCAGAGAGGGATAACAAGGCTCCTCTTCCAGTCAGTTTGTATCATGCCTGTGTTCCAGGCAGAGCACAGAACTGCATGCAATGACATGAGTACAGCATTTCCACCAGCCTTGAGAAGTTCAGCATGGATGCCACAAATCCCAAGAGCTTTACCCCATTTCAACCGGTTCACCGCAGCCTGTGTTTCCACAAACAAAGGTGGATCACAGTTGATTGGAGGGTCAGAAATATGGATAGTTACACCCCTGACATCCACCTCGACAGCTGGTGGATCAGTCTGGTACAACCGCTCAAAGTAACCGGCCCAGTGGGCCTTCAATTCAGACTCCTGCGTCAAGATCCCATCACGCTCTGCTCTAACTGCAGTACACCAAGGGATGGGCTTGGAGAAATGCAATGTGTGAATTCCCCTGTAAGCAGGATGAGAATCACTTGACCACAGGTGATGCTCAACTCCCTCACAGATGCTCGACCCCCTCACCAACACACATCTCATAACCATCCCTATCAGTTCCAACAGATGCATTGAAATCCCCCAAGACTAGAAGTGTAAATCGCCTGGGGCACTGATCAACCACAGACTTGGGCGTGGCATGGAATGCGTCCTTCACGGTGAGATCACTCGCCTCAGTCAGATCATATACAGAGACCACGGAAATGACACCCAAGAAGGAGTGACGAATCCTTAGTCTCATAATACGCTCATTGACCAGTGTTACCTCAATTATCATTGGGGTCAGCTTATTGGACACAGCTACAGCAACTATTTGGGCATGGTAACCATTTGAGCGACCAGATCAATCGTAGGTGTTACCACCTGCCTTGATCTCGACACATTCCGGTCTCCGAACCTCAGAGAGAGCTGCAATCCCGATGTCCAAATGCTTGAGCTCAGATGATAACAGAGACAGGTGATCATCCTCTCTTAGGGATAGGACATTCCAGGCACCTACCCAAAGGGACCGCCTCAGGTTAACCCAAGGAAACCGCCGTCTGGTGGATGATGCCTTAGCACCACTCCGACACACTCTCCCGCAATCTGATCCTGGAAGATTACTCCGTGGTTTCCCTCCTTTCATCAAAGATTGGGCGTCCCACCCTCGGTGATGTGTTAAAAAATAAAAAAGAGTTCTCGTCTCCGGATCTTCCCCAAAATCGAATCAATTTGTCCCTGGCATGCACTCGACCTGTCCACAACTTTTTGAGATATCATGCAATATATCGTTTTTAACCCCATCTCTCAATGTTAAATAATCACTTTTTAAAAACTCTCGGATCCAGATTCAGATCTTTACCAAAATCAAATCCATTCATCCTTGTCACACACCCAACCTGTCCGCCAAATTTTGTCCAAATTCGTCCATAACGTTTTTACATATCCTGCTGTCAGACAGACAGACAGGGATGAAAACATAACCTCCGTCCACCTTTGGTGGCGTAGGTAGTGCGTGCATGGCAGGCCTTCTGTTAGCATGGTTCTCTACATTTCATCGGTAATTCGGCAGTGTTGTGTCATTTGTGGCTTTGAAAATTATTATGCAGTAACATAGTGATGGACTTTCTTTTCGAGCTGATGATAACTCGGTAATTGCAACATAGTAATCGGTTCCTTCTTGCATTGCTGTTTGCTGGCTGGATGTAGCAGCATTACCTTCTGCAGACACCAAGTACATTTGAGAGGTAATTGTCCTTACAAGTTGAAATCTGGGTCATGGCAGCACCCAACTGTAATTAAATTTGAAATGAATTCACCCAGTTTTGGTATGTACTAATTTTTTTTAGCAGATGTGTATTTGACTCGGATTCAATGATGAATTTGATCAGCTGGCTCCGTAATCACTGACACCAGATCCTTCGATAGGTAAAACAGCACGTGGGTGAAGAAAACGAAATGCCTCAGGAATGCTGGAAAACAAAACATTCCCATTTAACGCCCCCTTGGAAGGAGGGCATACTTCTCGATGGCACTTTCTACCTCCATGAAGCACCAGCATGAGAGCTCATCATCTGATCAGGTATCGAACCCAGATTAGACAGTTCAAATGTGAGTGCACTCCCTCTGAGCTATACTGTGAGTTCCTGTGCTTGCATTATCATGGTGTGCATACTTGGTCTAGTTTATTTTGTCAAAGTTTTAAAACTTTTTAACCAAAATTGGATAATTTTTTTTGTTTATTTACCAAACAACAACTATATTGTGGTGAATGCACGTTTTTGGATATCTGTGAATGTGGAGAGGCTGGGTGTTTGGAACTTGAGTTGTAGATACACTGAATCTCATGGAGAGGCTGTTGCAGTCAACCAGCTTGCTTTGTTAACATGGAAACCTCACTTGCCTGAGGTTGTTTTCACTCCCTTTCTCAAGAAGGGTGCAAAAACAGACCCTTATATACCAACTACCAATGTGTTAATATCAATGGAACCCTCTCTTCCCCTTTCCCAGCAGAGACTTGTGTCATATGTATTTATGACACAAGTCATAAATAATTTGACCCCCCCCCCCCCAAAAAAAGAGGTATTTGCTTTCTTCCCAGAAATTACACTTGCAATTTTGATGAAACTCGACCACAACCTTCATCACCCGGTATGTACCAACGTTTATTCATGTCATTAGAAAAAGTGTCTTAGGGGTTTCATGAGGGGGGTGTGTTTCATCATAATTGTTTCATTGTGAAGTTTCATCATAATTGTGTGTGTAGTTTAGGGGAAGAAATCAAATTCACATTTTCGGGAGGGGACACAACCCCACCATCAACTTCCTCCGTAGACCCCCCTCAGACTTCGATTTTTTTTCCTTGTTTTTAATGCCATGAACAAATTTTAGTACATACCGGGTTATTAAGGTTTGGTCAAGTTTCATCGAAATCGTGTGTGTAGTTTCAGAGAAATTGCAAGTGTTTGTGGAAGGACGGATGGATTGACTGAGGACGTGTCATCACATCACCTCCATGGAACTATTTTCCAGGTAAGCTACAAATCATTACCTCGCGGAGCAATTTTATTTGAAGGTATAACCTTAACTTGTAAGCTAAGATAAGGGATTTATCTTTATATCTGTTACATCAGTTTCATCGTGTGCGTCTCCGTCCGTCCGGCTCTCGCTGTTGTAACAAACCTTTTGTTCATAAAAACCTATACGTAGTCATTTGAGGTTCGGGACTTCGCCATTAAGTGCGTGAATTGGCTTTAAAAATCCCGTTACTGGCCAATTGGGAAATGCTCTTAAAAGCGTTGATTCGTTGCAATTATATCAGAATGAGCTGATTTGTCACACGGTCACAGATTGTTTAACCCCTTTATGGGACCGTTCAAAAATTATGTAATACTATTTTTTTTAGGTAGGTGCTTACGGGCTTGATTAAACCTGACGAATAATTTTTAATAGCTCACCTGGACTTTAGTCACATGAGCTTATGCGATCGAGCAGTGCCGTAGGTGAGAGAGTGAGTCCGTCCATTTAAGCTCTTCAGTCATTATCGCTTGAACATAACACAAGTTTTTCATGAAACTTGGCCACAAGCTTCATGCCTGATGCCTAATGAAGGTGTATTGACCACATCAAAATCTGCACTCGTTATTCAAGGTCTATGAGGGTCTGCGGGGGGGTTGAGTGACTGTTGATCCTGATCCAGGTGAGCTTCAGGACAGTTCCTATTTTTCAACATATGGTTAGATTTTTTTGGGGTCCCTCATCATCATTAACACTTTACCCAAACAAAGCCAATGGAAATCTGACACAACAAACCCAGACAGTGTATAATCGGCAGAGACCTACAGGCCTAATGTGTTAGGCCCAACCAGTAAAACAAGATGGTGGCCTTTTCATTTTGTCTTGGTGCCATCGTGGGTGGAGTGAAGCAACAGATGTGACTGTGGTCTGGCAGATATCTGACCAAAGAGTGCCCATTTCAAAAATCGACAACAGCTCTAATAATAATAATAACAACAACAACAACAACAAGGAGAAGCTCTTGTCAACAGATAAAAAGTTCTTTTTTCATTCCAAAACACGATCTCATTCTGCCTTATACTTGTTATTCCTGTACCTTTCTTTACCTCTCCCTTTTCTCAACATCTCCAAACTAAATCTTCATTGAAGGAAATGTTTCCTTTAAAAGCTTTTTCTAATGCATTAAAATGCTTCACCTTCCTTATTTCTCCATCATGAGTACCCCATGTGTTGTTCTTCATCATGAATAATACTCCCTCTTCTTCTTCACAAGGTATGTTTTGTAAATCTGTCTCTCACCTCAGCAATTGGTCCATCAACCCTCCTCCCACTCTTCCAGTAAGACCTTTCTCCATGCCTTCAACAGGGATTCTTTCCACCAATCCCATGATCTTTATCTCAGAATGTTAAATTTGGGAATCTTGAGTTTGGTTTGCAGAGGTTGTCTTGTCTGCAGGCAACAATCAAATCATCTTCACGTTATTTTAGTGTCATTAAACCCATCCGTGTCAGTACCCTACCCCCCCCCCCCAATCTCCCACAAGCCTGTGTCTTTCCAACCCAACCCCTTTTATGTGTTCCCCTCTTCAGCATATCCCTCGACTTCATGTCCCCTCTTTCTGCATCCTCCTCACCCCACCCCCTCAAAGCTTCCCTCTCTGGCTTCCCCATCGTCCCGCTCCCTCTCAGCTTTCCCCTCGTCCCACTCCTCTGGCTTCCCCATCGTCCCGCTCCCTCTCAGCTTCCCCCTCGTCCAAACCCTTTCAGCTTCCCCGTCGTCCCACCCCTCCAATCTTCTCTCCCATCCTGCAGCAAACATATCTCCTCCCCTGTCCCTCACTGTATGGACCTTCATACATCTGAGTCCTCCATTCCAACCTCACATATCTCTCAATCCAGGCCACTGATGACAAACTGGACATAATCTGTTTAACAGAATCTTTCATACCACAGGATGTCCCTGACTCCTTTGTGTCGCTTCCTGACTATTGTCTTTTCCAATTTTACAGGCCTGAAACTCGCTCTGGTGGTGGAGTTGCACCTTACATCAATAACTCAATTCCACACTGTCCATGAACTGATTTTACACCCCCCCAACCCTCAGGAATACCTTTGGCTCTGACTTCCCCTCCACTCCCACCTCGTGTTTGTGTCTGTGTGTTGTACCGTCCTCCAAACAATGACAACTCCATCTACATCCCTTTTTCAGATAACATGGACCAACTTCTAACTATCATCCCAACTCTCTCTTCCTCATATGTGGTGATTTCAATTGTCACCATTCCAATGGGTTGGTTGCTCGTACTTTTCTCATCAGCCATGGCACTTCAGCAAATGACTTCTGTGACTCCATGAGACCGACTCAATCTCTCAACTTTCCCACCTGGATTTCTCCCACTGGTAAATCCTCCATCCTGGACTTGGTGGATGACAAACTTCCCCACAAATGTCTCCTGCTCTTCTCTGCTCCAATTGGTTCATCTGATCATATGCTTGTGGAAGTCAACATCCTTCTGTCTGTTCTCAAAGAGTTGCTTCAATGCTGGCAAGTCTGGCAGTTCACTCAGGCAGCTTGGTAGGGACTACAAGCAGCCATCTCACTTTAGGACTCATCTCTTGTATCTCCTGCTTCTGATATTAACCCAGCCTGGGAATTCTTCCACAGAAACCTGCTCTCTTGTGTGTACAGATCATTTGCATCTTGCCTTCAGTTATCCTTCCCTTCTTCTCACCCATGTTACACTGAAAAATGTTGTGAAGCTTACAGCAGCCTGCGAAGCTTATCCTGCATTGCAAAGTGACAATGTGTTGCGAGGTTCGGATCGCTTCACGAAGCTATCTACTTGGAGAGGCCTGTTCTGCGAGCTAAGCCCTGCTTTGCGTACAAATGCTTTCCAGTGAGACAAGAGGACTAAAAGTGGTTAGTACATCTCCATATGAAGTCAATTGTTGTTCGTCTTTCGGCTGCTCCCGTTAGCGGTCGCAACAGCGGATCATCCGTTATGATCCGCATCCTGATTTGGCACAGGTTTTACGCCGGATGCCCTTCCTGACGCAACCCTGGTCGCCTCTTACGACATAGGGATAAGGATTGGGTTTCGCCATGATTCCGGGCTGCCCTACACCCTCTCATAGTGTGGCCCAGTGCAGAGCTCCCGTCTTCAAGCGATCCTCCAACCCAAGCCTCCGAGTAGCCGGATTACAGGCGCACGCCACTACGCCCGGTCCTCCATATGAAGTCAATTGAATGATTATAATGCTTGTTCTGATACATGTTCTCATGTAACTGCATTGCATGACTTGAATCGATGTTATTGAATGTTTTTGTATGTTACTTCATTTGATGTATATTTGATGTATATTTTGTGTATTTCATGGAGCCCCGGAGCCATCCAGAGTTTTATCCTTGGGAGGTTTGGATTTCCAATAAACAGCTGAAGGCTTCTGTATGAACATGATGAAGTTTCTGCGCCCAACAACCTCGAACAGGCGACACTATGACTGCAAAAATCATGGCGGTAGATAAGCGCTTGCTGCCGCTATACTTGTGGGGAGGAACGTGCTCTGAAACAACTTGCCGCCTCTTCCAAGAAAGCAAACCCAAACGAAGACGATCTCAGATCACTCCCAAAAGTCCTCCATCTGCTGTCAGAAGAGCCAGAAAATAATATCTGTCCAACCTCAAGATTGAACTTTTAAACTTGTCTTCCTTCTCTAAAAACTGGTGGCACCTTGTTAAGTCGGTCTCTGCAGTATGCTCTCCTCCCATCCCTTCACTCGCTTCAAATGGCAACTGAGCCAACTCCTCTCGTGGAAGGCCGAATGCCTCAATTCTTTGTTTGCTTCATAATTTTGTCACTAATCTCTCTCTCTCTCTCTCTCTCTCTCTCTCTCTCTCTCTCTCTCTCTCTCTCTCTCTCTCTCTCTCTCTCTCTCTCTCTCTCTCTCTCTCTCTCTCTGTCTCTCTCTGTCTCTCTCTGTCTCTCTCTGTCTCTCTCTGTCTCTCTCTCTCTCTCTCTGTCTCTCTCTGTCTCTCTCTGTCTCTCTCTGTCTCTCTCTGTCTCTCTCTGTCTGTCTCTGTCTGTCTCACTCTGTCTCTCTCTGTCTCTCTCTGTCTCTCTCTGTCTCTCTCTGTCTCTCTCTGTCTCTCTCTGTCTCTCTCTCTCTCTCTCTCTCTCTCTCTCTCTCTCTCTCTCTCTCTCTGTACCCACCTTACCCAGTCATACCAAACTTCTCCTGAACCATGTGTCCTTTTTCACCTGAGAAGGTGGATTCGTTTCTGTAAACCATTGACTCTGATTCTGCAACGGCATGAGCTCACCTGTCCTAAAAACCTGCTCTGTTGGTCGTGCAATCCTATCTCTGCCCTTTTCACCCTATCATCTACCATATGTCATCTTCCATCTGCTTGGAAATCTGATAACATCACTGCACCACCTAAAAAAAGGTGCACAAATCAATCCCCTTAATGACAAACCTATTGGCTCACTTCCACATTCATCAGTAAAGGCATGGAATCCATCACCACAGTTGAGATGAAATCCTTCCTTTTCTCCAATGACCTCACCTCAGATCATCAATTTGGATTCAGACCTGGTCACTCTACTTTCGACGTGCTGCTTCTACTCTCCCAACAATGGATGGAGGAACTTAATTTCAGATACGAGATCAGGGCCGTCTCTCTGGACATATCTTGTGCTTTTGATCGAGTCTGGCATCCCGCCTTGCTCTCCAAACTGTCTGCCTATGCCCTCCAGGCCCAACTCCACACATGGCTGACTGACTTCCTCTATTCTCAGAGCAAAAAGTGTGGACTCAATGGAATCCTTTCATCTCCTCTCTGTCAAAGCTGGAGTGCCCCAAGACAGTGTTCTGGGGGCCAAGTCCTATTCCTGATCTTCATCAATGATTTCCCTGACTCTGGAAAATCCCCTTCATCTATTTGCTGTTGATTCCACCATTTGCCGTGACACCCCTCATCCTTCAGACAGGCAGGGAGCAGCCTCTTCCCTCTCTTCAGACCTTGACAAAATCACAACCTGGTCAAACGCTTGGAATATGTCTTTCAATCCTGACAACGCTCACACTCTCACTCTTTCAACCTGAAAGGACCATCTGGAAACTCCTCTCCCATTTACGTTCTTAACAGTCCTCTTGAGGAAGTTCAGTCGCTCAAACTCCTGGGTCTAACTATCAGCCATGATCTTTCTTGAGCAAATCACATTTTAAAGTTGGCCTCCAAAGCCAGTCAAAGACATGGGCATCCTCCATCATAGAATGTCCTTCCTTGGCACACTTGAACTCCTATTCACGTAAAGCCCTTCATCTGCTGCTTGATGGAGTACTGCTCTCCACTCTGAGCTGGCAACTCTGCCATACACCTTGCTCAGCTTGTGCCATGAAAACCAAGGCCTTCAAATCATTGGAATCTCCTGTGATGAAACTGAGTCCATAGGACTATCACTTTCCCATTGCAGACAGGTCGGTGGTCTCTGTCTTCGACTGTCTCCTTTTTGGCCTTGCACCCTCTGCTCTTTCCATCCACCCCTACGTCCTCCACTATCCCTCATCCCTTGTTTGCCCATCATTGTTTGTTTTGTCCCTTGACCTTGCTGTTGGTGGTTCCCCCTCTCTTATTGCTGTTGCTTTTGTCCTGTTGCATCCTGATCCGATCTGTGTTGTCGCTCTTCCATGAGCCTCGACTTTGTATACAAAAAAAGAAAAAAGGAAAAAAGGAGACACCAAAGATATCTTGCCTGAACGCACCACTACAGCTAGATGAGGAAGTTCGTGCTCCGTCACCCTGAGCGAGCGGTTCGTGCTCCGTCACCCTGAGCGAGCGGTTCGTGCTCCGTCGCCCTGAGCGAGCGGTTCGTGCTCCGTCGCCCTGAGCGAGCGGTTCGTGCTCCGTCGCCCTGAGCGAGCGGTTCGTGCTCCGTCGCCCTGAGCGAGCGGTTCGTGCTCCGTCTCCCTGAGCGAGCGGTTCGTGCTCCGTCTCCCTGAGCGAGCGGTTCGTGCTCCGTCTCCCTGAGCGAGCGGTTCGTGCTCCGTCTCCCTGAGCGAGCGGTTCGTGCTCCGTCTCCCTGAGCGAGCGGTTCGTGCTCCATCTCCCTGAGCGAGCGGTTCGTGCTCCGTCTCCCTGAGCGAGTGGTTCGTGCACCGTCACCCTGAGCGAGGTGTTGTGAAATAACACTCAATTTCTGAGCCGTTTGCAGTATTAACTTGTTTTCTAAATTACCGAGCCAAATTTTGTTTCTACCCATCACACGCAGCTGTCTATAAAGATTAATGTTTGTGAACATATCCCTGAAGCGTCTGTATAAATGCAACGTTGTTTTTCCATGAAAGCTACTTATGGTTTTTGGCTTGTTGCCGAAGTCAGCAAAGCGAGTGTGGTGTGTGTGTGTGTGTGTGTGTGTGTGTGTGTGTGTGTGTGTGTGTGTGTGTGTGTGTGTGTGTGTGTGTGTGTGTGTGTGTGTGTGTGTGTGTGTGTGTGTGTGTGTGTGTGTGTGTGTGTGTGTGTGTGTGTGTGTGTGTTGTCCACAAAGCATTCCTCTACCTCTCTTACTCTCTTTTACTCTCTTTTACTCTCTTTTACTCTCTTTTAGTCTCTTTTACTCTCTCTCTCTCTCTCTCTCTCTCTCTCTATCTCTCTCTCTCTCTCTCTCTCTCTCTCTCTCTTTCTTTCTCTCTCTCTCTCTCTCTCTCTTTTTCTCTCTCTCTCTCTACAAATCCGGGCGGTGGTTGTCTGGTTGGTGTTTGTCTCCAGACGTTTCCGGGCAGGGTTTCTCTCCAGGCGATGTTTATATCCGGATGGGAGTTTGTCTCTGGACGTGTCCAAACAGTGTTTGTCTCCGGCCAGCTTGGCTCCAGACGCGTCCGGGCGGTGTTTGTCTCAGGTCAAGTCCAGACAGTAATTAACGCTCCACCGCACATATGCCTTCCCTTCCTCTCACCTCATACTGTCTTTCCTTCCCCCATCCCTCCTCGATCCCCCACCACTCTTCGCTCCCCCTCTCTCCTCTCTTCTCCCTCTCCACTCCCCGCTCTCTCTCCCCCATCCCTCTCTCCCTCTTCCCCCCTCTTTTTCCCCCCTCTCCCCTTTTGTATTTCCGTCGGTGAAGGGACAGGTGGTATTTGCTCGTAAATGCAAAAATAAATCAGCGCCTAGACTGTGATTTTCTCAAAGAAACGGTACTTGTTATTCACCAGTTGGTAAACTTCTGCTCTCCGTTGGAGCTCACAGGATAACTTATTCAGGACTGAGTCTGAGAGGAATGTCTCCACTCTGAACTTGTCTCTGGCATTCAGCTCTGTTTACCCTTGCTGAGTGATGTCAAACAGCAGTTTCCTCCTCCCAGGAAATAACACAACAGGAAATCATAGCGGGTGTCGTCCTGATCCGTTCTGCAGCTTCCTTCTCTTCCGTCACCCTGAGCCACTCGCTCAGGGCGACGGAGCACGAACCGCTCGCTCAGGGTGACGGAGCACGAACCGCTCGCTCAGGGAGACGGAGCACGAACCGCTCGCTCAGGGAGACGGAGCACGAACCGCTCGCTCAGGGAGACGGAGCACGAACCGCTCGCTCAGGGAGACGGAGCACGAACCGCTCGCTCAGGGAGACGGAGCACGAACCGCTCGCTCAGGGAGACGGAGCACGAACCGCTCGCTCAGGGAGACGGAGCACGAACCGCTCGCTCAGGGAGACGGAGCACGGGCCGCTCGCTCAGGGAGACGGAGCACGGGCCGCCCGCTCAGGGAGACGGAGCACGGGCCGCCCGCTCAGGGAGACGGAGCACGGGCCGCCCGCTCAGGGAGACGGAGCACGGGCCGCCCGCTCAGGGAGACGGAGCACGGGCCGCCCGCTCAGGGAGACGGAGCACGGGCCGCCCGCTCAGGGAGACGGAGCACGGGCCGCCCGCTCAGGGCGACGGAGCACGGGCCTCCCGCTCAGGGCGACGGAGCACGGGCCTCCCGCTCAGGGCGACGGAGCACGGGCCTCCCGCTCAGGGCGACGGAGCACGGGCCTCCCGCTCAGGGCGACGGAGCACGGGCCTCCCGCTCAGGGCGACGGAGCACGGGCCGCCCGCTCAGGGCGACGGAGCACGGGCCGCCCGCTCAGGGCGACGGAGCACGGGCCGCCCGCTCAGGGCGACGGAGCACGGGCCGCCCGCTCAGGGCGACGGAGCACGGGCCGCCCGCTCAGGGCGACGGAGCACGGGCCGCCCGCTCAGGGCGACGGAGCACGGGCCGCCCGCTCAGGGCGACGGAGCACGGGCCGCCCGCTCAGGGCGACGGAGCACGGGCCGCCCGCTCAGGGCGACGGAGCACGGGCCGCCCGCTCAGGGCGACGGAGCACGGGCCTCCCGCTCAGGGCGACGGAGCACGGGCCTCCCGCTCAGGGCGACGGAGCACGGGCCGCCCGCTCAGGGCGACGGAGCACGGGCCGCCCGCTCAGGGCGACGGAGCACGGGCCGCCCGCTCAGGGCGACGGAGCACGGGCCGCCCGCTCAGGGCGACGGAGCACGGGCCGCCCGCTCAGGGCGACGGAGCACGGGCCGCCCGCTCAGGGCGACGGAGCACGGGCCGCCCGCTCAGGGCGACGGAGCACGGGCCGCCCGCTCAGGGCGACGGAGCACGGGCCGCCCGCTCAGGGCGACGGAGCACGGGCCGCCCGCTCAGGGCGACGGAGCACGGGCCGCCCGCTCAGGGCGACGGAGCACGGGCCGCCCGCTCAGGGCGACGGAGCACGGGCCGCCCGCTCAGGGCGACGGAGCACGGGCCGCCCGCTCAGGGCGACGGAGCACGGGCCGCCCGCTCAGGGAGACGGAGCACGGGCCGCCCGCTCAGGGAGACGGAGCACGGGCCGCCCGCTCAGGGAGACGGAGCACGGGCCGCCCGCTCAGGGAGACGGAGCACGGGCCGCCCGCTCAGGGAGACGGAGCACGGGCCGCCCGCTCAGGGAGACGGAGCACGGGCCGCCCGCTCAGGGCGACGGAGCACGGGCCTCCCGCTCAGGGCGACGGAGCACGGGCCTCCCGCTCAGGGCGACGGAGCACGGGCCTCCCGCTCAGGGCGACGGAGCACGGGCCTCCCGCTCAGGGCGACGGAGCACGGGCCGCCCGCTCAGGGCGACGGAGCACGGGCCGCCCGCTCAGGGCGACGGAGCACGGGCCGCCCGCTCAGGGCGACGGAGCACGGGCCGCCCGCTCAGGGCGACGGAGCACGGGCCGCCCGCTCAGGGCGACGGAGCACGGGCCGCCCGCTCAGGGCGACGGAGCACGGGCCGCCCGCTCGGGGCGACGGAGCACGGGCCGCCCGCTCGGGGCGACGGAGCACGGGCCGCCCGCTCGGGGCGACGGAGCACGGGCCGCCCGCTCGGGGCGACGGAGCACGGGCCGCCCGCTCGGGGCGACGGAGCACGGGCCGCCCGCTCGGGGCGACGGAGCACGGGCCGCCCGCTCGGGGCGACGGAGCACGGGCCGCCCGCTCGGGCGACGGAGCACGGGCCGCCCGCTCGGGCGACGGAGCACGGGCCGCCCGCTCGGGGCGACGGAGCACGGGCCGCCCGCTCGGGCGACGGAGCACGGGCCGCCCGCTCGGGGCGACGGAGCACGGGCCGCCCGCTCGGGGCGACGGAGCACGGGCCGCCCGCTCGGGGCGACGGAGCACGGGCCGCCCGCTCGGGGCGACGGAGCACGGGCCGCCCGCTCGGGGCGACGGAGCACGGGCCGCCCGCTCGGGGCGACGGAGCACGGGCCGCCCGCTCGGGGCGACGGAGCACGGGCCGCCCGCTCTGAATGACATGGCGGGCAAAATCATCCGCAATGAGTGAACAATTCACTCAGGACGTAGCACGGTACCGGCTATCGACTGTTCGGCATTCAGCAAGTTTCTTAAGCACTCATGCAAGCACTCCAATTAAGTGGTTGATAAGGAACGGTTGGCCAAGCTGTCACTGCACATCATATCTGATCCCTTTAACTTTAAAGCTGATCTTCACTGCGCATGTGGCAGTTAATGAAATAATATGAATTTGTTCATTTCATGACTTTATCCATAAGAGTTACTGCTTTATGCAAAACAACCCTGGAGACATCACAACGTTCAATCATTTGTGAAATCAACATTGCAGATAATCCACCACCTTGCCTGCTCATCTGTGCACGTGTCATGTGGTATATCGGTTCAGGGTCCGTGCAAACGTTTTAAATTTTTTTTAAGCGTCTGTTTTGTTTTTTTTACCAGATTTGCTTTGATTCCCAATAGAGCGCCTCGCGAACCCTCCGAAAATATAGACAGATCTGGCAGACGCCATGGATAGGCAGTCCCACTGGGGGACAGGGCACGAGGTCTTGCAGTGAATGCATTAAATTATATAGCTTAATGAAGCTTGTCAATTTTGGCACGTTCCTAAATTTTTTTTGTTCACTCAATATACAATAATTCTCAAAACAGGAGAAAAAGATAAGTTAAATGCTTTGGAAATTTCACATTTTCTTGTGTTTCTATGGAGAAGGAGAGAAGATATCCTTGCTTGCTTCAAGTAAATAGGTATCTCGGCTTAGTTATAAGACTCGTTATTACTTTAAATTATCAAATTTCACAACAGATTTCGACACTTATTTAGCCCGGACGATATCTAATCCTCAAATCCAAAATAATATTTCGATGATATACTTTTATATAGTCCGTGAGAATAGATCATGGAAAATCGTTTTATTTCATGCATGAAATCACTCCAAGCTCCTAATTTGAAAACTAAAGTACTTACAAAAGCGATGTACGCAATGATTTTTAGCTATGATGAACGGGATTCGATAATATGAATGAGGAAAGTGGAAAAAAGAAACGCTTTATCGTGGAGAAATCATTGCGGACTGTTCCAAGTCAAGTCATGATTGAGCAGGCCAAAAAAACATGGCGGCTTTAGACCCCAGCGAGGTTACCCAGGAAACTCCTTGAGATCCCAGAGAGCGAGGTGGCCGAGGATCCCCTGATGAAGGATATAATTAAATAAGGATGTAAATTATCTTCAAAATGAGTGTTTTAATTAACCCAAACACCCAATTTTCACTTCTGCACTTACTTGGAGTTTTCTTAGTATGGATGCAAAGTTTCAGGCTGCTAGGTTTTATGGTTTTGGAGTTATGGAGGAGACACACTGACACACACACACACACACACACACACACACACACACACACACACACACACACAATTATTTATTCGTATCGATTCGTATGCAGCCTGTGGCTATTTGCCCGCATCATTTTCTGGGGGCACGGCTGTGCCACTGATGGAGTGCCCCTGTTACCAGTAAACTGGTACCCATTTTGCCAACCTCAGAAGGATGACAGGGTGAATCAACCCACCTAATGTTAATTCAACATCACAACAGAGGCTTGAACTCAATGCCCTAAGATCTTAAGCCAGCCACCTTAGCCGTTACACCAACACCAGGCTTTTAACGCTCATGATTTGAAAGTTCAGGCTCTGAATCTCAATAATCAGTACCCAGACGATGTGGAAGAGGCTCTCCTATAGCTAATGAATGCATGCACATTTGCTCCTCGTTAAAGAGTTTCAATAAGCTTGACAAAGCCATTCCAGATCTTCAAAAAAGTCATCAGAGCTGATAAATTGAAAGCGATTTATCATTCAGTTAAGAAAGGTTGACTCGCTTGGCTTTGTTCACCATTAAAGTCAAAGCTTTTGAGCACATTTTCATACGATAATGTTATTGATGACTTCACCAATGGAAGAGTTTTCTGAAATTAGATACTTTATCAGAAAGAACCTGTAAAGCTGTTAAAACCGCAGCATCAGCACCAAGAAAACTCGATCTGATCCAGTTTGTAGTGGGTATGATGTATGGGTAGGTCGGTTTTGAAAATTGGTCGAGGGTGGCAGAGAAGGTAAGTTCAGCACTGCTCGTCCCTCGGATGGACGTTAAGCCATGGGTCTTCTGCCCGCTAGCATGAGCTGGTACATGTTGAACATCCCACGGTGTCGTTCACGAAGTGACGCGAGTTATCACCGGCACCCTGATCAAAATCCAGATTCCTGTCACATTCAGTGGAACGAACGTTCGGTCTGTCCAGCCGGTTCGGAAAAGCCCTGGGCAAAAGACTTTCTCCCGCCGACCCCAGGAGAAGGTGGGAATATTGTGATTAAGGCCGTCAAAGAGGTACTGTATTTCTTTTTGTAGTCCTCTCTGTCTATCATAAGTTATTTGTTTATTCTGAAGTCTCCATTAACACAACCTTACAATGCATGAACTGAAAAACCTCTGCCTTCAAATCGTCCAACTCTCATCTTCTTTACCTTCAGGCTATGGCCCCTCTTCCGAGCACTCACAACTATTGAAAAATTCCACACTGCACCTGTCTTGTCCACACCCTTCATCGACTATAAATGTGTGTCTGTGTGTCACACTTTTTGTGTCTATTAATTATGCATTATTGGAATGCACCTTTAGACTGCTGAGACCTCTTCGAACTTTGAAGACCCTTTAAGACCCCGAAAACCCAGAAGACCGCAAATGTCCCAAAAAGTTCCCGAGGACTCAAAAGTCCCCAAGGACCCAAAAGACCCTCAAGGCTGTGAAGACAAATGAAAATTTGGTCCATTGGACCAATGGGCACACTAGTTATCTTATACATTTCAATCACATGCCTCCTAACCACCTCTTTTCTTATGTATAAAGCCCTCTCTCCTTCAACAGCTCCCCATAGCTTATTCTGAAATCGATGGAGGTGCACGACACTGATCCCTCGATGGTAGCTACTAGCTATGTCCTTCCGAAGATGTGATTGCTCCTTCCGAGTTGATTGACTTTCTGGGATGCTCCTTTCTACATGTGTTCGACATATAGACCGAGCTGTTAGATTACAGACAGCCACTGAGCTTGGGGGAAATGATGTCACTATGGGAGCACTCGGTACCAGGGGCAACAGAACAATGGTGCCGCATTTCTAACCGCACTCAGCGGGGCATTTCCTAATGAGAAATTTCCTCTTCCCCATGTATTGTACGTACTCTTAACCTTTGAAATGCTCAACATCAAGGAAGGAAGCAGCATGTACCATTTAAATTTTTTTTGGTATGATTCCAATTATTTGGCCGCTGATGCCCTCTGCTGGTTCTGGCAGGAATTTGCAATTTGTTCATGATGCCGGCGTTGGCTCGCCCTACTCTTCATGAAGGACACCGTGGGATGTTCAACATCCACCAACTAATGCTGGCAGACGGGATTTTCCGTTGAACGTCCATCCGAGAGACTATTGATTAATAAATTGATAAATCACCCTGCGTGTGAAACACCGGGATGACAGTTTTATAGCTGCGTCAGGATTCAAACCCAGGCTAGACAACTTTGAGGCGGATGTGAGTTCCTCTCGGCTATCCTATCAGCCCGGCACACAGTAATATGATTCTAGATTTGGGGGGGGGGGAAGTCTCGTATCGTGCTCGTGTTCAATTGGCTGTCGAGTTTGTCTGTTTTGGCATGCCATGTGGCACATGGAACGTGTGATTGTGATCTTGTGGATGTCCTGGAACGTTATGCGTGAGTATAAAACTCATCTTAAGTCATTCACCTACGAAGGGAAGGGCTGGAAGTTTAAGTTTAACGAAAGCTAACGCAGTTGTCACGTTTTATGTCAGCACTGAAAATTGCATTTGAATTTGAAGAACCAACTAAAAAGAGGAAGAAGCGTGCGTGCATTAGCCATGTGTTGACTCACAATGAGTGGCGATTGTGAGCTCAAGCCGAGGGAAGGGCTAGGTTTAAAAAAAATCTTTGTTTTTTTTTTTTAACTCGAAGTTTTTATTTCCTTGTAGGACGTCATCACTGCTCTCGGTGGCCACACATTGTTAACTGCCGCACTCATTCACCGACTCTGCTGTGCTCCTGCGTGCACGTCTCGCGCATACGTGCATGAGCCTGGCTGATCCATCTCGACGACTTGAATGTCATTTGCACGTGCACCCCTTAGAAGCGATCCTGCCAGGGAAGAGAGAGAAAGTGACGAGAGGGAGGGAAAAGCCCGTGGAGTGGAGACGAGGGAGTACACCGCTCAGGTATTTGCCACTCACCGATTGTTACTCTTACTTCCTATATTCTGTTCAACAAAGACAGAATTTATTCGGTGTCTATTTTTGTCTGCAAGCCCACTTTGTATACCTGTGTATTGGCAATAATGGCGGATTTATGAATGGCTTGCTTGCTCATACTGCTTCTCTTTTGACGTTTTTATGAAGCTTCGGGCTGTAGTAAGGAGGCAGGAGGCGGAATGTCTGGAATTGAAGAGATATAAATCACAGGAATGTGAATGTGAGGCTTTATGGAGCATATTTGTGGATATGCAGGTGTGCATGGATATCTAGGGAACTTACGTTTAAGCGGATCCATTGCAACCCCTTCTTCAGGTGGAGTCATGGAGGTGAACAATCGTGATTTCAATCGAGAAAGTGGGATCGTTGAGCTCGACGAGAATCCGTGTCATGAATTTTACTGTTTTGAGGTGAGGAAGAGGTTTGTTAGTTTCGACCCGAAGGGGATGCGAGACTATTGCTGTGTGTGTGCGCGTGCGTGCGTGCGTGCGTCCGTCCGTCCGTCCGTTTGCAGCGAAATATTTTGGTTGAAAAATAATTTTCTTTGCAACCGCTTGTCCGATTGGGGAAACTTTAAATATAGGAGGGACTCCGCATGGAGAATATTGTATTATCAACTCTGACGTCATAGGTTATATGGTATGGCGGCCATATATGATTAAAGGAAAAAAAAACTTGAACATTTTTTTCTGAAACCGCTCAACGAAGAAAAACTGAAACTTGGCACGTGTCATAAACTCCCCATGGGGTATATACGGTGATCACAATGGCATCATCCGTGAAGTGGTATTCCAGCCATAATTGGTTGAATTGAAATCTTTATCCAAAAAATCTGAAACTTCGTATATCTGGTCTCTGACCAGATGTGAGTGAAGAATTTAAATTTATGACATTCATATCCCATGCCAATAACCTCTGTGATATAATAGAGTCTGTGGATGATATGAGTATGTGGGCCATAATAGCAGCGTGTTCAGTTAACAATGGTATTTTTGTTCAGAATGAACGTGCAAGGCAAGACGATGCACTCGACGAGAGCCGTTGCACAATATGTAGTTGGCATATTAGATCAGGGGTGGATCGGTGCAGTCAGAGAGAAAGGGGGGGTGTCATGACGGTTCGATTTGAACCAAAATAAGTCCTTTACTCCACACTGTTATTACCTCCGCCACCAAAGGTGGACCGAGATGATGTTTTCACCCCTGTTTGTCTGTTTGTCTGCAGGATGTCTCAAAATTCGTTATGTACAAATTTGGACAAAACTGGGTGGACAAGTTGGGTGTCTGACAAGGATGAATTGATTAGATTTTGTCGAAGATCCGAATCTGGATATTAGAATTTTTCAGTGAATCTTCACCATTGAGATACAGGGCCAAAAAGAATGTGTCGCACGGTATCTCAAAAAGTTGTGCATTGATTCGGACGAAACTTGGGTGACATTTTGGGTGTGTGTCTGTATGATAAAAACAAATTTATGAAATTTTGGTTAAAGTCCTGATGCAAATCTGGTCTATCGGTGGGATACAAAAAGTAAACTGTTCAGCCTGGCAGAGGTACCAGCTCTCCCAAGCGTCTTTCTCGGTCCCTTTGAATTTGTGCTTGATATTGGGTAGGGTTTTCTGGAGATATGTAACCCTTAGACAGGCAGGGTTACCCGGATATAGGCACTACTTTCGTGTTTGTAATCTGGTGTTCTGCCCGAAGGCAGGTTCGGTCATGCCAAAGCAGTTTCTTGGCTCGGGTTATACTGGATGAGTTGCCATTACCTTTCCAGCAGTAGTTGGGGAAGGAATTTTGAATTTGCTCACGGTGCTGGCTGAAGCTCGCCTACTCTTCGCAAGGAACATCATGATATCTTTAACGTCCACCAACTAATGCTGGCAGAGCCAGTTTAATGCCCATCCAAGGGATGGAGCACGCACAATGACGAATCACCCAGCCTGTGAAACATTTTGGATGACAGTTTATGGCTGGGCCGAGATTCCAACCCAGGTTAGACGGCTTAGAAGCGAGTGTGCATACCTCCAGGCCATCCTGTCAGCCCATAGCACCACTTTAATAATGCCAAATGCTACCTGTTTGGAAAATCCCATCTGAGCACACATACAGTGATCAATGATGCGGGGAGTGAGTGAGATCCCAGGTTGAAATCTCATGTCCTGTCTTGCTTGTCCACGTAACCAAGCAGTTGACTGAGTCTACCTTAAGTTTATTCTTCCACTGTCGTTCTTACGACCTCATCAATATACATTTACACATATTTTCTTGTTCTCTGTTTCACTAACCCTTTGTCTTATGTTTTGTTTATCTCCAGGCGCATTCGATTACATCCACCTCTACAAAATAATCCTGTACATCTTAACTGGTTTGTTTGACCTTCGATATTATTTTGTATCACTCGTCTATTGTTCACATAGGTTAATATTTATATAAGGGTAGGATATGGAAAGTGTGTGTTTGGGTGTGGCATTTGAGCAGATGTGTGTCTGCATGTTTATGTCTGTTTGAAACGATTGCTGTTTTCAAACAGTCATGGAGATTGAAAGAATCCTCCACATCCTTTGATAACTACAGCACTGGTTATATAACACTAATTGCTACTTTCACATTGCACGCATGTGTGTTCAGACTAATCCATGCTGTGGTCCTGTTCAGCCATTTGTCATTCATACTTTTGTGTTCCTGGTGATAAAACTTCCAAAATTTAATTTAGTTAAGCGTTCACTTGTTTTCAATGCACTGAGCACTTTGTGGAAGTTCTTCAATACAATGTGTATACCCCTCTGGTGTCTGAGGTCTGATCTCTCAGCATTTCTCTGTGCAGTAATATGCATCGTTTGAGGATGGGGTCCAGGTCCACTGCAAGGAATTCTTGGACTCATGTCAGGATTTAGGTGAAAATTGCTGCAAAGTTATGCGCTATGTACAGAAAGAACTTGAAAGTATGATGGCTCATATTATGAACAACAACATTATGTTTGGAGGCCTGAAAAGAGCTTTCAATCTACCATTGAACTCGAGATGCACTTGTCTTTTCAGCTTGGGTTGGGTACCTTAGCAAACCTGTTTTTGGAGACAAACCCTTCCGGATTTCGAAAAGAATCAACGCCTTAAGACTTGCTCTGCTTAGCACATATTTACACAATGTTGCTGCTATGTTTGCACTCTCGATGAGGCCGAGGTAAGGAGAGGACTTTAAAAGGATTTATTAATCCTCAGATTTTGTTTATCTCAAAAGGGCCCATAGGGTCATGTCTGTGGACATGCAGAACACATTTGATAAGGTTATAGTCAGTGCTTACCACTACTTTCATGCAGGTGCATTGGGGAGTAGGGTGAGTGGGTGCAGAGGCAGATCCATAGGGGTGGGGGGCACCCATCACACGCCTCCCCCCCCCAAACCATTCCCCTCTCATCAAAAGCGGTCGTTTGTTTTACCTCCGCTACCGAAGGTGGATGGAGGTTATGTTTTCACTCCTGTCTGTTTTTGACCAAAATATCTCAAAAAAAGGTGTGGAGGAAATTTGGTGGAGAGCTTGGGTTTGTGACAAGGACGAAATGATTAGATTTTGGTGAATATTTGAATCCGGATCTGGATCTGAGAATTGTTAACGTGATTTTTCACTTTTGAGAGATCGGGCCAAAAAGGACATCTGGCAGGATATCTCAAAATCATCGCTTCAGACATGAAATCCTTCCTCTTCACCAATGGCTTGATTTCCAATCATCAATTTGGTTTCAGACCAGGTCACTCTACCCTAGATATGCTGCTACTGCTCTCCCATCAATGGATGGAGGTCCTCAATGCCAGACAGGAAATCCGAGCCGTATCCCTGGACATATCACGTGCTTTTGACACAGTCTGGCACCCTGCCCTACTCACCAAACTCTCTTCCCATGGTATTCAAGGCCATCTCCACTCATGGCTCGCAGACTTCCTCTCCTGTCGCAGTCAACGTGTGGCCCTAAATGGAGTTCTTTCATCCCCTCTTCCTGTGCAGGCTGGAGTTCCTCAAGGTAGCGTTCTGGGCCCTGTTCTTTTTCTGGTTTTCATCAATGATCTCTCGGACTCTCTGGAAAATCCTCTATTTCTCTTTGCCGATGACTCCACCCTCTGCCGTACCATCTGTCATCCCTCAGACCGGCAAGCAGCAGCTTCTTCGCTCACTGCAGATCTGGATAAAATCACAAACTGGTCCAACACGTGGAACATGTCTTTCAATCCAGACAAATCTCACACTCTCACTATGTCTCTTCGAAAGGACCGTTTACAAAACCCCCCCATCCACTTTCTCAACAATCCTCTGGAAGAAGTCTTTTCCTTCAAGCTTCTGGGTCTCACTATCTGCCATGACTTTTCCTGGGAAAGTCACATTTCCAACCTTGCCTCAAAAGCCAGTCGCCGACTGGGAATCCTCCGTCGTGCAAAGTCCTTCCTCGGCCCTCTTGAGCTCCTGACCACTTACAAAGCTTTTGTCCGTAGCCTGATGGAGTACTGCTCTCCCCTCTGGGCTGGTGCTCCTGCCTCCCACCTTTCTCGACTTCACGCTGTCGAAACCAGGGCTTTTAAGATCATTGGCATCTCCCGCAATGAAGCTGAGTCTTTGGGCCTCTCACTCAATCACCGCAGGTTGGTCGGTGGTCTTTCTGTCTTCTACCGACTCCTCTCCAGCCTTGCCCCCCTGCTCTCTCTGCGATTTGTCCCAACCACATTTCCACAGGGCGCTCAAGGTCCGCCAACAACCCCCTTCTGGTAAAACTACCAAAATCACGAATCACTGCTCATCTTCACTCTTTCATTCCTCTTTTTTCCCGCCTTTGGAATAAACTTCCTCACTCTATTCTTTCCCATTCTTCCCTCCAGGCTTTCAAAACAGCTGTTCACCACCACCTCTTATCTTCCCCCATCCAAATCCTCGATCTTTTCTACCCCCGATAATCCACCCAAGCCCACTTCCTTCAATTCTCCTGCTTTCCTTCCTGAAAGTCCCTTTAATGTCCATCTTCCCCTCGCCATGTTCCCCGTCCCATCCCCATCCCTCTCCCTTCCACAGTTCACCTGTGTCTGTTCCCCAATGTTTTGTCCCTTCCACTCCCGCCCCTCTTGTCTCATGCCTCCTTGCTGTGAGTTGTGTGTTAGCTCTCATACGAGCCTCGACCAAGGTATACAAAAAAAAAAAAAAAAAAAAAAAAAAAAAATGTTGTGGACGGAATCATACAAAACTTGGTGGGTATGTTGGTTATGTAACAAGGAAGAGTGATTCGATTTTGGTGAAGATCCGAATCCAGATCAGGATCCGATAATTTTTTCAGTGATTTTTCACCATCGAGTGATCAGGCTAAAACGATATATAGCACGATATCTGAAAAAGTTATGGACGGATTCGGACCAACTTTGTGGACGAGTTGGATAGGTGACAAGAACAAGCATATTACATTTTAGTTCAGGTTCGAATCCAGATCCAGCCTGTCAGTGGGATAGAAAACGAAAATGAATCAGCCTGGAGAGTGGTAGGCTGTTGACAGAGGAGTCTGAAGTGAAGGCCCGCTGGGCCGGTTACTTTGAGCGGTTGTACCAGGCTGATCCACCAGCTGTCGAGTTGGACGTCAAGGGTGTTACAATCCCTGTTGCTGACCCTCGAATCAATTGTGGTCCACCTTCGCTTGTGGAAACACGGGCTGCGGTGAACCAGTTGAAATGGGGCAAAGCTCCAGGGATCTGTGGCATCCATGCCGAACTTCTCAAGGCTGGTGGAAATGCTGCACTCGTGTCGTTGCATGCAGTTTTGTGCTCTGCCTGGAACACAGGCATCATCCCAACTGACTGGAAGAGGGGCCTTGTTGTTCCTCTCTGGAAAGGGAAGGGTGATCGCCAAGACTGCAACAACTACCGAGGGGTGACGCTGCTCTCAGTGCCGGGCAAGGTCTTTGCTCGGATAATTCTTCATGGGGTTCGCCACCATCTGCTTGAGCACCAGCGTCCAGAGCACTCAGGCTTTACACCAAAGAGGTCAACGATTGACCGTATCCTTGCTCTTCGTGTCCTCACCGAACGCAGACGAGAGTGTCGGCAGGGGCTGCTTGCAGCTTATGTTGATCTCTGTAAAGCGTTCGATTCAGTGAATCGGGATGTCCTCTGGAGGATTCTTGGTCTTCGTGGGGTGCCACCAAAACTGATCGATCTGATGTCTGAACTCTACTCTGGTACTGAGAGTGCTGTGAAGTGTGGTGGTACCATCTCTGACTTATTTCCAGTTGTTACTGGAGTTCGTCAGGGATGTGTACTTGCCCCCACACTTTTCAGCACTTGTATGGACTGGATTTTAGGGAGGATGTCGGAGAGATCAAGCTGCGGTGCATCGTTTGGGAATGTCAAGATGTCGGATCTTGATTTTGCAGATGATGCAGTCATCTTTGCGGAGACGTTAGATATCCTTTTGGGGGCCCTCGAAGTGCTGAATGAGGAGTCGGAGCCGCTGGGATTACGGGTTTCTTGGGTCAAAACTAAGATCCAGGCTTTCGGTGACATCTTGGATGCTGCTGTCCTGTCTGTGTCTGTTTGTGGTGAGGATGTTGAGGTCGTGGAGAGATTCACTTACCTTGGCAGTGATATTCATGTTTCTGCTGGCTGTGAGTCAGAGGTCAATAGACATCTGGGTCGGGCCTGGGGAGTCATGGATTCACTGGATCATGGGGTGTGGCGCTGCCGGTACCTGTGCGGGAGGACGAAAGTCCGAGTCTTCAGGTCCTTGGTACTTCCAGTCTTGCTCTATGGATGCGAGACTTGGGACTCTGACCAAGGATCTGAGATGGAGACTTAATTCCTTTGGTACCAGGTCTCTTCGAAGAATCCTTGGCTATCGCTGGTCGGATTTTGTGTCCAAAGAGCGGTTGCTGAGAGAGACTCGGATGAGATTTGTTACCTGCATAGTCCGTGAGCGTCAGTTGTGGCTGTATGGACATGTGGCTCGTTTTCCTGACTCTGATCCTGCTCACCAGATTCTCTCAGCGAGGGAGTCTCATGAGTGGAGGAGGCCAGTGGGCCAACCATGTGCCTCAGGGTTGCAGCAGGTTGACCATCATCTCAAGGAGATGGGGATGGGCCTGGCATCGCCTGGGGGATGGCCAGACGGAGGCCCCTGGAGTACCGGTGGAAAGTGGGCGCAGCAAGGCGCTGTTCTGGCACATGCTCCCATACCTGACCTGACCTGGTGGAAGCATGCACTCTACCGAGTAACCTTCTAGTTTTCATATTGTTGTAGATTTCCCACCCGTCCGTGTGCGAACGACCGCGTCTAACCAATAGCGGTCGCTTCGCCCACCGAACGGACAATCCAGTCGTGACTTTCTGGAACAACGCCAGAAACCAGTCAAGGGTGTGTTTTTAATCCCACCACGGCCCAGTCCGTATTCTACCCGCACGAAATAGGGTCAATCGCTGAATATCGATACACCGAAGTACCCGCGCGGGTAACCTACCAAGGGACCATACCTCGGCGAAGGCCTGCTTGGACACGAACCGCTTAAGCGGTCCGTTCTGTTCTAGGATAACCGAGCGGGTATTATCGCCAGACCTCGCCGGACCCGATTTTATTTATCGGCTATTTAAACAACTAACTATATTCTGAGTGCAAGATGGGGCAGTTCAATGAGGGAATGGACGCAACGAACAGGTTTACATTCACACAAGGAAAAAGCATGTATGCTCATTTATTATAATAAAGCATGTATGCAATTAAACAAGGCAAAACACATATGCAATTATACAAGCAACAAAAGCACGACAAAACAACTACAACCGTCTACTTATTATGTACAGTCACTTGCACTTAACAGCAGTTCCGACTTATTAGACGGGCCCACGGACACATGTACGCACGCACACACACACACACACACACACACACACACACACATACACACACACACACACACACACACACACACACACACACACACACACCCAAGAAATAGTGGCAGAGGCCTTTAATAATGAGCTCCAGCTCAGAGGACAGGTGAGCTGAAACCCAGAGCCTATCTCGAACCTCTCCACCTCGTGTGGTCTTCAAGTTGTTCGGACCCGGGCTCCAGCGAGAGCGAGCTGGATCCAATCGCCGAGCCGCGATCCTTCCCGCGCTCCCGCGAATCCTCCCGCACTTCTCAACATGTGCTGGTGAGACTAGGCGCCGATCCTTCCCGTCGATGCGTCGCTTCCCCGAGGAACCACCTCCAAGAAGAGGTCGATGAGTCGCACCAAGCCGGGAACCAAAATGGAGAACAAAGAGCTCCACAAACGAAGAAGAAGAAGCCACCACTAGCAGCTCGAGCCGAGTGACCGGCTTAACTTCCTTCTAAACAGGGCAGCTTGAAGCAAAAAGCTCTCCCGAGCCAAGCAGAAGCCAAAGCTCACTGAACCATCAAAGCAAAAAGCCTCCTCCTGAGCCAGGCCTCAGCCGAAGCTCACTGAGCCAGCCGAAGCAAAAAGCTTCCGAATTCCCCGACCCTAACCCAAGCCAAACAGGACCCGAAGGTCTCCTGAACGGCTACTCTCAACTCCCTTCTCCAACTCTGCCCTCCAACTCTGCCCTGAACAAAGGAAAAAGATCTCCTCTTATCCTTCTCCGCCCCCCCCCTCCTCCACGCCCGGCATGACTCATGCCCTCGTGGTCCATCCCCCGCTCAACCACGGGTGGGAGGGAGTTGTTGACATCATGAATCATGGGACGGCAGGGTGGTTCTTCTTCTTCACAGAATAGGGGGAGGGATGTCTCCGTTGTTTGTTCCCTAACTATTAAATCGATCCGCAGCGCATCTAATCGATTTCTGAACATTTAAACAATGGAAGGTGAGCTATCTAGGGAACAAGCACTTATCGACATAGCTGACTAAAGGAATCTGTATGTTGTGTGCAATCGAATTCCCAAATTCGTAACAATATATTTCAAAGTCTGCTTCCATGTATCTCTCTCCCTACGAAGATGGTTTTATCCACCATGTTGATTCCAAATCTTAATGAATCCAAACCATACTGAAATATCAGCTGCTTTTTTTTTTTGTTCTTATCCTTTTCTCACCTGTGTTGCAAGTAGTGACCCGCTTTGTGATGCTTGAAAAGGTGGTTTATAATCGGAAATGTTGTTGTTTAAACGGCGATATTAAAATGGCAATGTCGAAAACAGTATTGAATATAGCAAGCGGCGTTTGATTGTCATCGATATTGAGAAACAGGATTGAATGGGACTCTCCATTATTATAAGTGAAGAAGAAGATTATTTAAATGAGTTGCGTTTGCAGTTTTGACACGTGTGCCCATATATACATATATATATGTAGATATTGTTGTGGTTTCGCCAGCGCATCGCCACGAGCACGACCCTCGATGGAGCAGTGGGGCCGCCTCAGCTCGATCGCCCGGAATTACAGATCGCTGGCCCGGAGAAGTCCGAGGTCGGCGGGTGCTGGTTATTTTGGACCGAAATTTGCCAATGGGGAGACCACGTGGGGTAGGGTCGATTGCCAACTTCAGTTTACCTAAGTACCCACGCGATCCAGCTACCGGGGTATTTCACCCTCGACGGAACTCGTACGGAAGCGAGCCGCTTAAGCGAGCCCGTTCCGTGTGCGATGCCGAACGGTTTTATAATCGCCGAATTCCGCCGGCCCGATTAGCCTGTTACTCCGTTATAGCGGCAATGACTGCTCACTTTCCCACATGCACGACACACCCAGTCAATGGCAGAAATGGACACGACGAGCTGAGTACATTTAAACAATTGGGTATATTTATTTAGCAATGATGGGGGACGAGGGGAGCACGCAAGAGGAGAGCTATACCGAATATCAAGCAAGGCAAATAATATACAGGCAAAAGCACTTAACAGTCACTACTTATCAGACGGGCCCACGGACACACACACACACACAGAAATGGATCCTCTTGGGTCTTTATTGCTGCTCTCCAGCCGAGGAGGACAGTCCGGCTGTGAGAGCCAGGGGGCAGGAGGCTACCTGGCCACGTAGCACAGCTGGACATCCCCTTCTCTTGGGGCTGGTGTCGCCATAATAGCCAGGCATAAAGGGACGAGACATAGGCTCTGGAGCCGGGACAAGGCCGGTTGCCGGAGAGGCCAAAGTGATGAGCCGGGAAGCGAAGAAGTGGGAGGAGAGGACAGAACTGTACCAGAGCAACTTCAAGAGAGCCGACCCCGATAATCTCCTCAAGACCCTTATATCCGCCCCCCCCTCCCGCTCAGTCGAACGCTTGTCTCCTCCCCGCTCGCTCTCCCATTGGACAGGGGGGGAGTTTCATGACTCCGCCTACCTGTTCATCTTGATTGGTCGAGGGCCGCCGCGTGGCCACTCCCCGAGCTCCGCCTTCTTCACACCAGACGACCTTCTGCGCATGCGCCCTCGCATTCCTCTCATTCGCCAAAACGGGCAGCAAACCCCGCGATTGGCCAAGTGGAGGAAGCGAATGCAGGCGAGGGCGATGCGGTGTGGTCGGCGGTAATGTCGGTGGCGCTGGCGGTTGTGTAAAAATGAAGTAAAAGAAAACCTGACTATTATAATAAATCACAGCGCAGGAACATTTAATTACTCGTTAGACTAGGGCAAGGGATATCTATTAAACACGTACTTACCAAGATAACTAATCCATAGGAACCTGAATGTCTGTGTGCTCATGGCTTTCAGATTCACAACAATATATATATATATATATATTTATTGTTTTTGTTGTTGTTATGAATTAGCTGGTTCAGACAGCCACGCACAACCGCTTAG
>NC_140962.1:27662747-27695247 GCF_056783735.1 Eptatretus burgeri
TTTCTTTCATTGAATCCCCATCTTGCTTCACGTAAAGGGTTGGTCGTGGGCTAAGACGCCCGATAATTAATCGAACCGTCGAGGCCGACGAATAACACCGCTCGGTTATCCCGATAGTACGGAACGGGTCGCTTAAGTGGCCCGTGTCCGAAGTCGACCTGCGGCGAGGTGCGATCGCCCGGTCTACCCTCCGTGTGGGTACTTAGGTAGGTCGAATTTGGCGAGCAACCCTATCCCACGCGGGGGCCGATTGGCACGATCGCGGTGAGACCGAAAGGTCCACCCGTGACTGGTTCCCGGCGTTAGTCCGAGAGGGTCACGACTGGATTGTCCGTCCGGTGGGCGACGTGCCGCGATTCGAGTTACGTGGCCGTCAGCACGCCGGCGGGCGCGAATCCGCAACACTGGTGTCAGGTCGTGCGATACAAACCCATCGCCCTCCTCACGGCACTGGTAACGGAGAACGGGAAAACGGGCTCTCCTGTCTCTGGCTAAATTCACGGGAATCGGTCCAGGGGTGAGAGAAGCGACCCCCGATTCCCTCCAAATTACGAGCGAGCTAAATTAACCCTTTAAGAGAAGCAAGATGGCGTCTCAAGGCGAGCGGGAGCCGGGGGTATTAGAAATGGATGTAGAATGTGTAGAATCCATGGCTCAGGATGAAATCCCCGTGCAGGAAATGTTGGTTGCACAGGAAAACGAACTCGCCCAACTGAACCCAGAGCCCGAAATGGGTGCGGCAGCGGCCGCGGTGTATGACACCTCCCCTCCCCCTCTCCACCAAAACCCTTCCCCAACCCCTGCCGAAACGGCTCACCCAAGCGCACCCGACATGGCCCAGCTATTCACCATGCTGGCAAAAATGAATGCGGAAATGATTGAAAAGATGGATACAAATACAAATGAAATGAAAAACGAAATAAAAAGCATGAGCAAGCAAATGAAGGAAGAAACGGAAAAGCTGCGGGGTGAGACGCAGAACATGGGCCGATGCCTGCAGGCGGGCATGAAGGCCGTTAGAAGGGAACTCAAAATGGCGACTCCACGTGTAGGAACGAACGAGCTGGGTGGGGGTGCAACGGCTGACAGGCCCGCGGTGGAGGCGGGTGAAAAAATAATTCGGGGGGCGTGTTGGGCGAGGGTCGTGACGATGACCGAAAGGGAAAAATTAAATGGGGAGACCAAGACGTGTGAGACGAGACACGAGGTGACGACAAAGGAAATAAAAATAGTTGAGACAAGGGAGGTAAAGGGTGAAGAGGTGACTGAGTTGGCAGAGACACGGGAGATGGGAACGATAGAGGGAAGACTACACGATGAAGACGGGGTAAGTGACGCACACACACACACGGAGGTAGTGGAAGATAATGAGGGTGAGCTGGTGGACTGGGTGGAGGCCCGGTGCGAGCAGTTGGATGGCCTCCTCCAGGAACGAGGGGAGGGAGTATGCCCCCTTGAGGCAAGTCACGACCAGGTGGGTTCGGTCGTGCTTTGCGGGGTTGAGGGGACGGGTGCTGTGAACGGGTGCACGGAGAGCTTGGGGGGTATAGAGGCCCCGGAGACCCTTGTGGGGACACGAATCCCCAGTGTGGTTGTCCCTGTGTGTGTGGTGCAAGGCGTGAGTGCGTCCCCGTGTGTGGAAGCGACCCCGTGTGTGAGTGGTGTGGTGGCGATGGTGCCGGAGTACGTGCTTCCCAGCACGCCGTGTGTGGATGAGGCACCGTGTGTGGAAGAGGCCGTGTGTGTGGATGAAACGGCCAGTGTGGATGAGGCACCGCGGGTGAGTGCCCCCGCGTGTGTAAGTGAGGGACGGTGTGTGGATGAAACACCGCGGTTGAGTGCCCCCGCGTGTGTGAGTGAGGCACCGCGGGTGAGTGCCCCCGCGTGTGTGGGTGAGGCACCGTGTGTGAGTGAGGCCGTGTGTGTGGATGAAACGGCCAGTGTGGATGAGGCACCGCGGGTGAGTGCCCCCGCGTGTATGAGTGAGGCACGAGTGAGTGGAAGGCCGCGAGTGAATGGAGCACCACGTGTGAGTGGTATGGTTTATGCAAGGGAGACCGTGTGTGTGAGAGAGCGGTATGTAAGGGAGATGTCGGTTGGCATGCGGGAGCACGCAGCCGCGTCTCCCGGTGTGAATGTAATGGAATGGAGTGTGAGCGTCGTAACACGCGGGAGTGCGTGTGTGGAATGGCGACGACGACGACAGAGGAAAGAAAGCCGGGTAGCGGCTGCAGTTGTTTCGGGGACCGTGCCGGGTTCACCCAGCAGTGAGCACGAGGTCCGTGCTGTGCAACGCACGAGGCCCCCACGTGCTCGCTTGCGAGAGTGAAGTCCCGGTCCGGAAACGCCAGCGGTGGATTTGCCGATCCCGCGGACGGACAAAGTTTAGGCAGGATTACGGATTTGGACCGGACGGGTTCTCCACGCGATCGTGTGTGTTAAGCTCCAACGGGCAGAGCACATGTGTTCGCGTGGGGAACCCCTCGAGACGTGGGGCTTGTGTTTTTTTTATGCGCACGGTGACGCCATGGCTGCACGTGGGGTTGGAATCCGGCAGGAGGGGTATCCCTGCCGGATAGTACCGTCCAAGGAGGGACGAGGAACACGTGCAGCTGCATGACGTCACGGGCAGGTGCAAAGTGCGCGAGCTCTGAGTTGCCGCGCTGGTGCTGCGCATGAAAAAAAAACAAAAAAAACAAGCCTCACTTTCGGGTGCACAGGATTCCTGGGCAAGGGGTGGAAGACCCCCTTACCGGGGCACAGGATGGAAACTAGTTAGGGGGAAGGGTTAGCTTAGCTCGACCGACTTCATGGGGCAGGGGTAAGTCCTCATGGAGTCCGTGGAATGGATTAGGTAGAGGGATTTAGTGAGCTTTAGGTTGGGAAATAAAAGTTATTTTTGAGTTAGGAGACAGTGACAGACTTGTGAATGTGTAGCGGGGACGTAGCTTAGCTACGTAGTGTTAAAAGGAACGTGCTGTAGTTTAAGGGACGACGTGGGAGCACGAGTTAGTTAGGGGATGCAGATAGAAGGATGGCAGAGTTCAGCGGTGAGTGTGTTGAAGAGTTGGTGAGTGAAGTGGAAGCATGTGCTTGGTGAGTGAGTGAGGCCAGCGGGTCTGTGTGAGTGGAGCGAATGGGGAATGCATGGTGCGATGAGTGATTGGGGGGAGGAGTGACTCCCGCCCAAGGGACCCCAGGGTCAATATAAAGTGAGTTAGCTGGGTTAGTCAAATTGAAAAATGGAAGTCGTTTTGTTGTTGGTGTGAATGTAGGCTCGAAACCCATTTGGAGGGGTGCAGGAGCCCTGTTGACAGGCTGGGAGCGTGGCTGCGAAAAGTGAGTATCGCTGAGTGGGTACCCCGGGCACCAGGCTAGTCGGCCGTGGTAGGCCAAGGGCCCATGGGGGGCCGGGATAGCGTAGTGGGCACGGGTGCGCCTGCTTGGTGCGGGGGCCCGGGGCGCCATTAGCCGCGTGGGCAGTGTTGTGGGCACGGGTGACCCTCGGAAAGGGGCCCGGGAAGCCAGCCTGCCACGTGTGCGTTTCAGGGGAGGTGCCATGGGGGGCACTCCCCGGTGTTAGGGAGCTGGTAGGCTCGGAGGCAGTGTAGTGCCCGGGGGTGCCATAGCTGGAGATTCGCCAGAGGGTCGTGCCTGCCAAAGGGGGCCACGTGTCCCAGCCATGAGACCGTGTGAGGGCACGGAGAGAAAATTGGGGGGCGAGGCCCGAAATTGTGAGGACACCAACACAGGCGACGGGAATCTGGGTTGTTAGAACCAATAGTTGAAGCCCCGGGGTAGTTTAAGAGTTAATGATTAGGGTAGATTAGGAGATGTACCCCTCCGCACCATCCATCCCCTCGCTCTCGTTGTGGGCTGCTGGACCCACTTTGTGTTATAGATCGCTGAACTCTGGGGAGGCCATTCTGAGGCTTCGTTGGGCCTCGACACAGGACGCTAGCTCTCCCTTGTTCCCCTCCGGGAAGGGAACGTAGGGGTTGGGAGTAGGCTAGGTGACAGGATAGGTTAGCCGAACAAGGACAGTAAAGGGGGTTAGGGGAAGATTTATAGTGGGGAAGTAAAAATAAAAAAATAAGTTGGGGCTAAATTGGGGTTTGACAAATTAAGGGAGTGGGTATGTACAGTGACAGGCAAAGGCGATAGGTTGGGAGGGAGACAGGTAGGTAGGTCCGAGCCCGCCTTCCAAGTGGCCAGCACCACCGCACTCCCTCCACCAACCTCCACGGAACGGCAAAGGCTGGCCAACTTCATCGGCAGCTGTTGTTTTGCTGCGAGGCCTGTGCCGGCTGGATCGTCTGCAGCTGCTGTGCTGCAAGGCCTGTGCCGGCCCACTTCATCTGCCGGCTGGCTGTTTTTCTTCAAAGCCTGTGCCGGCCAGTTCATCTGCCGGCTATGTTTGCCTGCAACGGCCTTCTTCTGCGGGCTGTTTGCCTGCTGCCTTTGCCATGCCCACTGCCCACGTTCACCAGCCCCGTTCAATTTTTGCTTTGCCCCCCCCTGTTCATTTCCATGTGCGCCAGGATCCGCAAGGCAACAGTTTGCAAGCTGCAAGAACTTCCCCGCTTGCTGCCCCGCAAGAAGGGCCAAACCGCCCCGCGCTTGCTGATTGGACGGATCAGAAGTGGGCGTGTATCATTCCTGATCCGACTTCTCCTCGGAAAGGCCGCTATTTGCACCCGCGGCTCGGCGCGCGGCCCGCACGAGGCCAGGACAGCCCGACGCTCGGTGCCCTCAAGCGGTGCGGGAATGGCCGCAGAAGGAGAGGCGAAGGTGGTGGAGGGTTTAAAGTGGTGGTCCATGGCCATGGCGACATTTGGAATGGCGGTGATGCGATGTTTGCGGGAGCGAGTTGTGAAGGTAAAGGTCGTGGCTGTTGGCGTTGTTGTTGTGAAGCAGCGTTGCGGTTGGTGGTTGTTGTGTGATGGCGGTTGAGACGTGGTTGGTTCAAAATAAAGATAGAACAGAAAAATGACTATTTTAAAGGGTCGCAGCCCGAATGAATCACATTTATTCCCTCTAAACAACGGGTTTGGGGCTAACTACACATGTACTTACAGAGATATCTCACATACGGGACCTGAATGGTGGTTTGCGAATTTCCTCAACCGCAACAATACTATATAGTATATTGTTACGAATCTACGCCTGCCCGGCGTGCGAACGACCGCTTTAGCCAATGGCAGCCGCACGCCCACCGGACGAGCAATTCAGTCGTGACTTCCCGGAACAATGCCGAGAACCAGTCACGGGTGTGCCTTCAACGCACACCATGGCCCAGTCCGTATTCTACCCGCGCGAAATAGGGTCAATCGCCGAATATCGATATACCTAAGTACTCGCGCAGGTAACCTACCGAGAAGCCGTACCTCGGCGGAGGCCTGCTTGGACACTAACCGCTTAAGCGGTCCGTTCCGTTCTGGGATAACCGAGCGTGTATTATCGCCAGACCTCGCCGGACCCGATTCTATTTATCGGTTATTTAAAAAAAAAAAAACAACTAATATTCTGCAATACAAGATGGCACTTCAATAGGGGAAAGAGGACACGACGAACAGGTTAACATTTAAAGAAGCACATTTATTTCTACACACATACACAGGAAAGCAACAATAAATGCAATCGAATGATGAAACACGCATGCAGTCATGCAACCAAACAAGCAATGCGCGGGACGGAAACAAAATATGAGCAAGGACAAAGCACTCCAACCGACTATTGTTATTATTCACAGGCACTTAACAGTTCTACTTGTCAGGACTCGGCGCCACATCATTCACACAAAGAAACAAAGAATTGACCACCCTCATAGACAAGGGGGTCAGGTTGGGCCCGTAGGCCTTTACGGCGTGGGACTTGGCAGACCGAACGAGTCCCACAAGACCGTGCAGGTTACCTGCACCCTCGTGGGTGCCTCGATGGGGCGAGTCGCGACGTCCCGTCCCCACGGCAGCTATTCGCGCTTCGCGTACCTTCCCCGTGGCAGGTGAGCTCTCTCCGGCTCTCCCCACACAAACGTGCAGGCTTGCGCGACACGGCAGGCAGGGTTGTGCCTCCAGCCCGCGTCTCCTTCGCGACGCCCGGACCTCCCCCGACTGACTGCTCCAAGCCTCTGACTCTGACACGAGCCCAGACCTCCACGCAGCTCCTTGGCTTCTCTGAACCACAACAGACACTCTCTTCCACCCAACTGACCCACCACTTGGCGCTCTGCGTGCCCTCTTATTCCCTCGGTGCCCCGCCCCTCCCTTCGCGGCTCGCGGGGGTGGGGGGGGGGGAGGGGAACATTCCAACAGAGATCGGCTGGATTAGTTGTTGTTTCCCAACCGTCAATCTTGTTTCCAGAGAAATTGGGGTGGGAGTTGTTTTCCAACCGTCAATCTTGTTTACCAGAGAAATTGGGGCGGGAGTTGTTTTCCAACCGTCAATCTTGTTTACCAGAGAAATTGGGGCGGGAGTTGTTTTCCAACCGTCAATCTTGTTTACCAGAGAAATCGGGGCAGGAGTTGTTTTCCAACCGTCAATCTTGTTTACCAGAGAAATTGGGGCGGGAGTTGTTTTCCAACCGTCAATCTTGTTTACCAGAGAAATCGGGGCGGGAGTTGTTTTCCAACCGTCAATCTTGTTTACCAGAGAAATCGGGGCGGGAGTTGTTTTCCAACCGTCAATCTTGTTTACCAGAGAAATCGGGGCGGGAGTTGTTGTTGTTCCCCTTTGGTGTTCGTGGAGATGTCGGCGGTTGTGGAGAAGTTGGTTTTGGTTGTTGTGGCTGGCATTGTGGTTGGTGGTTGGTCCAAAATAACGATAGCAAAGAATAAAGGCTAACTCAAAGATCACAGCCCTGTCCACACGGATAAATCCCATTAAACAATGGTGGGAAATGTAACTGAACACGGACTTATCGGCATAACTAACTAAGGACCTATATGGTGTTCTGCAAATTTCCACAGCCGTAACTATATATATATATATATATATATATATATATATATATATATATATATATATATATATATATATGTATATGTATATGTATATGTATATGTATATGTATATATATATATATATATATATATATATGTATATATATGTATATATATATATATATGTATATGTATATATATATATATATATATATATATATATATATATATATATATATATATATTGTTACGGCCATGTGTACCGAGAGTATTATGACGGGTTAATCCCCGTTTCTCCTCGGAAGAGCCGGACCTGAGGCCACCGCTCACGATTAACTTTATGGTGCGGCGGTTTGCTTTACAACCACGAACGCCAATCAGTTAACCATGATTTCCAGTGTCCACCGTTCAATTTTGCCGTTTAACTAGAGGTCACGTGGTTTCCTGAACAGGGGGCTTGCCCTCGGCAAAGCACCAATCTGATCTTGACTAGATCTTAATTCGGGCGGCCGAGCGTTTACCGCTGGTGCGTGGTGCCGACTATGACAGGTCAATTAGTTTGGTAATTACCTCCCAGTCTATCTAGGTTCGGACAATGCTGGATCACTGGAAGGAAAGGACGAGCACGGACAGGTGAAAACGTCAACAAGGAATTCATTAATAAGGAAAAAATAAATAAAAATGATTTTTATTTAATTGTCGTGAAAATAAGTAAATTCAAATCGATCAAAATGATCTCAAACAAATAAAGAATTAATCAGGCATTGATGGAAAAACAGACAAAGAACAGATGCTTATCATAGGTGCCTTACTTAACGATTAAACACAAGACAAGGGTACCCAGCAGATCATTCAGGGGGGAGAGAAATCAGATCTCGCTCACCAAATAGAAGTCATCGTACGTCAAATAAAACGTTCTGAAATGTGTGAGCGTGCCTTGGTATGCTGCCAGCGGCCTGCCTTGCCGTGCACCCACTCGCAAACAGACTTGAACACCAATCGACGTCACGTCGTCACCCCCAGGAACCAGGGACGCCAAGAATCAGGTACGCCAAGAGCAGGTCTCGAGCAGAACCAGCATTAACGGTCCAAGCGTCACCCACTGTCAGGAGCCACCACCAGCCATAACCAACGTACAGCTGCAAGGAGCTGTAAGGCACTCTGAGGCACTCTGAAGCGCTGTGAGAAGCTGTAAGGTGCTGAAGAGCTGTGAGGCTGTCACCAGCAATCAAGGCTGCAAGGCCGTTACCAACTGTCACAAACTCAACTGTCGCAGCTCACCAACCACCTGACTGGAACTGACTGGAGCTGAAAATTGCCGTCACCCAGCTGTCACCAACTGATCCCCCCCTCCCCCCACCAAAAAAACCGGTCCTCTCGTCTGGGCGTAGCCTCAAGCAGACTTCAGACAAATCCACCTTGCCTATTGGCGCATCGTTGCACGTCACCAACTTTCAATCTCGCGATCATTGCTGGCTTACAATGCCATGTTTGTGGTGCTGGACGAATGGCAGAAAGCAGCCGTTTGCCAGAATTACCGAACAAAAACGTGAAGCGCTCATAAAACGTCAACAACAACCATCCACAGAACTGCCAAAAGTCAATGGAAAGAGGTGGTTGTCGAACGTCGGTGAAAGAGGTGGTTGTCGAACGTCGGTGAAAGAGGTGGTTGTCGAACGTCGGTGAAAGAGGTGGGTGTGGTCAATGATCCACAGCCATATTTGACCGTCAGAATAACTGCTCAGTTAAAGCCCGAGGTTTGCTTAATCAAATGTGCTGTAAGTCCAAGGTGTAAATAAATGGTGCACCTCCAAGCCAATGTGTCCTGATGGAAAGGGGGTAGACGGGCCTCCGTTGGGCTAACGGCTATCTCACGTGCATGGATGTGTCTTTCATAAAGAGAAAAAGGCCATCACATAAGAAAGGGAATCTATTCTTTACTTTTCTCAACGCATCAAATTTAAAATCCCACCAGACATGGGGATGGGTCTGTCCTGGACATGCATTTTCTTCATAAAAGTAGGTCATTGTATACCAGCACCCTTCATGTGTTTCTACTAGATCGTTTGTGGATTCGGCGACCAGGAATGAAAACTTGTGAAAAATCAAACATTGACCACAAAAGACGGCTAGCCTCATGAGGGGCATTAAAAGGAACAGGGACAGACCATCTTCCTGCATTCTTTTCCAATTCTAACTCATTGTTATAGTATACTTTAAGATTTCAGAACTTGCTCGACATTCCTGTAATGAGGAACTTGTTACCAATGTTTATGACTCATTCCACCAACTTATGCAAATTCAGAATACCATGCACTGATGTAAGTTAAGTATAAAATTGCATTTCACCTTCTGATCAAGGATATGTTTGTAACACTTCATTTTTCTTCAACAAAGTTTCGTACTATATGCCTTCATGTTATTTCAATTCACAATGTCCACCAGAAGACTTCCCCCATTAAACATTCAGCTCAATTTGTTGCGCTTCACTCCCCTGTCAGTGTTATGGTCAGGTGCTAAGTATTGGAGGATGAATCCCCTCACCAGAGCTGAGGGTATACTGCATTTGGGTCCGTTTGTCTGTTTGTCAGTATATCTATTTACTAATTGTGAGCAGAACATGAGTTTGTCCATTAATTACATCGCATTGCAACGTGAATACATCTACTAATTATGTACTCTTGAAATGTGAGGAGGCCAACATCTATTAATTACGTACTATTGAAATGTGAATACGTATATTAATTACGTACCCGTCGCTTAGTTGATGGAGATACTAAAGGGAGGCGGGGGAGAAAAAAAAGAGGGAAGAGAAAAATAGAGGGGTGGGAGAGACAGAGAGGGGTGCGGGAGAGTGAGGAGGAGGAGGAAAGAGGAAGGAGTAGGAGCGAGGAGGGAGGGAGAGTGAAGATGGGTGGGGGAAGGAAAGGCAGCAAGAGGTGGGAGGAAGGGGAGGCAAACGTGCAGTGGAGCGTCAATTAAGATTCATCCCGTCTCATCAAAATGCTTCTGGATAGAATAACAGTGAAGATGGAAACAAAATTATGTCTGAAATCCATTTTCTACCCGTCGTACTATGAATACCACCTGGACATAAACACCGCCCGGACACATCCGGAGACAAACACCGCCAGACACGTCCGGAGACAAACAAAAATTCTCCGGAGATAAACAATGCCCGGACACGTCCGGAGACAAACCTCGCCCAGACATGTCTGGAGCCAAACATTGCCCGGACATGTCTGGAGCCAAACACCGCCCGGACAGGTCCAGAGACAAACACCTCCCGGACGCGTCCAGAGCTAAGCTGTCTGGAGACAAACACAGACACATCTGGAGATAAACAACACCCGGACAGGTTCGGAGACAAACAAACATTGTCCAGAGATAAACAAACACTGTCCTGAGATAAACAATGCCTGGACACGTCAGGAGACAAACTCCGCCCGTCCGTCCGTCCGTCCACAAACATTTACAACTTCTTCTCTGAAACTACACACACGATTCCGATGAAACTTCACCAAAACCTTCATCACCCAGTATGTACCAAAGTTTGTTCACGGCATTAGAAAATCGGGCCCTTAGAGGGTCTATGGGGGGTTTGCCCCACAAAATAGGTATATGCTTTCCTCTTAGAAACTACACATGCAATTCCGATGAAACTTAACCACAACCTTCAGCACCTATGTACCAAAGTTTCTTCAAGACATTGGAAAAGTTGGGGTATGAGGTGGGCCTTGGGGGGGGGTTGCCCCCCAAAAGAGGAATTTGCCTTATCAGTTGATGATCATGAGTTTATTATCGAGGAACAACTTATTTGAAATAAAATGTATTTTGAACACAAACCGGAATATAAATAGGAAGACAAATCTGCCATTGAACAGCACTTTGTATCTGAATTCGTTCCTATTATATTGTTGCGGATTCGCGCCCGCCGGCGTGCGAACGACCACGTAACTCGAATCGCGGCACGTCGCCCACCGGACGGACAATCCAGTCGTGACCCTCTCGGACTAACGCCGGGAACTAGTCACGGGTGGACCTTTCGGTCTCACCACGATCGTGCCAATCGGCCCCCGCGTGGGATAGGGTTGCTCGCCAAATTCGACCTACCTAAGTACCCACACGGAGGGTAGACCGGGCGATCGCACCTCGCCGCAGGTCGACTTCGGACACGGGCCACTTTAAGCGACCCGTTCCGTACTATCGGGATAACCGAGCGGTGTTATTCGTCGGCCTCGACGGTTCGATTAATTATCGGGCGTTTTAGCCCACGACCAACCCTTTACGTGAAGCGAGATGGAGATTCAATGAAAGAAAAGACGAAGCGAAGCAGGAAAACAGTTCAACATGAAGCACATTTATTTCGCGATGAACGGAAAGCACACATATACAATTCCACCAAAAGCACATGTAAAAGAAGAAGACAATGCAATATTACACAAAAAGCAAATGCAACAATGCAGATCTAACCGACTACCGGGCACACGGCAACACTTATACAATTTTACTTCACAGACGGCGCCGACAACACATATTCCCAAAGCAAAAGAAAAGAGAACCACCCTCCAGGATGAGGGGGGTAGGCGGGCCTGGGGCCGAGACCGTGTCGGGCCTACCCGTCTGATGATGAGATGCAGAGCGGCGGTGGCGCCTCAACTCCGCGGGCCTCGCGGACAGTGTCTGGTAGGGGGTGGGAAAGGGGCCCCCTTTGTCGCACTATCTCAGCGCGGGGAAAAACAGGAGGGGGTTGCTGATGCTCGGGGGAAGGAGGATATCACCCTGTCTCGGGTCCCGCGGCGAGCGTCTCCTCCTCGATCTCGGTCGCGTTGCTGGCCTCTCCCTGTGCAGCTCCCGGCACCGACGCGAGCACCCCCTCGTCCGCCTTCGCCGCCGTCACCTCTCCACAGCTCCGTCTACTCGCCCTCTCCGTCTCCTCTCTTGGCTCGTCCCAACTCTTCACTCTTGACTTCTCCCACTTCTTTCCAGCTCCACCGACGACTCTCTTGAACTCCGCACAACTGCTTTTACTGACGAACGCAGCCGTTTATATAAGCCCCGTGGCTTCGCTCTTTCACCCTTGACCCTTTGCCTCCGACCCTTTACCTCTAACTGGCTCCCCATTGGACCGAGGAAAAGTGGGCGTGAATCTTTTTTGATCCATGAATTTGCATATAGCGTCCTCACTCCAACGCCCTGGAGGCGGGGCCAAATCGCCCCAGCTCGCTGATAGGACGGAACAGAAGTGGGCGTGAGTCGTTTTTGATCCGTTTTCTGCGGAAAGTCCGTGATGTTTTTGAATACGCTGCTCGGTGCGCGCCCTGCACGAGTCCAGTATCGGTGCCCACGAGTGGCGCGAGATGGTGTGGATGCGATGGTGGCGAGTTGTGACGGTAAAGGTCGTGGCTGTTGTTGTGAAGCGGCGTTGTGGTTGTTGTTGTGAAGCGGCGTTGTGGTTGGTGGTTGTTGTTGTGAAGCGGCGTTGTGGTTGGTGGTGGTTGTTGTGAAGCGGCGTTGTGGTTGGTGGTTGTTGTTGTGATGGCTGTTGAGACGTGGTTGGTGGTGGTAATAATGGTGGCTGGTCCAAAATAAAGATAGTGAAAGAAAAACGGCTATCCTGAAGAGTCGCAGCCCGAGTGAATGACATTTATTCCCTCTAGACAACGGGTTTGGGCCTAACTACACATATACTTACAGAGATATCTCACCTAAGGGACCTGAATGGTGGTTTGCGAATTTGGTCAACCACAACAATATTGTGTATGTGCAGAGAGAAGTGAGATCATAATTTTACTGTCTGCCTGTCTGTCTGGCAGTCAAACAAAATTGAATATCATTCCAAACAGGAAACACTGTTTTAAAGGATATCATAAAGTGTATATACAACAGGCACGAATGACTCATGTAACGTATTGGATAGAGCGGTGTAATACAGGTATTGTCAACCAGCAGTTCACGACCCATCAGTGAGCCACAAGGCACCACCTTGTGGTCCCATGGAGATCGTACCAACCTGAGAAGTCCGGTTGTAGTGACATTTTGTCTTTGCACATGTAATCTACAGTAATAAATGTCATTGTGCGTGTGTGTGTGTGTGTGTGTGTGTGTGTGTGTGTGTGTGTGTGTGTGTGTGTGTGTGTGTGTGTGTGTGTGTGTGTGTGTGTGTGTGTGTGTGTGTGTTTCCTACATAACTCCAAAACCATAAAACCTAGCAGCCTGAAACTTTGCATGCATACTAAGGGAAATCCAAGGAAGTGCATAAGTGAAAATTGGGTGTTTGGTTTAAGTTAAACACCCCTTTTGAAGATAATTAACGGCCTTATTTGATTATATCTTTTATCAGCCGATTATCGGCCACCTTGCTCTCTGGGGTCTAAAGGCATATCATTGGTTACCTCGCTGAGGTCTGAAGCCACCATGTTTTTGGCCTGCTCAACCATGCTTTTACTTGGAACAGGCTGCAACGATTTCTTAACGATAAAGTTATTTTTTTCCACTTTCCTCACTGATATTATCGATCTGGATCTGACTACTAGAATTTTAAAAATGATTCTTCACCATTGAGAGAAAGGGACAAAAATGATATGTTGCATGATGTCTCAAAAAGTTGGAGACAGATTCGACTGAAACTTGGTGGAAATGTTGGGTGTCTGACAAGGTAGAATTGATTCAATTTTGGTGAAGATCCGATTCTGCATCTGGATCTGATAATTTTTTAAGTGATTCTTCACCATTGAGAGATAGGGTCAAAAAGGATATAGTACTGTACAGAATGATATCTCAAAAATGTATTGGGTCTGAGATGTTCTCATGGATCAGGCATTACGTGGCGGAAGTATGTGCTCTACCGAGTACCCTTCTTGTTGATATAATGCACACACTGATCATTGTGGAAGTTTCTATACCCCCCCCCCCCCAACTTGTTGGTGCAAAGCTAATGCACTTGACTTTGAATTGTCTCGTCTGGGTTAGATTCCTGACCAGATTATAATCTGTTGGATTAGTGCTTCACAGGCAGGGTCTTATATCACAAAGTCCATTATCCATTGGATGGATGTTAAACTGGATGTCTCGTCTGCTTGTCTTGGTTAGTGGACATTAAAGCTTGCATTAGTTGGTGCACCTGAAATTCCTGCCACCTTCAGTCAAATGTCAATCCTGGCAAATCGATTCATCAAAGACTTGGGAGAAAAACTTTCCCTGGCCACCCCCATACGAAGGTAGAAATCGTTGGGGATATTAGAGAAGTAGCAAATTAAGTGGAAGTTTCCTGGGATTTTGTCCACATCTGTTAATACTGTAAAAGATTTATTTTCACAAATAATTTTCCTTTTAGTAAACTTCCGACCTTGATAGGTTGTGCAAATATAGACATCTTACAGTTTGTCGAACTTTTAGAATGATTAACAAATGTGAATTTTGTGGATTGTGTGCAAGGATTCCCCATGGGAGTGTTTGGAACGTTTACGTGATGAGCTCACGAGCAACGTGGATGTCACTCGCTTGGTTCCACGGCTTCGTGCCTGCCGTGTCATCACTCATTGTGAAGAAGATGAGATCTTCAGTGACCTCCAGCTGAAGAATTGCCGCTTACGCATGGGTAAGCTGTGTCACCTCAATTCATAATTATTGCCTTTTTCAAACTGTATTTGCTGAAATACTGGTGCATATTTTCCTTCTCAAATTACAACCTCAATCTATTGCTGTTTGAGGGATAAGAAAGAGAACAGGCCTTCAACCTCACCTTCCCTCACCTTTTTACCTCTGCCACCGAAGGTGAAGGTTATGTTTTCACTCCTCTCTGTCTTTTTCTTTGTCTGTTTGTTACTTGCAAAATCGAAGATTTTGATTTTGAACATTTTTGAAGATTTTAATTTTGAAAATTTGAAGATTTTGCGATTTAGCAAGTACAATATCTTCAAATTTTGCAAGTCGATGATTTTTTGCAAAGTCGAAGATTTTTCAAGTGCAGTGTATTGGTTGGTCGATTTTGTTATTCTGTCTCTGTCTGTTTGTCCGTCAATCACGTGCAGGTCACAATTTTAAACCGATTTTCACGAAACTTCACCACATGGTAGAGTTTGTCATAAGGAAGAAGGCTATTGTTTTTGAGGTCAAAATGTCAAAAGTTCAACAAAGGCCAAAGGTCAACAATTTAGGTGAGATTTATAAAATCCTCAATTATCATCCAATTGACTTGAAATTTGAAGAAGATTTATATTTCAGATCACTGAATTCAACCAGCCAATTATTTCTGAGGTCAACATTCAACAAAAGGTCAACATAGGCCCAAAGTCAACAACTAAGGTGGTATTTCTAAAATCCTCAATTTTCATACCATTTACTTGAAATTTGAAGAGGATTTGCATATCAGGTCACTGAATCAGGCCCCCCTAACAAACGGACGCCAACGTTGTCAGACGGAATGAAAACCCGTCATTCTTGTTACAAAAACAGCTAAAATTGATGAAAAAGCGGCCGAAATTGAAACCGACACAGTAATTACGGTCGCAATAGCAGATATAACTGAAACCAACACGTTTATTCGACACGCAAGAACGGTCATGACGGACACAAGAACGGTCAATCCCGAAATAGAATGGTGGGGAATGGAAGCAACATCGGTTATTTCCGTCGCGAAACGGCGGAGACCGAAGCGAAAGCGATTCATTCCGGTTACCAGAACGTGGAAAACATGGCGGCTTGAAAAGTTCTTGAAGTTATGGTAAGTTAACTTTAACGTAGTCTGCCTTGAATATATCATGTCTGTTAATGAAAACCCATTTGTGGTACGGGATATTATACAAGCAGCGATAAATGCGTCCTCTTGACTTAATGTGTGACTGACATTCGTGAAATTCGTGCCCTGTGCTGCAGCGATCAGTGACGATTGATCGTTTATATTTGCAAGAGGTAAAATTTTATAGTAATAATAAATTGCAAATTCCAATAAAATAACAAAGTTAATATGAAGTAAAAACTGTAAAAAGATCCCATACACGATCCCCTATGTTGAACTGAGCATACACAACGAGCGATCCTTCACTCGGGGGCTCGAAATACAGGCAAACCAAACATTATCATCACAACAAAATTCAGTTTAATAAATTGTTAAAACTACATCAGGTACTACCCACTATATATTATCTATATTCCATTTATGTTCGAGGCACAAGCACTAAAAATTTACATACCGTAACAGGTCGTTCTACTGCATCCGCCATCTTGTTCGCACTACACTAACCGGAATAAACCGCTTTTGTTTCGCTCTCGGACGTTTCACGACGGAAATGATCAATCTTGCTTCCGTTCCCCACTGTTCTATTTCGGGATTGTCCGTTCTTGTTTCCGTCATGACCGTTCTTGTGTATAGAATAAACGTGTTGGTTTCCATTTTATCTGCTATTGCGACCGTAATTACTGTGTCGGTTTCAATTTCGGCCGCTTTTTCATTAATTTTAGCTGTTTTCTTAACGAGAATGATGGGTTTTCATTCCGTCTGACAACGTTGGCGTCCGTTTGTTAGGGGGGCCTGTGAATTCAACCACCAATTATTTTTGACGTCAACATAGACCGAATTTCGAAAATTCTCAATTTTTATCCGATTGACTTTGAATTTGAAGAGGAGTTGCATATTTAGTCATTGAATTCAACCATCAATTATTTTTGAGGTCAAATTTGTTTTATGGATATTGCAAGTATCGTGCTCTGCACGATGTCTTCTTCTTGTTACTTGCAAAATCGAAGATTTTTCAAGTATATTGGTCAGTCGATTTTATTATTGTCTGCCTGTTTATCACCAACAGGTCACAATTTTTCATGAGGAAGAAGCCTATTGTTTTTGAGGTCAAAATGTCATTCTTCATGGAAAAACAAAAATGTATTGGGTCAACAACTTAAGTGAGATTTCTAAAATCTTCAGTTTTTATCTGATTGACTTGAAAATTGAAGAGGATTTATATTTCAGGTCACTGAATTCAACAAGCTAATTATTTTTGAGGTCAACATCATCCAAATGTCAACAACTAAGGTGGTATTTTTAAAATCCTCAATTTTTATCCCATTGACTTGAAATTTGAAGAGGACTTTCATATCACCATTGAGAGACGGCCAAAAACGATATATAGCATTATATTTAAAAAATGTATTGGGCCCGATATGTTCTCGTGGATCAGGCATGACTTGGCAGAGGTTTGCACTATACCGAATGCTCTTCTAGTTGGAAATGTTTTGTGGGTGGGAAATATTTAACTTTTTCAAAGTGAATGAAAAATTTATTTTGCATTTTCTAAGCTGTGTATGCATAACAGTACAGAAAGGTGCTTGAACAAATTTGGACAGGTAATAATGAAGATTGATTGCAGTGGATGAAATTATCTGTTCATTTCTGCATAGCAGAATGTTGATTCACATTCCAGCAACACAGTCCAAACACTGCACAGCTGTATGCACTGTTGATTTGCAGTATGGAAGTTGAAATGTTAATGATACAGAATAGATTTGTGATATTATCTGGTAGCAAATGTACCATTATCAGACTCTTCATCCCTGATTCTGGGAGGTCAACATTTTGATTCTGACCATGTCCGAGTCCTACCAGAGACTATAAAAATGCTACATGCTGCTTCCTTGCTTGATGCTCAGCATTTATAGTATAGAGCTTGCATAAACCCCGTGAGTTGGCATCCGAGGAGGAGGGTGTAAGTTGTCCGTAATTGCTCAGTTGACTGTGGAGAGAAAGCGACGTCAGAAATATGGCACAAAAATATCCAGTTCAGAGGCTGTATTTGTTTGGTCAAGTAATGTTTTGTTTCACGCATTTGTCTACATATGTGTGCGTGACTCCTGTTGTAACTCCGTTTGCTTTTGGTCAAGTTTATAAAATGGAGACAACTTCTCCATGGAAAATCAAGTTGCGAGTAAGCATGTGTTGAATATTTCTGGACTCCAAAAGGTGCTGTAGACATTTGTTCCATACTATGTATGTGATGCATGCATTTCATCTCTGTGCTGCATATACACTATATAATAGAATTACAAATGAGCTACATGCTTGCTAGGTTTATTTTCCTGTTTCAATAATTGTGAGAGTGAAGAAGAAGAAACAACAACAGAGGTAACAGGTCTTTGAGAACAACTGGGTCAAGGGGATTGTGGGAGCGAAGAGGATGGCTAGAAGGAGGATGGATGAACTGAGGGAGGAGATTGGTGTGTGCATATGCATTTGACTGAACGATTGGTCAAAAGCCGGCTGAAGTGGGCTGGGCACTTGTTGCGGATGGAGGAATAGAGAATGGCAAAGAGAGCGGATAGGTTGAGGGAGCAAGGGACAAGGAAAAGAGGTCAACCACTGTTGAGATGGGAGGATTATGTGAGGGTGCTTGAGGGTGGTTGAAGAGTGGAGAGAGTTAGCCGATGACAGGGTAAAGTGGAGGAGTGTCGTGGTCGAGCAGGGCAGAAGCTAGGTACCATTGGACCTCACCCCTTATAAGGGGAAGAGAAGGAGAAGAAGATTACAGCCACTTTTTTGAAAAACTGAAAGCGAAATGCATAAAAGCAACCATCCAGCATACCTGTGGTATTGTCCATATCAGCACTTCTTATACTATTCTTCTCATGTCAGTTTATCTTCTGAAGTGGGTATAAGAAGGTGGAACAAAGTCCTCCCCAGGGCCTAAAGTATCCATCTTTTTTCGATTATGCTTCATGAACCAAATTGTAAAATTTTGCTCATCTATATTAAAAAAAGAGCTGTGTCTCTCCGTTCGTCTGTTTGTTATGTTATAACTTGAGAAGGGATTAACAGAATTCAATGAATCCAACGACGGTGGATTCAGGGAACTCCAGGGAAGGTTTGTGATGCAATAAATAAATAAAGGTTGGTTTGTGCATGGGTATACCACATGGGCACACGTGGTGAAACTGCAGACGCCAACTTGTGACGCTGGTTATCCCCGCACAGAGGGCAGGATCTCCCAGTAATCCTTTTTTAATAACTTGAGAACGGATTAATGGATTTCAATAAATCCAATGAGCCATTGGATTCAGAGAACTCCCAAAAAGGTTTGTGACACAAAGCAAAAGAAAAGAAAAAATAGACGGTTTGCGCATAGGTACATGGGCACACGTGTTGAAGCTGCAAATGCCAACTTGCGATGCTGGTTATCCTTGCATGGAGGGCAGGATCTTCTCGGAATCCTTTTTTGTTCTTGCCCCATATAATAGCCATCGCAGCAAAGATCGGTGTTCCTGTCAGTGAAGTGGCAGGTCTTGTATGATGGTATCACTGAACCCTCGGACAACCTCCAGTTGTTGGAAACGCTGATGACTGTGTCGGTCTCTGACGACTCTGCTGTGATTTGCTTTCAAGGTGATATTTTGTGTATCTTTTATCGTTTTAATTTGCTCCTCGAAACATTTTCCTTTTTACATGTAACCCCCATGCCTCATGCACCGAATATGCTTTGCAATAGAGAATGGTCTCCTTTTCCTCCATACTCCAGCTCATATTTTACATCTCTTTTGCTCGTCTGGAGCTTAGTTTGTGTTCTTTTGGGGACAGGCGGCACCTCTTCAGCTTTTTGCTTTGGTGCAGAGCAGTGTTTATTAGTGTGGTTTATTGCGGAGAAGTTGTTGAGCTCTTCCTCACTGGGGGAGCTGCAGTCTTTCTTATTTTTGGCATACATTTTGGCTCCTTGGTGTGGCTGGATGGACTCATGTCAAAGAGGGGTTGATACACTTTTGTTACCCCATGTACACAAAGTGAAAAGCGGGGTTAAGCAATTGGTTCCCATCTGCCTGTCAACAAACGTAAGCTTTTGAACAACTTCATTTCAATTGAATGTTATATTTTGAATATGAATTGGAACATGAATCAGAAAACAAACATGTAGTTTAGCAGGACTTTGGCTCTGAATTGGTTCCGATCACACATGCGTAGAGAGGAGTGAGATCATTTTTTAAACTCTGACTGTCTGGCAGTCAAACAAAATTGAAAATCATTACAAACAGGAAATTTACTGTTTTTAAGGACGTCAAAAAGGACACAAACAGGCACGGATAACTAATATAACACGTTAAACTAGAACAGCCACTCGGTAGAGTGCATACCTCCGCCAGACTGATTAGTTTACGTTTTGTATCCCACTCATAGGCCGGATGTGGATTCAGACCTCAACTAAAATTTAATTGGCTTATTCTTGTCACTGACCCAACTCATCTACCAAGTTTCATCCAAATCAGTCTACAACTTTTTGATATATTTTGTTAACAAACAAACAGACAGACAGATGGGTGAAAACATAGCCTTCATCCACCTTCGGTGGCGGAGTTAACAAACATAAACAAACAGATAGAATAACGAAGTCAACTGACCAATATACTCCCAAATCTTCGATTTTGCAAGTAAGACAGACAGACAGAATATCACACGCAACCAACCAATGTACTTGAAAAATCCTCGATTTTCATAAGTAATAAATGAAATTGCTCGTTGAGCGAGGAATTGCCAGAATAACTTTGTCATATCTCCATGATCTCTGAAAAAACAAAAACCTGGAAATCAATTCGGTTCTTATAAGTCGATAGTGCTACTGTTTCATGAGTTATAGCATTTAGCTTGGTCATGATCATAACTTGGAAGTCAATCTGACTTGAAATGGCGTCTTTATCGCAATTTGAAAGTTTTGACCCGACCCCCCTGACATTCGACCCCCAACCGCTAAGAAGGGTGTTGGAGTAACACCCCAATGAGACATTTGGTTGGATGCAGTATTGGAAGATGCACATTTTGGATTTGGTTTGAAGTCGATCTGACCATTTTAGCGGACGTTATTGCGAAAATAAGAATTTCGGTTTTTCGGTGACCTTGACCTTGACCTTTGACCTAGATTCACCAAAAACGACATGTGTCTAAGTTGGACCATGGCCGACGTCTGTACCCAGTTTTGTCATGATCGCTGAAACGGTGTGGCTGCTACAGGGTAAACAAACACACAGACACACAGAATGACACACACAACCGACCAACATAATTGCCAAAATCCAAAGGATTCTGGAAATTAACAAACAAATGAGCCTCGTGTTGGCTTCGTGGTTAGAGTGGTGGCTTGGGATCCTAGGTCCTGAATTTGAGCCTGGTTGGCCACTGAATTAACACAAGGGGGTTGACTCAGCCTGTCATCCTTCCGAGGTCGGCAAAATGAGCACCAGTATACTGGTCATGGGGCATTGCATCAGCGGCATAGCTGCGGCCCTAACCAATGATGCAACCAGCAAACAAAAAGGCAGCACATGATTGGAGCAATCAAACAAGCCCAACCAATATACATGAAAAATCTTTGATTTCACAAGTAACAAGAATATTTTGTGCATGGCATGATACTTGCAAAATTCATAAGTCAAATTTGGCCTTAAAAATAATTGGTGGTTGAATTCAATGACCAGATATGCAAATCCTCTTCAAATTTCAAGTCAATAGGATGAAAATTGACAATTTAAAAAATTTGGCAAATATCAACTCTTTGGCCCATGTTGACCTCAAGAATACTTGTTTGTTGAACTCAGTGACCTGATATGCAAATCCTCCTCAAATTTCAAGTCAAGGGGATGAAAATTGTGGATTTTAGAAATTCCACCGAAGTTGTTGACGTATGGCCTATGTTGATCTTGTGGTCCATTTTGACCTCAGAAATAATTGGTTGGTTGAATTCAGTCACCTGAAATATAAATCCTCTTCAAATTTCACGTCATTCGGTTGAAAATTGAGGATTTTAGAAAATTTGGCCCAAATTGGTCTATTGGCGTATGCAGACCTTTTGGCCTAGGTTTACCTCAAAATTAATAGGTGGTGGAATTCATTGGCCTGATATGCAAATGATCTTCAAATTTCAAGTCAATCAGATTAAAATTGAGGATTTCAGAAAATTTGGCCAATTGGCTTATGTCGACCTTTTGGCCTGTTTACCTCAAAATTAGTAGGTGGTTGAATTCAGTGACCTGATATGCAAATGCTCTTCAAATTTCAAGTGAATTGGATTGAAATTGAGCATTTCAGAAATTTGGCCTTTGTTGACCTTTTGGTCTATGTTGACCTTTTGGCCTATGTTTACCTCAAAATTAATAGGTGGCTGAATTCGGTGACCTGATATGCAAATGCTCTTCAAATTTCATGTCAATCGGATGAAAATTGCGGATTTTAGAAATTTGGCCTATGTTGACCTTTTGGTCTATGTTGACCTCAAAATTAATAGGTGGTTGAGTTCAGCGACCGGACATGCAAATGGTCTTCAAATTTCAAGTCAATCGGATGAAAAGTGAGGATGTTAGAAAATTTGGCCCAAATTGGCCTTTTGGTCTATGTTGATCTCAAAATTAATAGGTGGTTTAATTCAGCAACCTGATATGCGAAAAGTTCTTCAAATTTCAAGTCAATCGGATGAAAATTGACAATTTTAGAAAAAAGTAGAAAATTTAACCTGTTTTGGGTTGACCTTTTGACCTATGATAACCTCAAAAGTAATAGGTGGTTGAATTCCCCGACCTGATATGCAAATCATGTTCACATTTCAATTCAATCGGATGAAATTTTAGGATTTTAGAATATCTGGCTCAAATTAGGCCATTGGCCTATGTAGACCTTTTCGGCCGACCAAATTTTACGAAACTTCAATGCCGGACCAAAGCAGGGTCGGTGACATTAACGTCTGAAAATTTTAGAATGATCGATTGAGTGGTTTGGGCTGCAGGTGAGCAGACAGACAGCCAGACAGACAGACAGATGCACAAAGAAATGGAGGCGGTCAACATACTTGTCAAATTTTATTTTTATTTTTGGTAAGTTACAAGAAAAAGTCATTGTGCAGAGCACGATACTTCCTAAACCCACCCCCCTCTCCAAAGGTTGTCATGGATGTATCAAATTGTCCATTTCATTAAAATTAAAATTGACAATCGAATGAAAGCTCAGGTCAATCGGGTGGAAATTCATTATTTTTCAGATTGAAATTGATGATTTTAGAAGTTCGAACTTGATTTGACCTTTTGACCTCAAAAATAGTTGGTTTCCAAACTCAGTGATGCACTATGCAATTGTTGCTTAATTAGCAGGTGAATCGGATGAAAATTGATGATTTTTTAAAGATGAAATTTGATGATTTTAGAAGTTTGACCTTGAGTTGACCTATGACCTTTTGATCTCAAAAATAGTTGGTTTCCCAATTCAGTGTAATCCAATATGAAATTGCTGTTTAATTTTCAAGTCAATCGGATGAAAATTAAATTGATGATTTTTCAGATAAAAATTGATATTAGAAGTTTCACCTTGGGTTGACCTTTGACCTTTTGACCTCAAATATAGCTGGTTTCCCAATTCAGTGACACAATCCGCAAATCTTGTTCAAATTTCAAGTCAATCGGATGAAAAATGACGATTTTATAAATATGACCTCAAATGACCTGGCAATAGGGTTTTTCTGTTTTAGACTATATCGTGATCCCTGATATGTTTAAACACAGCTTGTGTTGACAGTCCCTTCCTTCTCAAATATTCATTTTAAAAAACCCATTTAAACAGCCACACATTTATGTTGCCATCATCTAGCTTTCTGCAAATTTTTGGTGTGTTGTTTATAACAGGACATTTTGAGACTTCTCTGCAAAACCATTGACCTCAAAATCAATAGGCTTCTCAGTTGAGACTACCTCTACAACTTGGTGAAGTTTCATGAAGATCGGTTTTCATTTGTGACCTGTAGGTCACCTGTTTGTCAATCGATTGACAAACAGACAGAAAGAATAACAAAATCGACTGACCAATCGATATATTACTAAAGCTCTCATCATGTATGTATGTATGTTCCCGAAATACATCCAAAACGGTACACGATAACGCAAAAAAATTTGGCCCACCTTACTTACCATGCTCCTGTGGTGTGCAGTATCAAGTTTCGTTCAAATCAGGCAACGAAAAATTATTAAAAAATAAATTCCCAATTCACTCAAGTACTCTTCGGGAGTATTTGATCATGCTAACAACCTCAGCGGTATAGTTCACTGTAGCTATCTTTTTTTATTGAATTATTTTTTGAAACGATTTTTTTATCAACCGCTGTCACAACGGGAACCCAAAAGCAGTGCTGGATTAACCATTAGGCAGACAAGGCATGTGCCTTAGGGCCAGCCAAAAATTTGGGCCAAAAATTATTTTCACATTAAATATTTGTCTTTTTTTGTTTTAAATATTTTGTTCTTGAATCGGTTCATCTTTTGTCTGGGGTCCATTTCCATGAGCCTGAGATCTAATTTAAATTTTTCAGGCCATTCTCTAAAATTTCAAAATGTGCCTTAGGGCCAGCCGAGGCTTAATCCGACACTGCCCAAAAGGTCGTCTCATATACTTGAAAAATCTTGGATTTTTCTTGTTCAAAATCTTCGATTTTTCAAGTAACCAACAGACAAATACATCCAAACAAACAAACAAATGGACCCAAATGCAATCACCTCTTCTTCTGCGAGGGTAATTGGTCTTCCCAATTTGATACCACATTGCCAGAGCATCCTTTGCACTTTTCCCTGTTTATATAATAATCATCTGGCACTTAATAACCATCTAAAATTCTCAATTATTGCAATAAACCTTGCCTAGCTGTACCTAATTGCAGAGAACTCCTGTCCCTGCATTCTCACAACCGACTGTAACATCCAATTGCAATTTAATTTGATATATTTAAACTTCACGAAAAGGACATTGAAACCAGAATTGGAAATGTGTTAAAAACTACAATAAATATTTTGTGAGTACTCAAGTTGTCAACTATACTGAACAAAAATATAAACGCACCAACCGAAATATCTAAGTCAAGATTGGCATTATGGGAAAATTGTCAAACCGATGATATGTTTGAGCAATGGTTCCTTTGTTTTGCTCAAGACAGATGTTCCCATTGAAATTGACCACTCTAAGTGTGTGGACTCACACGTTGAGTAATCCTTCCCATGAGCAGCATGAGGCTTGACAGAGTGATGGTCAGTGAGCGTGACCAGGACACAAACACTCCCTATAGCTTGCCCTATAAAAGGCCTCCCCAAAATGTGGACTGGTGCCAAATGTCAACATGCCACAGATGTCACAAATCTTGAGGGAGCGCGCTCTTGGCATGCTGAATGCTGGGACGTCAGTACGGGCCGTTGCAGCACACTTCAATGTCCACCACTCCACCATTAGCCGCCTGAGAACGCGCCTCAGAGAGACTGGAAGCACCGTGAACCGCCCACATGCCCGGCGACCACGTGTGACCACCGCCGGTCAGGATCATCACATGAGGCTGCAACATCTCCGGGATCGACTCCGACCGGCCACGAGGACTGCCGATGAGACTGTCGGGCTGCATAACAGGCGCATTTCAGCCCAGACGGTGCGTAACCGCTTGAGGGAGGCCAACCTCCGAGCCCGCCGGCCACACCGGGGACTCGACCTCACTGCAGTCCGGCGTCAGAACGAACTGAACTGGCCCAATGTTCACTTGCGCTGGACCCTCGCACGATGGAGGAGAGTGCTGTTCACCGATGAGTCGCGGTTCCAGCTGTATCGGGCTGATGGCGGACTCCGCGTCTGGCGTCGGGCTGGGGAGCGCTACACTGACGCCAATGTCCTTCGTCGGGTGTCACACGGTGGTGCCAGTGTTATGGTGTGGGCAGGCATATGCCATGGAAAGCGCACTCGGCTTCATTTCATTGAAGGCAACTTGAACGGGCAGCGGTACAGGGATGAGATACTCAGACCCATCGTCGTGCCGTTTGTGCGCCTTCACCATGTGACGTTTCAGCACGACAATGCTCGCCCCCATGTTGCCAGGATCTGCATGGACTTCCTCGGTGAGGAGGACATTGATGTCCTCGACTGGCCTCCATATTCTCCCGACATGTCGCCCATCGAGCACCTTTGGGACGTTCTTGATCGACGCGTACGACGTTACGCAATCCCAGAGAACGTCCGCCAGCTCTGTGTGGCTCTCCAGGAGGAATGGGAAAACATCCCTCAGGCCACCATCGATAATCTGGTGATGTCCATGCGCCGGAGATGCACCGCTCTGCGCGACGCCAACGGTGGACACACCCGCTACTGACTGTGTGAACTCTGACAGTGACACCTCGGTTGTGTCGGCTGTTGTAGCGCAAAGACTGTCGCCAGAATTCTCAAGGAACTCTTTGAAATTTAATGCTCAATTGTCATGGATTCTATAACCAAATTGTTGTGAAGATTTGGTATTAATGAGTTCGAGGTAAAATTGTTACAATCGTTTGGTGCGTTTATATTTTTGTTCAGTATACAAGACCAGCATTGGGTTGATCAACATCATATTTGTTGCAGAAAAGTGTGATCTGTCAATACGTTTCGATTTAACTTTGAATTCCAGTATTATTTGTAAATCTGTTATTTGTTGCTTTATTTTCCCTACTAAATTGTTGACAATTAATATTTGATGGAGAAGCTGAGCATGTGTTCTTAAAGCCATATGAAATAGTGCGGTTGTTCCTATCGCAGTGCTGAGCACACAAGTAACTAAGGGTACAGCTTGAGCACCTGAATTTTAGGGTTTAATGCAAAGCACCAAGTGAATGGTGTGTTCACCCTCACCTTCTGTAACAACTATAGAATAGTGCGAAAAGTAGCATAAAACAAAAGGGAAATGGGGAGATGAGGTGGGGTTGAGTGGGGATAGGGGGAGGTAGGTCGGAGCATCCAGTACTCCAATCCCAAGCTCTGCATAGGGTTTTTCTGTTTTGGATTACATCGTGATCCCCGATATGTTTGAACACACCTTGTGTGAGGTCAAAAGGTCAAACCATATGCATGTAATGGTTTCCCTGGAAAGGTAGTGGCAGCAGAAAAAGTAGATAAGTTTAAATTAGAATTTGATAGGTACCTGGAAGTGATGGAGATTGAGGGGTATGGGGATGTTGATAAGACTTTTAGGTAGTTTGAGCATTGATTGGTGATTGTGTATGGAGTGCTGTTGGTGGGGGTCTTGTCAAGGGGGGGGTTGTGTGGTTGATGTGTGTTTTTAACCAAGCCCATTCCCCTCCCCTGAAGAGAAGAAAAGGGGAGGGGGCGGGGGGGGGAATACAAAAACAACAAAAACTACACACAAAAAAAAACAAACAAAAAAATATAAAAATTATTTCATTAATTAAAAACATTTTTTTGCATTTTTTTTTTTCTTGTATCTTGTGTGGATGGGTTGGTGTGGTGTTCGCACAGGCATGATGGGCTGAATGGCCTCCACCTGTGTTGAATTTCTTTGTTATTCCTTGTTGACAGCCCCTTCCTTCTCAAGCATTCCTTTTAAAAAAAAAAACATTGAAACAGCCACACATTTATGTTACCATCATCGAGCTTTCTGCAAATTCTCGGTGTGTTGTTTACAACAGGACGTTTGCTGGATATTTTATACACAAAAGGAGAAAAAGGAATACAGGCCTTGTTTGACTCTTTGGAGAGGTACTACCCAGAGCTGTACCACGAGCTGACTGGAAAGGAATCTACGTTTCGGACACAATCTGGTGAGCTGGAGGTGCATTAAATTTGCCACAAACGTTTAATATAAAAAAAAAAGTTTCTTTTTTCACATTGATATAAGGCTCAGAGTCGAGCTTGTACTTAATTAAATCACATGCATGACAAAGACATTGGGTTACTTCATTGTACTTTTATGAGGACATTTATGTAGAATGGAAAAATACACATGGTGTATGGGATTTACTCCTGGGTTCCTCACATCATAAACCAAGCCTCCAGATGGGAAATGGGATCAATGTACCCCAACACCCTGAATTTTTTGTTGTTGCACTGCCTTTGTTACTTTCTCATCGTTAAACAGTTCAAAGTTTCTCCCTGTCTGTTCTTCATAGCTGCCCATTCCTATGCTTTACCCACAACCATTTGTCTATTGTGTGTACTGCTTAGAGCCAGACGCAGCCCCTCAATGGTTGCTCACTGAGCTGCTTAATGAGAAACGTCTCTCATGTGAACTGAAATCTACTGTTGCTGCTCTTGAACGCCAGCAACGGCTAAATCTACAAGACCTACAGCAATCGACGGACAAGCAAAATATTATCAAAACAGAGAACCAAGAGCAGCAGGAAGAACTTGCAAAAGGTATTTTATTTTATTTTATTCTGTCTTTTATCACTTGATTTGATGGCAGAATACCTTGAGATTCAATCTTGACCTGTTTCCACTATCCAAGTAATTTTGACAGCCCAATTTAATATTTCCCTTTGTTCTGAAAAAAAAAAACTTAAACTGAAATACTTATAAAACAAAATAAATACTTTGTATGATTTTCAGTTTTTTTCCTACATATCTTTATTTTGAAAATAAACATACATTATCAGCAAATGTAACTTCAGTGAATCTCTCCAATTTAATTATTAGAGTCCCACAATTGCCTGTGATATCCGTTAGACTCATCACGTGACTGGTTGTTAGACATTCTGATGTTTTTTTTTCATTCAGCATGTTTTAGATTTTTACCCCGCACACATGAAGCTTAAAGCGGGGTTAAGCAAATGGTTCATGGCCGCCCGTCCGTCTGTCATCAGTTTTTGATCGAGAAATAAATTATTTAAATTGAATGTTATATTTTCAACATGAATCAGAACATGAATCGGAAGACAAGTCTGCTGTTGAACAAATCTTTGGCTCTGAATTTGTCTCGATCGCACATGTGCAGAGAGGAATGAGATAATATTTTTACACTGTCTGCCTGTCTGGCAGTCAAACAAAATTGAAAATCATTCCAAACAGGAAACACTGTTTTAAAGGATATCATAAAGTGTATATACAACAGGCACGAATGACTCATGTTACGTATTGGATAGAGTGGTGTAATACAGGTATTGTCAACCAGCAGTTCACGACCCATCAGCGGGCCACAAGGCACCACCTTGTGGTCCATGGAGATTGTACCAACCTGAGAAGTCCGGTTGTAGTGACATTTTGTCTTTGCACATGTAATCTACAGTAATAAATGTCATTGTGTGTGTGTGTGTGTGTGTGTGTGTGTGTGTGTGTGTGTGTGTGTGTGTGTGTGTGTGTGTGTGTGTGTGTGTGTGTGTGTGTGTGTGTGTGTGTGTGTGTGTTTCCTACATAACTCCAAAACCATAAAACCTAGCAGTCTATCTGTTTGACTTTCTCCTCCTCTGTTCTCCTTCTCCTCCTTCACTCACATTAGCATACCTGCATCAACTTCCATTTGACAAAACCAATAGTGATGAAGTTTATTGCTTCTTATAATGAAATCATCAAAAGCATTGAGGTTGTAATTTACAGATTAAAAATATAAACACACTGTACCTTAACTGCATCGATGTTGTGACAAATCAAAATGACAACTAATTTCTGGTCTTGTGACCTCCAAAATAGGTAATCCTCTCTTTCTCTTCGACATGAAAAAAGGTATTTGAAGAGCAACACTTTGTGTCAATGCAATATCAGAAAATGCTATTCAGAGAAATATCACATTCTACCCACTACCACCACCACCACCACCAATTTGTTACACTGTGCATGATTGCAAGCATATTGTACTTTTTATAAAGCTTCAGTGAAGTGTGATTTAAATTTCGCATCCTGGAAGTGATATTGTTACGAATCTGGCAGCCATTTGCACACAACAGCCAGAGTCCCCGCAGTTCAGTTATTTCGATAAGTATGTGTTTATAGTTAGGGTCCCGTCCTCCTGTCTAATGGGTTAATTTCATGTGTGTGCTGCGGGTTTCTTTTATAGTCAGGTTTTTTACATCTCCAAATCCATCCTTCATTCTCGCACCATTGCCATCCTTCGCCCACGTGCAACGTGCCACGTACAGGGGTTAGGTTCCCTCCGCCCACCGTGAGCTCGTCCAATCGACAGTGGCCAGTCCGACAGCCGACCCGAGATCGCCCCTCCCCTCTACAAGTGTGGATGGAGAATAGGGTGCTCATCTGGTTGTTCCGTCTGGCTTCTCAGACACGCACGGGGAGAGGGTGGTCATTGCCTGCTACCACCGGACCTTCTCCAATCACGGATGGCCACTATTTTCCCCCACCGAACCAATCAGGAAGCTCATCACCTCAGGGCCGACTCCGCCCCAGCCAGATGGAGTGTTCGTCCCGACCAATAAGGAGAGGCCACTGATCGCCCGACAACCCCTCGTCCAATCCGGAGGCGAGTTACCTCAGAGCGTTTCCCTCAAGCCGTGGGGGCGTGGGGGTGGGGGGGGGTAGGATAAGAAAGGTGGCGAGCTGTCGTAAAAGAAGGAAGTCGTCGTCGTCGTCGCCTTTGCTCTTGACCCCTTTGGTCTGCAGTCGTCATCGTCTACGGTCTTTCCCGGGGTTCCTCGTGGTGGTGGTGGTCGAGCAGCCAGGACCGTGGTGCTCGATCGTCGTTCGTGGCAGCCAGGATCGTGGGCTTGTTGGATTCCGCGTCGTGGTTTCGAGTCCCACCGTGGTGGGTTGGAGTCGATGTAACGGTACGAGGCGGACAGGTACCCGGCCAGACTCTGTCCCCCCAGCTGAACTATCCTCCTCGGCTGGAGGACCGAATAAAGACCCGGCGGGGTCCATTTCTTTTTGGGTGTGTGTGTCTGTGTGTGTGTGGCGCCAGTCTGTTAAGTAGAAATTGTTAAGTGCTTTTGCTCACTGTACATTGCCTGCATATTCGTGATAACTCTGCTCTGTGTCTCCCTTCCCGATTACTGTAAAATAAATCCCCTGTTAGATGTTCCAGTTCGTTGTCCATGTTTTCTTTCATTGGCCTAGCACGGTACGGGCTTGAGAAATAGTGAGGCCGTTTGTGCCGTAAGTTGTCATTTAGACCGGCGCAGCTTTGGTAATACCCACTCGGTTACGCCGGATCCGAGTCGGTAACAGCGACTCGGTTCGGACAAAGCTGGCCGAGGGTGTGGCTTCCCCCGGTAGTTAGACGGCGTGAGTACTTAGGTAAATTGGAATAGACAAGTGGGACCCGACCTCACGCCGTCGAAATATTGGCAACCACGGTCCTTCATGCGACCCGTCGACTCCGGAGTTATCCGGGGTGACGACCTTTCTATTCCGGGTGTTCACTGGAAGACGTCCCTACTGCTCCATCTAGCGGTCGTCCTCGCCACCGACCCCCGACCCATAACAATATCAGGTTGTTTATTCATGGGATCTGATTAAAAGGCATTTTGCAATCAGTTATATCTGAAAAACGTCCCCTGGTGTGTATGCTTTTTAAAAATATGGCAAGAGTTAGTTGTGAAATACATTGGATATATTGTGTTCACAGTACACTGAAATCAGACTCCCCAATTTTTGTAATTTCAGGTATTGATAACTTGCATTCCAAGGAGGAAGAAAAGTATGAACAACATGATGCATAATGTTGCAAAAGTTGCTTGTTTTCATGTTTACTTCTTTGGAAATCCTTCAAAAACAAAATACCTGTATATGACTTCTTGTAGTCAATCTTTCCTTTTAGAGTTCGTTTCTTAAAGGCTTCCAATGGTCTCTGGATAAATGTATTGTAGATTGTTCCGAAAAATATTGCACTTGGATTTTAACTTTATTTTGACCTGGTGTCCCAAAAGTTATCCCTGTAGGTTTTCTTTCGTAGCACATTGATCATGTAAAAGTGATCTTTGCAGACAGTGGAATGTCGTCTGAGTCAGAACAAGTTATCAACTCGTATCCTGTTTTCAAATTTGTTGGGAGATAGTCTGTTAAGATAGTCTAGACACTAAAGTTATGTGCACTCACTTCTGAGTTGTCTAGCTTCGGTTCGAATATTGGCACAGCTACAGTATAAACTTTCACCCTGGTGTTTTTAAATGTAGGGCGAGGCATCAATGTGTGTTTATAATATTTGAGGCTTTTGTATGAAATGAGGGTTTATAACATTCAAGTCAGTTCAGTTTTTTTTTTTCCTCTTGAATCAATCAATCAAACACAAAACACAAGAAACATACAGCCGAGTGGAGGAACCTGAATGACAGCATTGCTTGTAAAATTTCTGGGCCCTGTGACAATGGATTGTGATTAAAAATATGAAGAGACAGAAATAAAGAAATATTGTGAAATAAGATACCTATAATGTGAATAATAACGAGGTGGACATATCTAAGCTAAACAGGAAGAATCTAAAACAGAAAGGACTACCTACGTGGGACATGGGTAGAGGAGGAATCAGCTGGTATGCAATACTTTTCCATTAACATCACAATGTCACTCATTACTCTTTTATTAGCAGTGATTACTACATCAATTTGTTATTACCTCCATTACCGAATGTGTATGGAGGTTATGTTTTCACCCCTGTCTGTCTGTTTGTTTGTCTGTCTGTTTCTTTTTGGTGAACAGGATATCTTAAAAAGATGTGAATGGATTCGGACAAAATTTGGTGGAGAGCCTGGGTATATGACAAGGACGAACTAATTGGATTTTGATGAAGATCCGAATCCGGATCTGGATCTGATAATATTTTTAGTGATTCTTCACCATTGAGAGATAGGGCCTAAAACAACATATAGCAGGA